>NW_015552618.1:104886-119191 GCF_001515605.1 Sinocyclocheilus anshuiensis | reverse complement strand
ATTTTACATGTGGCCTGAGAAAATCATGTCTATTATTTTGGTTTATGAGATCGGAGATCGTGCTGCGCACGTGTACAAACATTCAGGAGGACACAAACTTCTTGAGAATGCTGCCCCGTGACTTTTATTAATAAAATAGATTAAATAGCCTACTGGAGAGACGCACAGACGCAGGTAGGCTAATTCACACATGCAACTGTCACCTCTCTCTCTCTCTCGAATAATTAATTAAAGTAGCTAAATGTTATAATTCATTAATTCAAATAAATGTGATCTTACAGCACTATTTCATCTCTTTCTGATCTGAAGTGGGCAGAATGCTGAGCTAGCGAGCTGTAGCTTCACGTCAGGTGGTTCTTACCTTCACGTCGTGCATTGAAATCGTTCAATGTACAGCTAGCCGACGATTAATTAACCGTGACGTTTTAAAGCGCGGTTAATCGCGAAACCGGTTAATCGCTGCATCCCTATAGACGATGCCATCGTCCATCGCCGATGGCTGACAGACATCACGATGTTGAGCCGGCATCGTAACCCCCCCCATACCCCCCGCAATCCGCCGCATCCCAACTCCGTGTTCGGAAAGGAAATTAAGTGTACTACGGAACCTCAAAAGGGAATAAATAGGCTACGAGATGGGAGGATAAAAAAAAATATATTTCAATACTTTCTCTCGGAATTATATCGTTGAGTAATTAAATTGTGGCCATCAGGGAGCCACTACTAATATGCAGGGCATTGAAATCACTTTCGAATGCGTACTCTCATTTTACTTTCACTTTCGAGATTCGCGATCACACAAACTCTATACTACGGAGCGGCAGTAGCCTACCTACCACACAATTTACAAGATTAGATATTTGTCAGTGGTGCTCAGTATCTACAAATCATTCGGCATTGTCCTATCAGTCATCTCTCCTTACTCTGTGTATGTGGTAAGTGAACTTTCATGTACGGTAATGTAAGAGTCTACCGCTAGCAAGCGGCTAACCATGTCCCTTTAGTGGCTCCGTAGAACGCGTTGTTTGTTTCCCGTGCCTTTCTGCATACAGATCCACGCTTCGGGCACACCCCTAATCCTGCCCCCCGATGACATCGTCCATCACTATATTTCACTGTAGACATCGTCCGATGCCAATTTGCTAGACAACGCCCAACCCTATTGCGCACATATTTCCTGTTGCATGCACACGCTCTCAAGTGGCCAAGACCACAAGAGTGAGTGTTAGGACAGGGTCAGTGACCCTCCAGGAAAATGATTGGATATCCCTTCTACATGTTCCAAGTCTTCTGATGTGTTCTGAAAATCTTCTCCTCTGCCACAGCTCTCAAATCTGATTCATACTCATGCACATTCAAACCTGCTTCTTCAACACATGGCGCCAATCAATACAAGAACCAATGACATTGGATATCATTCAATTATCCTGCCATCATCACAATCTGTTCAAAACACCCCGTAATGCCTCTCTCCTTGTTTAAGACATGTCCACCTTGAGGAATGGGTTCATGTGTGATTGTATGACACAGTGCACATGTATGGATGCACACATGTGCTGCTCCTAGAGACAAAAGCATGTCGTTATGCGTGTCCTTGTCTCAGTAAAACACATCTTTGCTGAATTGACTTCTTCCTCTGAAAGCTCTAGCAGACACCTAAAGAAAGCTCCGTCTGGCTGAGCTCAGGGCAAAACAAATTAGTGCCTCGCGACTTCAAAGCCTCTCACCAAGGAAACGCTGAGAGCCGGCCAGACCAGAGCAGAATTCAGTCGGACGGAGTGAGGGTTTAATATAGAACAGGATACTTCAATCCCATAAGGCTCTACCAGCACCACACCACGCTATACCTGTGCACATCTATATACATTACAGCTTTGATCCAGTCATGCTTTTTTTCATCTATCCACCCATCGATCCGTCCATCTCCAAATCATTCAGTCTTTTCTTGCCACTCATGCATTCATATACTTCTTCATCCTATAGCCCACCTACCCTACTTTTCCATTTGCTTTCATTCATTTATTCTTCTTCTATATTCATTTACTCATTCATCCTCCTACCTGCCCATTCATATATTTCTCCATCCATTTTCTCTATCCATTTATTTAAACCTCACCTATTAATTTACTAATTCAGCCATACATTTACTCATCCAAGCATCTATTCAACTATACATCCATCTATCCATCCATCCATTTAAACACCTACTACATCTATTCAGGCAGTTTTCCATCCATAGACCCATCCACTCAAACCCCCACCCCATTCATTCATTCATTCATTCATTCATTCAAACCCCACCCCATCTATTCAAACATTAATCCATCCATTCAAACCCCACCCTGCCTATTAATCCATCCATCCATCCATTAATTCAATTACCATAAAGAGCACTTAAAATCATTTGCATAACTGTAGCTTTGCTGCATATTTGTGATTACAACTGTGTATAGCTTCACTTTCAACCAGCTCTGCTTTTACTAAACTCGATTTAATATATGCATATACAGTATGTTTAATTTCATAAACTGCAGCTCCGGAGAGGTACGTAAGTATATAAAATATCTATTTCTCCATGCTATTTACAAATACAATTTTTTTCATGCATATCATACAGAATAATAGGATTGGTTGGGCCTACAATAAGAGTAGAGTGTTACAAAAAAAACAAAAACAAAAAATTATTCAATTGACCCTACTCTAAGTTATATTAAATTCATTAACTTTTTTTCCGGGGTCGTTCCTGCTGTACAGTACATAATATATGTAGCAATATAATGGATAACATATTAAACTCACAGTTCTACAGATGCAAAGTACATTAGTTCTGCTTTTATTACAAAATCATATTTAAGTGTACACAAGTATCGAAGTATATTTGAGCAGATGTTTCCATTTGTGCCATGTTCCCAATATATAATTTACAAAGTCTGACCAGAGCATAATTCCAAAAGTCTGGTATACTGTTTTTCAGATATACTTCCTTAAATTATACCATACAGAAAAGGTGCTGCTTATCAGGAATTATACAATGTTTCTCTCTACAAAACATGAACAACAGGCAGCGGCTGAAATAACATGAGAGAGAGGCAGAAAGACACAGCTGAGAGGAAGGACTGACGATATTTGCTCTGTAATACCTGCTGCTGTGGGGGATCAGTGAGTTGAAAAGCTAATAGTGGCCCTGGTGTGTGGGCGCAGCGGGAAGACGTCACTCGACTCCAGGCCTGGGCTTTGAAGCAGTGTAGCAGCACAGGTCTCTCCGTCTCACTTCCAGCACTGCTTTCTGCCAGAGCTCGCGGCGGCTGTGATCACAAACCAACCCTGACGGGCTGGGACGCCGATCCAGCTCATTACCGACGGAACTAATGGAGCTTGCATCACAGGTGTGTTAGAGACCACGCTTGTGTGTGCGTCTCCATCAAAAATGTGCTTCATTTTTGGGTGCACCACAGGTTGAGACCTGTATTTGTGTGTTCAACTGATGATAAGGCCATCATTTTACAATATATAAGTTAAGTTATGTTGTAAAACGCACTGACCTTCTTAAGGTGTGAAGGCTGTTTGAAATGGGAGACAACAAATTCACTAATTTCACCCATCAAATCATCCAAAATGGCAAATGAAATTAAATGTTGGCTATTAAATATGTTTAATTCAGTGGGGGAAAAAAATGTAATTTGTTTGCTATATATAATCTACTGTTGTGGGGTTGCTAATATAGAATATGTCAAAGATGACTCAGGTTCATTGGAAAAGCATGCCTGTGGTGACATTTCTGCAAAATGCTATTACAATGCACATTTCTTGACACTTTTAAAGTGAAATATCCAGTAAGTGTGGCTAAAAGTGTGTTTAGTTTTATTCGTAACAGATGAACATGAATATGGCAATGTTTATTATGTTTGTTGTATGTACAAAGGTTAATGCTCATTTCACATTTAAAAAATAACGTACCACCTACACTCCACAATAAGCCAAAATAATATTATTAACAAAAGCAAACGTAAGATAAAAACACATTTGCTGAAGCAACCATGCCATTTTAGCTTCCCTCTACAAATCTTTCAGCTCTTTTGAGTGTTGTGACTTGTGTTTCACGGAAATCGTACCTGAGCGTTCACAAGGGCAATGCTGTACTAGGTGAGCTAACGAGCAAGCTTACTATGCCAGGAAAGCTTCACATATGGAGCTGGTTATGAGACGCAAACATAAAACAAACGTATTAGCTTACATATCATGGTAAAAGTGTTTTCAGGTCATAACATAGTAATGTTCAATGAACTGTTCGAAAATAAGTCTTTACTAATCAACAATTTGTAAAAAAAGTGCTTGGTGTTTTGATTTTTTACTAGTGCATACACACTTGTATACACTTGTAGTGTATTTTATGTACTAGTATGCATTTGGAGTTTTGCAAAAACATATAGTTAGAGGTAATTTGACCTATAATCCTATGTGGGTCAAAGATGCTGCATTAGAAGTTAGCAGCCTATGTGGGTAGGCTGGAATACAGTGATAGGAATATATTCCCTGTCACTGTATATATATATATATATATATATATTTTATGTTTTGAAAGGCACTAATCAGACATATGCTGTTTCTAATTTCTGCAGTATGTATACTGTGCACAGTATGTGAAATTTCTGCAGGGGCGTAGGAAGGAGTCTCTGCCTAGTTGCCACGGATACTTTCAAATGAAGAATGATAGCAAACTTTCAAATTAAACTTTATTACATTTTAATTTGTAAAATTGCTTCTGCACCCCTGGTGCCTGAAATACCCTGAAAACATACTACATTTGTCAAAGGTAACTAGAGCACACTGTATGAGATACTGTATCCCACAATGCAATGCACTCAGTTTGACATTCAGTTTCTAGTGTCATATAATAATAAGTGCCGTTGTTTTTAACATCTCCTTCTTGACTCATTTGATTAGACTGCAAATATGTTTTTAGTGGCACTTGTTGAGGAGAGATATGTTATTACTTTTTTAAAGGGGTTATGGTGCGATTTCAATTTTTCCTTTCTCTTTGGAGTATTACAAGGGTGGGAAGATTTGCATGACGCCGCCCAAATGTTCATGCAAAGAAAGAAAGCGTAACTTTTATTCTCGCTGTATTATTGTTGTTGTATTATTGTATTATTGCCATGTCGTGAAGGCGCTGTGTGCTTCGTTGTGTGCAACGAATGCCTCATTTATAATGGGTTTTCATGCTTTTGAATCATCGCTCCGGCCTGACAGGGCATCATCACAATATGTTAAGGGGCGTATCATTTCGGTCACACGCTTGAGGTATTCGGCCAATCACAACGCATTGGATAGCTGGCCAATCACAGCACACCTCGCTTTTTTAGAACGATGAGCTTTGTAAAAATCGACGCGTTTCAGAAAGGCGGGGCATAGAGGAGAAGCAATAATGTACAGTATGTGGAAAATAATGTGTTTTTTGAACCTTAAACCGCATAAACACATTTGATTACAGCAAATACACAAAATAATGTTCTTTTTAGCAGCATCATAGGACCCCTTTAAGCCATCAGAAATTACATTTATTTTTCCTTTGCAAATGATAAATCAGGAGGAAAATTTCTCACAGTACTTTGAAAGAAGGGCCAGAGTTATATAAACTCTAGAGATCAGAATATAACAGAGACTTGGAGGTGGGCTCTTTTGACCTGGCTTGGGCAGCAAATAACTGCCCTAGCAACCACATAGCAATGCCTTGGTAACTACTCACAGCATCAAGAAATACATTTTGAGGTGCCTTTTGTTTTTAATAAGACAAGTTATGTATATGTTAATTAGAAACTGAAGGTTAAATAAGAGGATTCTGGGAGGTTCTGATGGACCAAAAGGTGGCAGACTTTCCTTTTACACATAGATTCTATTCCCACCAGAGGCTTAAATGTTCCAATTTTCTATTTAAAATAAATGAAAGTGAAGTCTTTTAATTTGATGCGACAGATGTGTTGCTTATGAGAGTTGAAGATCGCACACATGCACACATTTATGCCCATATTCCTTGAGAAACAAGCCACAGTCCTTGAAAAATTAAACTGACGGTGCAAGAACTTTTCAACACATTATAGACATTTTGTGTCCCGAGGGAAAACAGCTGTTTGAAGCCATATGGATCCTACACAAAAACACAGAAGCATTTACTGCATTGAACTGACGTTTGTGCTGTGCTGACATTCACCTGGTACGATGGCAGGTTCAGCTGTCAGCTCTACACATGACACTTTACAGGGCGTCTTTCACTGGCAGAAAAAGGCATCCATGAAAGCTCAAGTGACTGTGTACAAAGATGCATGAGAAGCCGACAGCAACATCCTGTCTAAACGCAGTCTTGCATGAAGCTGTGAAATATAAAAGAGCTGGTTTAAAAAGTTGTGGGTGGTGATGGGGGTCCTGGCAACAGGCCACTCCGCCAGGTTTCCCTGAGCACTTACTGTTATTTCGCTCTCTCTCTCTTACACACACATGTACTTCAACTCATATTGGCAGGGCAACAGAAAGTTGGTTTATTGCGTTGACATTTGAGACACCTTGTTGAGACATCTGTGGCATCTCAATATAGTCTAACGCTCTAATGACGACAGGTGAGTGTGGAACATGAACACTTCCTCTAATTGGCACCATGCAGGTAAGCGCCTCAAAATCACACCAATGAATATTTGATTTAAAAACTGATATACTGATGTAATTAGTCTGAATTAGTCAAAGTCTTGTATATTGGTTCACTTTCATGTTGCAGTCATAAAAACTAGCATTTAAAAGTGTGGAGTTGGTATGTTTTTTTTTTTCTATTTATTTGAAAGAAGTCAGTTATGACTTCACTCACCAAGGCTTTGCTTATTTGATCAAAGATACAGTAAAACAATGGTTTTGTGAATTATTACAATTTAAAATAGTAAAATTTGAATATATTTTCAAAAGTAATTGTACTGTAATGTACTGTAATGGCATAGCTGAATTTTGCAGCATACTCTTCAGTGTCACATGATAATTCAGAAATCATACTGTGTGTGGATTTGGTGCTTATTATTATCAATGCTGAAAACAGCTGTGCTGCTCAATATTTTTGTGGAAACTGTGCTACATTTTTTTGTCAGGATTCTCTGATGAATAGAAAATTCAAAAGAACAGGTTTAATTTAAAAAAGAAATAATTTGTAACATGGCATAAGTTCGAAATTTGAATGCAGTATGCAAAATTGCAATGCAATGCAAAGTGGCAATGTATTCATGCAAATATAATTTCTCAGTCTCTCTCTCTCTCTTATTTTTTTTTTCTTCAGCATTGTTCACCCTGTATATTTTTGTTCCATGTAGCCAGTGAGAAAAATTCAATTAACTAATGTTTTCTTGTAGTTTTATTTTCTCTCTTCTTATTCAATAGACTACAAATTCATATTCACAACTTTGGCTAATTAATTAATTTATTTATTTTTGTAAAATGCCATGGGACAGTAGACTGAGCTAAATAGTGCAGGAATTTAAATGAATTGTGTAAACATATATTGCCATTGTATTAACAATGTGCAACCCTGTTCTCTGGGTATTTGCATCGGTATCATTGGTAAACTACTAACTAACTATTGGTAAAACTAAGGTACAGCACTACTTAACACACTACAATATCAAAAAATGGCACCTTGAAACATCAAATCAATCGCAAACCAATCTTCTTGTGCAGTGCAAAGGGTGCTGGGTTAAAATTAGCCCAAAAGCATGCCTGAATGCGTACTTTGAAGATCTGCCATAAATAGTATTCCACCATGGCTTTCTTGACATACTGTACAAGTCAGGATACAGTGATTGTGATTTTGTAGTACATATGAATAGCATGCAGTCTAAGAGTCAGCGCTTTTTTTCCTTATCGGTTTGTAGAAACAAGTGGAATTATTTAGTTTTTTTTTTTTCTTTTCCCCAAGTTAGTGGAATATAATTTTCATGCGGAAACATTATAATGACAAAGTTTTCTTCTTTCATTTGGAGTAAAAATCACAACTTTTTTGTAGGACACAGAGACATGTGTTTTTATGTTGGTCAGTGGATCCGGTGGGAGCTCGAATCCACTCCAGTTGCTTTGAGCAGCCACTGTGGTCCGACTGCAGGTCTTTCATTCACAAACACAAACAATCAAATGTCAAATGCACAGTGTTCGCTTCTATCCCTGTACTGTCAGTATCTTTCTGTCTCTCTCTCTCTGTAGTAAATCTGTGAGAACACATCTAATTGCAGAATGTTGTTCCCTTCTCTTTGCATCATGTTTAATGCTGTATGAGATGTATGAGTGAACATCTGTTACACTGTGTGTGTTAGACTCTCTGTACACTCTTTGTGCGTATCCACGTGTGTCTACATGCGTGCATACACATTTAATCTTGATGCATACGCATGTGTCTTTCCATACGTTCATACAGTCAGTGTTTGGTATTTACTAAAAGGTATGACTTGCAAAAAGCTTCAGGAGTGGCTTGAAATGAACAAAATGGTAACACTTTAGTATAGGGACCAATTCTCACCATTAACTAGTTGCTTTTTAGCATGCCTATTACTGACATGTTGGCTGTTTATTAGTAATTATAAAGCACATATTCTGCATGACCATATTCTACATCCCTAATCCAACCCAATAGCTAAACTTAACAACCACCTTACTAACTATTAATACGCATCAAATTAGGAGTTTATTGAGGCAAAAGTCGTAGTTAATGGTTTGTTAATAGCGATAATAAAGTGTGACCAACAAAACCGAAGCCAAGCCCCTGATTAATGTCTGTAAATATATTAAAGTGCCCCTATTATGGATTTTTGAAAATTACTTTTTCATGCAGTGTGTAACAGCTCTAAGTGAATGAAAACATCCTGCAAAATTTTAAATCTGAAAGTGCACCGTGTATAAAGTTATTGTCTCTCAAAAGAAAGAGCCAACTCTGAATCATTAAAACGAGTCGTTTTTAAAACAAATCCCAAGCTGTTTCATGTTGACGTCAACATGAAACATTAGCATATTGCCCGCCCACTTGTTGGTCTTTTCGTGTTGGTCTGAATGAAAGTGCAGATTCATTCTTTGCCACTAGGTGCCGCTTTTGGAGCGGTAAAAATAGCGGTTTCCCCGGTAGCAGCTGTACACAAAGCAGCACTGTGCTCACAAATGTGGCTTTACCAGGCATTACAGGCATGATGAAATGAAAATGAGACCAATCGGACCAATCACCACAGATTAGCGTCACACAAAGGAGGGGTTTGGAAAAATGAATCGTTGAGTGAATCGTTTGGGAGTCGTTGAGCAAGTAAGGTAAAAATAAATGCATATTTATAAGACAATGAAAGTGTTTTTTTTTACCTTGCATGCATGTCAACCTGTTGTTGGGGACTCCCAAAACCAAAATATGAACCTTTCATTACCATAATAGGGGCACTTTAACAGTGACTAAAGTACATATCAAAGATGGTGACTTACTTAACACCAAACATTTTATTCCTGTCACAACGTTAAACATCCAGTTGGGGCTCATCCCATTTTTCACTTAATTAACCAACTTATTTTTCCATCCCAAATAAGGATAAAGTGGAGCATCTGTGTTATGTCCTGACCACAAAACTGACGGGAGCAGCTCAAGTAGAAGACTAAATTTTGTTCTGAACTTTACAGTATATTTTAATAGTAGCCTACACAACAGAAATCTTATATCAAAAGATCAAAATAAACTTTCTCTCAAGATAACCTTAATTTTTTTTCATGAAATTGCCCCTTAAAGTGCAGCGCAATGTCTCAAATTCCAGTGACACTGATGTGAATGGTCCAGCTAAGCTGGAAGTATTTTGGATAACAGCTGAGGATAAATGAAAATTTTTGAGACAGTCATTCCCCTGTGGAGTTAATGAAAACATGGCCATGTGCTCCATACTGATACAGTGCTCAGACAGCTCTGGTAAGGAAACCACTGAAATATACTGCATGTATTAAAGGCCTGTTCACACCAAGGATGATAACTATAACAATAACTATTAAGTTTTAATAATCATTCCAATTTGTAGCGAAGTCCACATCACTGCAGTAACGATCATGTTCAAATCACTTTCAGAATGTTTTTTTTTCCAGCTGATGTACAATAAAATGCAGCATGCATTTAGATTAAACAGAATATTAATGTCCATTGGTGTGAACACAAATATAATAATTATAATTTTCTTTATAGTTATCGTTCTTGGTGTGAATGGGTCTTATGAATGGGTCTTTCCTCCAGAAAACTGCCTCATATGTCCCTTATTTTGTTATAGAACAAAATGATGGTTCTCCAACATTAATTTAAAGAGTGTTCCAGGGCCTTCTTAATGCATAACCTTCATTAAGGAGACAAAATCCATAGGACTATAAAGATAAGAGATAATAAATGCAACAAAACAAGTCAAATTCTTCTTTAGGGGTTGGAGCTAACATGCTTTTAAAGATACATTTCCCAAACTATAAAAATAAGCCAAACTTCAGCTGCTCTTATATTGTGTTGATTCAGGGCATTTTTTCTGCTTATTTATTTTTTAGCAAGGCACTTTTTCCGAAGTTACTTACAGTAGAACTACTACAGGGCAAACGTCTTTTGGAAGGTTTTTCTAGCTATGCTCTAGGGCATGACATTTGTAGAGTAACTCAGTATGTGAGCTGGTTGCTACACTTGATCCATTGAAATACTGACCAAAAAACGTTATCCAGCAGTATAAAGTTAAACATCAACATTCTTTCTGTAATGTAACTTTTGCAACACTTTATTTTAAGAATCAATTCTCACTATTAAATAGTTGCTTATTAGCATGCATATTACTAGCATATTGGCTGTTTATTAGAACTTATACAGCACATATTAATGCTTTATTCTGCATGACCGTATTCTAGATCCCTTAATTCAACCCATAACTAAACTTAACAACAACCTTAATAACTATTAATATGTAGCAAATTAGGAGTTTATTGAGGGAAAATTCCTGTGTTCCCTATTCTAAAGTTTTACCGCAACTTTTTTTTCTCTCGCACTGAATGTTCGCACTGCTCTTTTCCATACATATTAGACCATGTCTAGTGTATAGTACACTATAGTTGTTACCATTGCTTTGTGTGAGGAACAGACCAAAAAGTCACTGAAATCTTCACTTTTTCTGTAGCTCTTAAATCTAGTATATGCTTCCATGTGCATGTGACCAGTTTTATGAATTTATGATTTTGTTTGTTTTGTTTTAGTATGACAATCCCAGATCAACTTCAATTTAATTGAATAGATAAGAGCAGCTTGGACATTCTACTAAACATCTCCTTTTGTGTTCCATCGAAGAAAGGTTTGGAACAATATGAGGGTGAGCAAATAATGACATCATTTACATATTTTGGGGATAATTTATCCCTTTAATAGCATGGTCCAGATGTTTCAGTGCTTGTTTGCATGGGGATAAAGGTTCCAACTATTGAACTCCTAATTCCAAATTGCATCTTCAGACTATACACCTTCACTCCTTCTGGCTACAATCAATATGTCATAGAGATATGAAATGACAGTCTGATAGGTACTCTGCGAGACTGTAGGGGCTGTGAATTTGATCGATCCTTTCCAAAAGAGAGCCGGTATCCATAATCATCTCATGCTAACGCTAACACGTGCTGAGCATTTCAAATTGTAAATCTGTGATATTGAAATTATCTTTGAAACTGTGGTTTTCAACTGGAGGGATATTTGTTTTGCTAGTGTCGTGAGCTGGGGGGTGGGGGCTGGGGACTTCACTATTTATTAGCATATTGACATAATTATTAAGGAAAACTTGAATTTTGTTCTTAATTTGTTTAATTTGAGACTTTTTAACTGTTTTCTCTTTTGTTGTATCATCACTACTCTTTTCTACTGATCTATAAGGTACTTTGGATTTGTTCTGGTAAGATATACCTAATGACTTACAGGGTTATGTAAGGTTTCAAAAATTGTGAGATGAACCTGGAAAGCTCTCAGTGAGACCTCTGTCATTAGGTCAGGAAATGTATAAGGAAGAAATACAAAAATAGGCTACCTCCTTAACATTCATCTTGTAACAGAAGTGCAACCTAGTAACCTCTACAAGAATGAACATGCACACATGCACACACGCACCACACACACACACACACACACACACACACACACACACAGGTTTTTACTCTCAGTGGGCTTGTGGGTCATTATCTGTGAACCTCACTGCCATCAGTTGGAGGCTTCATTAGCTGTGGCATTTAGAGGAGGCGTCGCTATATGGCCAATACAAATGCCAACGTGTCTTCCGTGTCGCACATATTACTCTGACACGCATGGAAAGGTTAATAAAGTCTATGAGTGGAGGACATCCATGTTCAGATATGGAGCTTGTTCTGCTAACACATCTGAGGCTGCTTTTTAACAACATTCAGTTTTTTCCTCATTAGAGGAATGTAATTGTATCTGTTGAATGCCATTTAAGTACCTCGGGAAACAGTTAGCCATAATCATAAAATCAGGTTGTGAAGTCAGTTCATTTTATAAATAAAATATAGTTCTCTGCATCTTTTAAAATTCAGATTTGGGTTTGCAGTCTACCTCCGTTTCACCTTTAGACCCTCTCATGAATGCATTAATTTTATTCATTTGGGCAGAATAACCTTCGGAGTCCCGCTTTTTGGTATGAATAATACCACCCGAAGGAAGGTTTTTGTCAGAATTGTTTTAGATTTGTATTGCCAAATAATCAGTTTTGTATGTACACTGCTAAGATTAGTTTTTTTTTTCGTATGTTTTTCAAAGAAGTAAATTATGCTCACCAAGGCTGCATTTATTTGATCAAATATATAGTAAAAACATTTATATTTCTAATTATAATTTAAAATAACTGTTTTTACTTATATTATATTATATATTTACTTAAATAACTGTTTAATTTACTGTTTTACAATTAACTTGTCCTGACAATATTTGAATTCTAAAATTCACTTGCCATGCAAGAATTCTTTAATTCTTGAGACTCAGATGACATGCCTCTTCAGAGCCGTGTGCTCATTATGCCAATCGAGTCTTGATTTATTGCTTCTTAATTATTCATTTGTGGGCTGTAAAGCATTTGTGCCAAATTTACACCCCTGAGCCCATGACATCCTTTAATATGGGTATTACTGTAGTCAGAACGAGACAATTGCAGCTGTCCAGCTGCACATGATTTGAACCCGTCACATGAATCAGTAACATCCCTGTTAATTTCCTCTCAACTAAACAAATTATGACATTCTCTTCTTTGTAGCCTTGTGTGAAAATGAGTCTCACTTGACTCAGCAATGATCTCTGCTCATTGTTTGACGTTGCATTGTGTCTCCTCACCTTTAGTGAATTGCCAACAGTCACTTATGTCACCCGAAATTACCAGCTCTCATTGAATGACTTTTGGTCACTTTAATGGTGCAAACTGCTGTCAGTGTGAAGGCCCTTTATTCCTAAAGGGGCAGTTCGGCCAAAATGAAAATTCCATCATGATTTACCCATGCATTCCAAACCTTCATTATCAGAATCAGAATGAGCTTTATTGCCAGGTATGTTTACACATACGAGGAATTTGTTTTCGTTACAGAAGCTTCCACAGTGCAACAGAATGACAGTGACAGGACAAAAACACAGATAATAAAAGAATAAAAACAGAACAAGTAAATAGGGAATAACAATATACAGATTGACAATTGTATGTACAAGTATATTACAATAGACAGTTTTGTATGTACAGGTATATTATGTGCAAATTCGAAATGTAAACTAAGTATGTGTGTTAGATAAATAAGTATATAAGTGTATATATAGTGTTGTGTGTTCCACAATTATTGTCAACTGTTCATAAGATGGATTGCCTGAGGGAAGAAACTGTTCCTGTGCCTGGCCGTTCTGGTGCGCAGTGCTCTGTAGCGTCGACCAGACGGCAACAGTTCAAAGAGGGAGTGGGGCTGGATGTGAGGGGTCCAGAGTGATTTTGCCAGCCCTTTTGCTCACTCTGGATAAGTACAGTTCTTGGAGAGTAGGGAGGGCTGTACCAATGATTCGCTCAGCAGTCCGGACTATTCGATGTAGTCTTCTGAGGTCAGATTTGGTAGCTGAGCTGAACCAGACAGTTATAGAAGTGCAGAGGACAAATTCGATGATGGCGGAGTAGAACTGTTTCAGCAGCTCCTGTGACAGGTTGAACTTCCTCAGCTGGCGAAGGAAGTAAAACCTCTGCTGGGCCTCATTTGTAATCTATAATTTTTTCCTAATGGCAATCTT
>NW_015552618.1:95096-102656 GCF_001515605.1 Sinocyclocheilus anshuiensis | reverse complement strand
ACCAATGATTCGCTCAGCAGTCCGGACTACCCTCTGTAGTCTTCTGAGGTCAGATTTGGTAGCTGAGCTGAACCAGACAGTTATTGAAGTGCAGAGGATGGATTCAATGATGGCGGAGTAGAACTGTTTCAGCAGCTCCTGTGGCAGGTTGAACTTCCTCAGCTGGCGAAGGAAGTACAACCTCTGCTGGGTCTTTTTCACAATGGAGTCAATGTGAGTGTCCCACTTCAAGTCCTGGGAGACAGTGGTGCCCAGGAACCTGAATGTCTCCACTGTCGTTACAGTGCTGTCCATGATGGTAAGTGGAGGGAGAGCAGGGGGGTTCTTCCTGAAGTCCACGATAGGTGTCGTCTGCAAACTTCAGGAGCTTGACAGAGGGGTCTTTAGATGTGCAGTCGTTGGTGTAGAGGGAGAAGAGCAGTGGGGAGAGGACACATCCCTGAGGGCCGCCAGTGCTGATGGTGCGGGTGCTGGATGAGAATTTTCCCAACCTCACTAGCTGCTGCCTGTCTGTCAGGAAGCTGGTGATCCACTGACAGACGGAGATGGGCACGGAGAGCTGAGTTAATTTTGGCAGGAGGAGGTTTGGGATGATAGTGTTAAAAGACGAGCTGAAGTCCACAAACAGGATCCTCACATAAGTCCCTGGTCTGTCTAGATGTTGCAGAACATAATGCAGTCCCATATTGACTGCATCGTCCACAGACCTGTTTGCTCTGTAGGCAAACTGAAGAGGATCCAGCAAGGGTCCAGTAATGTCCTTCAGGTGGGCCAGCACCAGTTTTTCAAATGACTTCATGACTACAGACGTTAGAACCACAGGCCTGTAGTCATTTAGTCCTGTAATTTTGGGTTTCTTTGGGATGGGGGTGATGGTGAAGCGTTTGAAGCATGAAGGGACTTTGCCCAGCTCCAGTGATCTGTTAAAGATCTGTGTGAAGATGGGGGCCAGCTGGTCAGCACAGGTTTTCAGACAGGCTGGTGTAACACAATCTGGGCCTGGTGCTTTCTTTTTCATTAGTTTTATTTCTTCTTTTGAAAACAAAAGGAGATGTTAAGCAGAATGTTCAAGTGTCTTTTTTATTGGTGGCTAATTCGTATGAATTTCTCATTTGTACGTTTTCATACAATCCCAGTGACTTACATTCCTTGCATCCCAGTGATTGTTATGTTTAGGGGTGGCTACATGCTTAAAAAAATTGTATGAATATGGCTAATTCGTATGAATTTCTCATTTGTACGTTTTCATACAATCACAGTGACTTACATTCCTTGCATCCCAGTGATTGTTATGTTTAGGGGTGGCTACATGCTTAAAAAAATTGTATGAATAACACAAAATTTCCACCACATAAAAAAGTTACGTTTTCCTGTGAGATTGAGTTGCTCAAAAACAACTTGTATACATTTCAATGTGATGTTTTTAGCTGCGTCATGCCAGGTTATTGCCCATATTCACGGTCTTGGTCATTTGAGAGCATGTGGACAGGAACTAAGGGGAACTAAGGATTCAAGACTGTTCCAAGACTGATAAATGTCAAAGCTCAATGTGCTTAATGCACACGAAATCCATGCTTCAGATTGATATTTGAGGCTAATCGTATCCCATGAATCATCATGTTCAGGATCTTGTGTGGCCCAAAATCATGAGATTTTGAGGAAAACCAGTGTAAGTTAAATTGTTTTTTTTCCCTCTTTTTTTCAGCATTGAATCAGCATTGATTCTCATGCGTCACGTGACCAAATATAACAGCAAGTTGGAGAAATGAGAGGTAAGAAGGGGAGATTTACAATAAATAACTTTTCTTTCTCACACCACACTATTCTTGTGGTTTAAAAGGCTTGAAAAACAGTGCACAAGTTATATTAGCTACTTTTTTTATATGTTCATGTTTTTTTCCCTCATTTTGAAGCTCAGCGTTATCATGTAACGAGTTTTTTAATTTTGATTGCTGCTTATTTTATGTTATTTTATTTTATCTTGTTTAACTGTTGCTTGATTGTTTAGTTGTGAGAATGATCACTCATTGTGGGTCGTCTGTGGTAAAGATGGGAAAAGGTTAAAGTTGCATGCTTGTCCCTGATCAGACTCTTGAATCACCATGTGATTCATTTCTCCTTAGGCAGGATCCTTGTGTTACCAAAATAACTCGGTTCCATCATGCTGACTGTCTCAACCGAGAACAGCCTTTCATGTAAATATTCAGTTTTCTGCCTCTATTTGATGACCTATTTGATTCTAAACGCAGATGAAATCATGCTTAGGTGAAAGCTAAAGCTTGTGTCTATAAACGTAGTATTTTTTCTCCTGAAACGATCCAGCAAATTTTTTCGTACATTTCAATCATTGCTTTTATACTCCCTCTCGCCTGTTCTGAAATTGTTCTTTTCTATGATCATGTCAAGATGGTAGAATTAATCCAAACTCATTTAAAGGACACACACCACTTGTACCATTTTCTGCTCTTTTGGAAGCCTTAGTAAATATGACCAATAGATTTGAAGTTTTCCCATTACCCTCCGTTCACCTCAAATCATCGGTAAGCGGCTGTAGAGATGGCCAGACAGACAATCTAATAAAGCTGTAAATTCACGACGCTCCGGCGGCTCTTGGAATATTTCTGTCATTCCCTTCCTAATCATTTTACAGGTCATGTTCCGTGGCTTATTGAGATGATTATTTCGCCACGCTTTTGTCTAACCTCTGTAACGCTTTTGAGCAGCGCAAGAATGGGACGATAAATTTCTCTGTAACAACCTGATTTAGAGCTGTCATAAAATTGATAAGTTTGCACGTGCTCATTCGGCGAGTTGTCATAAACAGCTCAGCTTTCATTTTTAGATATTGTGCTTTGTCAGTCTGTCATAGATTGAGGGTCCGGCAATGTCACACGCTATTCTGAATGTCCCTTCACTTCACTTTATACACAACCCTGAATAATAATAAGACTTATGAAGATGACTTGTGAATGTGAAAGAATGACTTACATGCTCTATATGAAAAATATAAAAAAGAGAACAATACTGTGGGCCCCAAAACATTAATAGACACTTGAAGTCAGTTCCTCTCAAATCCACACAGGTGTTTAGAGTAACCGCATGTGTAGTTCATCACATTAACTACAAAAAATATTCCTCCAATATCAGAACAATCTGATAGTGTCCACATGTTTTTTTTTTTTCAAATATCACTAGGCTTGGCATTTTGTTGACATTTATAAGATTTCAAATGTGTACAAATCCTTTTTGTGGGCCACTTCACAGTAAATACCATGACAAATTGCATAATTTATTTTCAGTATTTCATCGATTGGTAATAGCTGGATTAGTGATACTTTTTCAGCTATTGAGGTTTTCTGATATAAATGATACAATGTTCATAGTTAAACATACAATAGATATCACATGTTTGAACTGCAAATGGAAATACATTATTTGTACATGGCATGCTGAATCTGTGCTCTTATGAAAGATTAAAATGAGGCATCATTTTAAGAACAAAGCCTGCTTTTATGCCCACTGTAGATTGTGCTCTTTTTTTTACCCTGGAGATCAAAAAGCACTTTTTACATAAATTGTACATATATTCATAGTTTTCCCAACATCTTCACATTTTCATGACCAGTGTCAAAGAAGGGCTCTGTTAGAACATAGGCAGAAACTCACAATTGATTTTAGTTGAGTCTGAGGTCTTGCATGTTACAAAGCTGCTTAAAATGCATACAACAAATGTTGAAAAGCATACAAATAGTATTTTTATAATTATATTTAATTATTGCATCGATACTTTTATATGTATATAAATTACCATTTCTGTCATGACAACTCTCGGAGGTATTGGCATGGTAATGTACATGACAATGTTAATGTATTTGGTCTTGGCAGAATAGATCTGCTACGCTACTGCGGCAGAGCAAGTACCGAGACTTGCTACTGCCAATACATCCACAACATGCTGCTGTGAGCATGTAAGAAATATTGCTGCTGCAAATATAACATACATGAAAACACCCGCATATAGCATACATGAATCACCTCGTAGCAGATCTATACAGGTGGAGCTGGGGAAGGTGTAGAGTTTCTGAAGCAAGCTGCAACTGCTACGGCAAGCACTAGTGATATATTTGAATGTTGAGCAGCGAGCTCATTGGCTACCGAGGAGAGAACCAATCAGCTGTGCCATGCGATAATGATGTCATTAAGTCAGATTGAGTTAGACCTATCAGACTGCGCCATCTAGAGTTTCATGCCAGAACTCTGTATTTCTCTTGACGCATCAGCTGTTAAATTATTATTATTATTTTTTTTTTTGCAATGAGCTTACTGAACAGTGCATTCAGTCAAAGGGATCAGTCAAAATCAAAATTTTAGCTTGAGCATTGTGTGAAAACACATACAGTACTACTTCTTTGTTGCAGGCATTTTGTTATTTGAATGTCTCCAGTGTGCAATGCTTACCAATATGAGAAAATCATGTTCATGTAACCCTTTCTTTTAGAAATGACCTGTGTCTATTTCCCATGGGATATGAATAGGATCAGGAACACCGGTGAAACCAGAGCTCACAGTAGCAATCACCAATAAGAAGATCACTGTCAGGAGAACATTTGTGGTGAATTATTACTCTCTGTGAGCTGAAGTTATCAAAACCACTTTGTTTTCCCTTATATAAGCCATATATCTCAGTTGAAAGTTGTGTGCATATATAGCAACTGACAAATAGGATTGTGTAGGATCTGTTTTGATCTGGTGTTGAAAGGAGGGTTGTGTATCATTCAGAATTGAACTAAAAATGCCTCTTACATTTCTCTTAATTTCCTTTTAAATTAAGTTCAGTTACTGAATTTTATTTGGTCTAGCAAATGCAAACTTGTAATTTGAATTTCAATTTAAAGTAGAATAAAAATAGTAGTTATAGTATAGTAATTTTAATAATACATTTAATTTGTTGAAATACTCATACTGTATCATACACTCTATTATACACTATACCATACTACACAACCCAGTCTCATAAAAATACGTACCTCTGGGTACTTTTATGCAACACCGTTTTTATGTACCTTACTGCACGTTTCGCCGCAGTTTCAAAGAGAAATGTCCACTGAGTGGCGCTAAAACACGGGTTCAATACGTGAACCCTGGCACGTTTTTATTACATTGATATAGGTACGTATTGCTGTGTTTTTATTACGTTGCTTCAGGTACGTATTGCGGCGGTTCAGAATTCAAATATCCGGGGACTGTCGCTAAAAGTTAATGCTCTATCGTGTTGGAAATATGCCCTACACCAAACCCAACCCTAAACCTACCCGATAGTGTTAACAAATGCAAAACTGATATAAAAACGCGTTTGTAGATGCAACCGTTTCATTTGTACTTACTTATATGCAGATTTGAACCATTTTGTCGAACCGTAGTTACACGGGATTTGAACAAGCTCCTCGCCTCTCAAGTACGTCTCCGTACTCCGTGAGCTACCAAACAAACCTACCGTAGATGAAAACCCATTGATATGAAGCTGGATATGTGCGGTGCTAACATTCAAAAGCATTAGTTTTCAAATCTCCCAGCATATTAAAATTGTTTTGAAGTCATAACATGATATTCTTCAAGTAATTGTGCGAAAATTACGCTTTATTAATCAAAACTCTGTAAATGTGTGTGAAAAGGAATAAAAGGTGTCAGAGTTTTATTGCTTCTAGTATTAATTTCTTTTGGAAACTGCAGTGATATGTACTTATTGGTACGTATTTTGCGTCTCGCGAAAATGTGCCCCCGGGTAAATTTTTGCCATGAGACCAGGTTGATACTACACTATACTATATTACAATATATTAAAACACGATCATATTACAGCTAATATTACTATCAAACACAAAATGCTTTACTTCGTACCAAGCTGTCAAAATGGAGCAAAACAACAACAGGCAGGATTGAAAGATATTTTCTTTTGCACTAATTCTTTTGCACTTAAAAATCATGTGTGATTGTGTTAAATATCTTTGAATTCCAATTCAGTCATTTTTTAATACCATTGAAACTCCAATTCTGTATACTGTGGGGTGTGGCCAGTTTCAACTCATTAACTATTTGGGATGGGCCAGAGCTATGCATTTCCAAAAATATAACTGGATATGTCTCCCTAAAATTCTCAGTGGTCAAAGGATGTATATGTCAGAGTGAGATTTTCAGTTTACTCAGCCTTTGGTCAATCCAGGCACGACTTTCTCAAACCCTTGAGCCATTTAAATCCATGTATAAATGCAATATTGTGGGATTGAGGTACACTTTAAAAATAAAGGTTCCAAATAAGGTGATTCAAGTTTATGGGTTCCCCTGATTGTGTCCATTAACTGCATCCAATAAAACTCATCTTTCATAATCAAAATGACATATTTAAACTTAGTCCCCGCCTCCACTCAATCACACCAGCTCAGTCTACTTGGTCCACTATAGTAGTAAATGTTACACAGTGACAAGTAGCAATATTGGGTTAAGGTAGCCATATATTCCAAAGAAGAAGAGGGGTCATCCACAATTTGATGTATCACAATGATAATGTGTTTTATTTATTGCTCTCTACAACATCGGACACGTAATTGATGTCATTAAACTTAGGCTTGACTACATTAAAACACCTCTGTGTGGCTAATGTTACACAAAACACGTTCTTGTTTGCTATCTCAAAGTTGACCCCACCCTGCTAGCTGACGGGATTGGTTTCATGATAGGGAACGGGTTGATTGTCTTTGGTGCAAGTTTTAAGGAGAACAAACTTTGACTGATGAATTTACACATAGTTTGTCTTTAAACATATTAAAACACCAGACAGACATGTAAACAACATTAATGTAAACTTGATTTTCACCACAGGGGTATTTAAAAGAACCACATTTTTCCTTATTCTGAAGAACCTTTCTGCAATGGAAAGATGTAATAGCTTCTTTGTGGAAACCCTTGGGTTTTTTCCCCACATAAATGCAGTGGTTAAGTAGGAAATTAGGAAGGAATAAATTTATTTCAGAGAAAGAACCAGTCAGACATTCATGAAATTGCCTTCTTTGTACCATCTTAAATAGCAGTGTTTCATTCCACTTCACTTTGATGTTACTTTCCTTACAACTTTGTTCTCATCATATTACAACTTTAGACTTATAATGCTATAACTTTAATCTCATAGTTTCGACTGTATTTTCAAAATATTACACTTTAACCTGAGAACTTTTACTTTATTATCATGAAATGGCTATTATGAGATTATTCTCAAAACAAAACAAGCTTATTCTCATAATGTAAAAACGTCTCAGGTTACTTATGTAAACATGGTTCCCTGAGTAGGGAACGAGACACTGCGTCCTCTAGGGGTCGCTATGGGGAATGCCTCGTCGTGACCCATGTCTGAAGCATAGATTGAAAAAACACCAACTCGTTGGCCGGCGACAGCCATGACATCACTACCGGTGCGACTATAGTATAAATAGGCGCCGGGAGCACACATCATTCACTTCTTCGTCTGAAGCTTGCGTCCGCAGCATGGCAAGAAACCTAGAGGACGCA
>NW_015552618.1:89211-94518 GCF_001515605.1 Sinocyclocheilus anshuiensis | reverse complement strand
ACGACAAGGCGTTCCCCATAGCGACCCCTAGAGGACGCAGTTCGAAGTTCCCATGAAAGGGAACTCATTTTTATGTGGTACAAAACACCATCATAGTGATGTATTCACTTTTAAATAAATGGATTTGTAGTGTAAACTCTAGTGCCTAGGTGCCCAAAGATACATGGACACTATATAACCCTTGCTAATACTCTGATTTGCCAAAACTTCTTCCATTCCCACTCAAATATTTGTAGTCAAAATATCAAACATAGAGAGAAGGTTTCATCCTGCAAAGACAAATAAGGAGCAGTTGTTTGACAAGCCCCCAATCCCTTTAAATTAATCTCATTCCTCTGATTTCATTTCAATATTTAATTGGTGATCTCGTCCATTATTCATGCGGAGGCAGACATACTGTAGAGGAAAGGGCACAGATGCTCAGCCCTGGAGGAGGGGGTTACTGTGAAATAGAGTGTGCATTGGAACATCTAGATATAGCAAACATCCAAGAGGATAGCTAATATTTTGATAAATGAAGTCTAATGCCAGATGGTTGCTTCACTTGAGTTATGCGGTGACTACGGAGTGTTGTCAGCAGTGTAACATGTTACAAGTAATGTATATAATCAGAGTAATCTTGAAATGACTACAATAACACTTTAATATTTTTTTATTCAATTTTCACCATAATAAAAATAATCAATATTGTTCTGTATATAGTATCAGTGGAATTATTATTTTTCCCCAAAAGGCAGCTTTGAGTCAAGAGTCCTGAAACTATTCCCTACTCTTTTTCTTAAAAAATTTAAAAGACTATAAATTAAATAACTCTAAAAATAACAGTGAAATAGATCATTGTAGCCATAGCTCATTACAACCATTAACTATACAACTATTAACTATACAGCCATTAACTATATAGAAATATAACTAGTGTAACAGTAGACCACAGCTTTATTACGTTAACTCTTGTCTATTGTTCCATTACAACTATTATGATGTCAGTGCTTTATGAGAAATACAATAGAACAAAACTTTATTACAGTTATTGTGTGATCACAGCTCTATTAGGAGTTGGTTGCCAGCCTCCGTTAAAGAAGAAGAAGAAGAAGCTATATTAGGAAGACATCTATTGTTTGTCAAAAATGTACACATTTCTAAATAGTTTGGCTTCAAGTACTGTACCTCCCACTCAGAGCAGAAACGCCACCTTTATGCTAAAGTTGCATACTTAAACCTTTTGTAGGTCGAAAACTGCATGTAAAACTGTATGCATTTTTTAAAATGTATTCTTAGTAACCATGGTAATATTATAATCATACTTTAAACCATGCATGGCCAGCATTTGCTGTGTCACGTCCTGACAGCAAAAGGGAAAACAGATGAGTCAATGTTTCTCTGTATGGAGAGCAGCTGTTCCACAATACATTGAAGCCAATGAAGAGAGACACTAATAACCCAGAGAGAGACATTTACTGTATATAATCTGTTTCTGTCTATTGATGCCTGGAGATTCCTTGAACACATCTGCTGAATTCAAACACAAGGCTGGAGTGACAACACAACAAAATCCTCACTCACTGAGCATTACACAAATTGATTTCCACACTAGAATGTTCAGCTCTCAGTGCAAGAAAGGAAAGAGAGAAAAAACTGCTGAAAATAAGGAACAGCATCATCTGGAAAGGCATATTACAGATGACGTGACAGATGACGTGACATGTGACATGTGGCCAAGTATGGTGACCCATACTCGGAATTAGTGCTCTGCATTTACCCATCCAAAGTGCACACACACAGCAGTGAACACACACACACACACTGTGAACACACACCCGGAGCAGTGGGCAGCCATTTATGCTGCGGCGCCCGGGGAGCAGTTGGGGGTTCGGTGCCTTGCTCAAGGGCACCTCAGTCGTGGTATTGAAGGTGGGAGAGAGCGCTGTACATTCACTCCCCCCACCTACAATCCTGCCGGTACGAGACTCGAACCCACAACCTTTGGGTTATGAGTCCGACTCTCTAACCATTCGGCCACGACTTCCCCACAAATTAAAGCTATAGTTCATCCAGAAATTTAAATTCTGTCATTTTTTTGCTGACAAATATTTACACACTTCACCTTTCAACAACAATTAATAATAACCATATCTGTCCAGTTACATAAACAAAACAAAAAAATCACAAAAATGATACAAAAATAATCCATACTGTAACACTAAATTCAATCCACTGATGGCAAGCCAAAATTGAGAAACCAAGTGCAATTTATTGTACAGTAAACCAGATGCAAAATAAACAGAACTAAAACCTAACATGTATGAATACTAAAACGAGACTTAAACTTGACTATAACAGACTTGACCAATTCACTAAAAGCAGATTACACAAACAAAGCTAGACAAGAGGCTATGGAAATATGTATATACATTATACACAAGGACCAATGGCTAACAAGATACACCCGAGAATAATGAAGACAATGAACCAATGACAAGACAGAACTGAGAATCACCTGACAAGACACCTGACAAGTGCATTTTGATTAGAAATTTTGTCAGACTTTAGCCCTGCGTTCCATTCGGAAGGGTTCATCCCTATGCCCTAATCTCTTCAAAGTGTTTACCATCCAGAGCGAGAGCTTTGAAGGGTTGAAGGGTGTAGGGGACGAAACAACTTCTTGAGGTGCCCTTCTGCGTTATCATTCCGTGCCCATACGGAGGCGCCATCATCATGGAAGGAATCATGGTGGCCCGAAGTGTCCATTAGTTGTACCCTTCGAAATCCTTCATTCCGAAGGGCCCTTTGAAGTGGCCAGTTCTGAACAATTAGGTTTGGAACGACCCTTTAATATGGCGGCCATGATTTTTTTCACTCCGAAGTGCCCTTCGGAGGGCGATATACCCCATTTGGAACACATTGACGGTGTATTCAACTTCATTCAGTGCAGCGCACTGATCGGCCACACTTTATTGGTATTAAAATAGTGTATGTTTATGTTGAACTTTTTTTCTTGAACACATGGTGCTGTATTAAGCAGTATATAAAAAATGTTTCGGTTGCTCATGAAAATGTTTCTGAAACGTCTGTGTATTTGACAAATATTGTAAGGTGACCATTCGTGCCATTTTTCCCAGACGCATCCTGGCCAGGATTTCTATATTGCCTAAAATATCTAGGGTTTGGCTTTGTTTGCGTGTGCAGACCGATCAGTGTATGACATCGGCTCCTTATGTTTTCGAAATGCTCTCGAGGTACTTTGAATCAAAGCAATATAGAAATCCTGGCCAGGATGCGTCCGGGAAAAATGGCACGTATGGTCACCCTAAAATGTTGTATTTAATTCACTTTATCTGTGAGAGTGTGCAAACAATAGACAGTGTCCGACTTGACGGACTTTCAATTCCGCCCCCCGACTGCAGGTGGCAACTCTCGCCGATCGGTCTATGCAGTGCCGCATGAAGGTGAACACGCCTTTTGACTGGTGCCAATGCATATTTCTGGTGCTTTATCAAAACTTATGAAAAGTCTGTGTATTCAGAAATATTGCATCTTGATGGCTGTTTTTTCACTCATCCTCTGCCTGCAACCAGCATATCTCAATATAGTTCAACTCGAACACACCTTATGAAAACATAACACATAAAACAAAGGAACCACATGACCAGATCACATGATGGGAACAGGGAATCACATGACAGGAACATGACTAATAACTATAAAATATAATACATGACATAAACATTGATCAAAAACATGAACCCCCTTGATGCCCAAACAAAACACCAAATCAAAACCAACAAACAGTCCAGGGCTGCGTTTTACGATGCCCAAAAGCATCGTAAGTCTAAATACATCATAGACCCATTGTCACCAATGGAGCTACGATCAACTTAGGCTTACGACGCTTTTGGGAAACACAGTCCAGGAGGGTGATGAAATGGAGGGGACAGGGGAGAGAGATGAAGGGCCAGGCCTGTGAAGTGGAAGAGGCCATGATCATGGAATGGTGGCAGTCCTGGACCTTGGAGGAGAAGTGGGTCTGGACTAGGCATGGGATGATAACCGGTTTCAAGGTATACCGCGGTTTGGAAAAGTCACGGTTTCAAAACCACTAAAAATTTCCGTTATACCGTTCCTGCGGTATGTGCAGTTTTTTTACGTGTCGTCAAAGACGGAAAGTGCAGGACTCCCTTAGTTGTGTGCAGCGAAGAGCGTAACGAGTCACACAACCCCTCCCCCTCCGGTTAGATTATATTATATTATATTATATTATATTATATTATATTATTTTTATATTAATTGAAACAGTTATTATCAAAAAATTATATTAATTTAGTAACATAAATATATCTTAGTGTAGGCTATATCTTTAGAGTTTTATAATTCATTTGTCATCTTCGGTTTTCTCCCTCTTCCACCCCCGATCAAGACAGAGACCCACCCGCCATTTGTTTCAGTGTTGAAATAAATACTATTTGGCTTGATACCGAGGCAGATAACATGGCTAATTAACTAGCTATAAATTATATTAATTTAGTAACATAAATATATCTTAGTGTAGGCTATATCTTTAGAGTTTTATAATTCATTATCTTCTTGTTGATCCACCAGTATACATTTACAACTGCGTGTTTTCTGAGTAAAAATAAGGGTCGTTTTTGGCTTTGGTCTAAACAGAGCAGAAGGGCTTATTGAAAAAATGCAAATTCATTCTCTGCCAGCAGGTGGCGCTTTTCGCCAGGAACTGGTTTCCCTCGTAACCGGCATAAACAAAGGAGCACAGCACCTGACTTTGAAATTTGCAGCGCTCATATTTAATCAATTAAATAGCCTTTTGAAGTGTAAGCTATATCTCAATTTACATGTACTGTATATTTAGTTTTTTTTCACTGGAGCACTACCCGAGTCCTCTCCTCCCATTTCTCCCAGTGATCACTGTTTCCTTCCCGCGGTACTACCTGCGCACATATCAGTAGCATCACTGGGCTGTAGGTTGCCAAGTTGAGGGGACAAATGGGTTGAAATTTTTATGCATCGATCGTGCGAGAAAGATGCGTTTCATACAAGGTCAGGCAACTGGACAACCTTGGAATTTGTTGTCGTGATTATTCATATAATGACGTTTGGCACATACAGATTACAGGAGTTTTACCGGAAGTGAATGTAGCAAACATAAAATACGCCCAGTGGGATTTTTTCATATATAGAAAGATTAAAAATACGGGAAAATATTTAAACGGTATGATAGCGGGATAGAATGGTAAAATACGGGAGAATCCCGGGAAAAACGGAGGGGTCGCCAGGTATGGATCAGTCTGACTT
>NW_015552618.1:81115-88746 GCF_001515605.1 Sinocyclocheilus anshuiensis | reverse complement strand
TATTGTTGAGCTGCAGGTTTAGGCTCACTTAAGTGACTGCATTTAATTAAGAATAATTTAATTATTTATTCTAATTATTTAGCCTGACATGTTATATGTTTATATGTTCATATGTTATATGGTTCTTAAAAATAAAATGTGTTCAGTGGAAAAAAAAGTAGTTTTTTTACCCAGACATTTAAAAATAACATATTTTAGAGCTGTAATCGCAATACCGTGATACCGTGAAACCGTGATATTTTTTTTATCTAAGGTTATCATACCGTCAGAATCTCATACCGGCCCATGCCTAGTCTGGACCACGAACCATGGAGCAGTGGACGAGAACACAGACCATGAAGCAGTGTCAGACCTGAAACATGGAGTAGTGGATGAGACCATAGACCAGGGGTTCTCAACTCTGGCCCTTGAGGTCCACTTTCCTGAAGAGTTTAGCTCCAACCCTAATCAAACATATTTGAATAAGCTAACCAAGGTCTTCAGGATTACTAGAAAGTAACAGGCAGGTGAGTTTGATCAAGGTTTGGGCTAAAGTCTGCAGGAAATTGGATCTTGAGGGCCAGAGTTGAGAACCGCAAAACCGTCAAAAGTAACAATTTGTATATTATATTATATTATATTATATTATATTATATTATATGATATTATATTATATTGTATTATATTATATTAGCCCCATCTGTAAACTGATTCCTCATTCTATTTATGATGAACTGTATTGACACAACGTTCAAATGATTTGCAACAGTAGCTTTGTCATGTCCAGTGTAGACAGACTTTTTGCTGTTCCATCTCCGGTGTAGAGTGCAGGCTCTATAACAAATCATTTATATATATAAAAAAATACCTAAAACAGCAGCATTACAAGATGGACATATAGACTAGAAAAGATTTAAACTGGTTCTGCCCTTATGTCCATGACACT
This sequence comes from Sinocyclocheilus anshuiensis, assembly GCF_001515605.1. Classification (NCBI taxonomy): domain Eukaryota; kingdom Metazoa; phylum Chordata; class Actinopteri; order Cypriniformes; family Cyprinidae; genus Sinocyclocheilus; species Sinocyclocheilus anshuiensis. The sequence goes on along the minus strand of NW_015552618.1, from coordinate 87,821 downwards.
GACTCACGGAGTTGCCAGTTTTGGCAATCTTTCCAGCTCTTAACGCCGAATGTGCTCTTGGAAGGTTAGCTACATGATGGGCTAATGAAAAAAATAGTGAAGACCACTGGCCTACACTAGGATATAGCCTTTTGAAGTGTAAGCTATATCTCAATTTACATGTACTGTATATTTAGTTTTTTTTCACTGGAGCACTACCCGAGTCCTCTCCTCCCATTTCTCCCAGTGATCACTGTTTCCTTCCCGCGGTACTACCTGCGCACATATCAGTAGCATCACTGGGCTGTAGGTTGCCAAGTTGAGGGGACAAATGGGTTGAAATTTTTATGCATCGATCGTGCGAGAAAGATGCGTTTCATACAAGGTCAGGCAACTGGACAACCTTGGAATTTGTTGTCGTGATTATTCATATAATGACGTTTGGCACATACAGATTACAGGAGTTTTACCGGAAGTGAATGTAGCAAACATAAAATACGCCCAGTGGGATTTTTTCATATATAGAAAGATTAAAAATACGGGAAAATATTTAAACGGTATGATAGCGGGATAGAATGGTAAAATACGGGAGAATCCCGGGAAAAACGGAGGGGTCGACAGGTATGGATCAGTCTGACTTGTGAGAAAATTTTTTAGTCTAAAAAGTTTTACTGAATTTGCTGGGTTTCTTATGTGTTGAGGGTGGGTAAAGAATTTTCACTTTATTCTTTTGAGGCTAATATAACTCACATATAACAAACAAATATTTATTTCGTCCACTGACCCATAATCATTTACAGGTTAGTAGGTTAAAACACAGGGCTGCAGACGTGTTTGAAAAAGATTTTCTGTGACAAAACATCATTTGTAATTAAAGAATGGAGTTTGAAACTGGCGACCTGTTGCTCTGCTTTGTATTGGGTGTAAGCTGTTTCTCCAAGAATCCCTAAAGCACCAAGTCACAGTGATCAAACAGACAGCAGTACTGGGCCGCAGAAAGAATCCTATTCTTTGACAAATATGACAGGCGACAGAGAGCTGACATTGCACACTATTGTTGAGAGCCGTCATCCGTGAAGCGCTGCATGAAGGCGAAACTCTGGGCACATTCAGAGCTTTAATTCAATCATGCACTCAGAATAATGTAATGTGCTGACAAAGTTGGTAAAAGTTTGTAATTTAATTTACTCTGATGATCCCTAAGGATGAAAATGATCTGATATTTTCATCCTTAAGCATACTTGTATATAAGTGATATGGTATTATGTTAAGCCTCAAGCCTCCTTTATCAGGTGCAACTATGTTATGTATAAAGTAATGCCTGCCTCACTCATCAGAGTTTGCAAATACAAACAAAGCATCAGTGTAATGAACAACAGGTTTTACTGCTACAGTTATATTGACTTATCCAAATATGGTATAGAACCCCAAAGTGTAGCCACTGTTTGAGAGTATGTTTATAAGACGATAAAATGCTTGGGCACATGTCTGAGCATTCAAAAATAATAAGGGTATTAGTTAATGGTTGGTTTTGTTCTAAGTCAGAGTAAGTGGGAGTGTTATTTTTTCTCCAATAAAAGGTATGATCGGTTGTCGTAAGTGAAAAATGACCAGTTGTGACCTGAGTGTAACCTTTTCTAAAATTAATTAGTAGTCATTTAAGTGACAATGTTGAGAAATATAGGGTATGGCTTTTATTTCAATTAGTAATGTCTCTGTTTTCAGGCAGAATTACTATACTGTGATGTCATTCCTTACTGTGGTTGAAAATTATGATGGTAGATGTATTGGTTAAAAATTACTTGTATCACTGTAAAGATTTTAGTCTCATCACCCACCTCTAGTATAAACAGGCAGCTACTATAAAGTCAACACATAATGGTTGAATCCTCCAGTGAGCAAGGCAGAGGGTGACAGTGGCAAGAAATGGAAAACTCCAGAAGCACTAGAAGTAATATTGTAATGTAATGCTTAACTCAATAAATGCATTTGGGGATTTTTTGGCAAGTTTTGCAAAAGGACCTTTACTCACTCTTTTTTTCTTAAGCAGCTGATATTATTTCTTCAGTATCTATTATCTCGAGCTTGGTATTAATTTAGGATCTACCTCTGCTAGAGATCCACAAGGGGCTGTCGAAATGACTGGCACAGTTGTAAAATGCTCCCACATCCTCTTTTGATCTTCCATCATTGTCTGGCCCTGCCAAATAAACTCTGGCTTTGGTTCAAAATCATACCTTAGATTAATCATTTAAAAGAAGGCTGAATGTTTTACTGTGCCAGAGCCCAGCAAGAAACCTTACAGGAAGAGGAATATGATTAGTTACAAGTCAATGATATGGATAGGATTCTCTTGTATCAGAACAGGCAGAAGTGCTTCTGGGAAAGAAAGCTTAAAATTAAAAGAAAAGAAAAAGAAAAATATAAGTAGCACTGCACTGCCACACATCTTGCACTCCGAGAAGCAGGAAAAAGGCAATTTCCTCATAACTGCTAGATCAAAACCCTTCACACTGATATTGCTTTGGTCAACAGCTCAACTTTTGATTAGCACAAGGCATCTTTTTTTCATCTACTACTCCTCACACAGGTGACAACTTTGAAACAAACAAATAAATAAAGATGGCCAAAAGAACAATATATTACATACAGTTATTATATAAAGGTTGTCATGGGTGGAGTGTTTTTCTCCATTTTTCCTGGATTCATCATTACATTGGATGTGACATAGGGTTACGACCAAAGCAAAAATGGCGAGATAACAAATCCAGAGAAGATAAAAAGGATTGATTGCACTCCAGGGAGGCCCATGCATGAATGGTTCCATGTGACCCAATCTCCGGTTTCTCCCTTCACTCCTTCTCCTGCCAACAGCTCCACCCTCCTTCCTCCCACATAATAAATCCTTTCTACTGATTGACCCCTCAATCATTCCCCATTCATATCTTAAAATAACAAGGAGTGCTGGCAGGAGTAGATGGAAACGTGGTGTCCGCCCACAGATGTAGTTAATTGTTTAAAAGATTATTATCTCATTAATGTACTGGGATGACATGGGGTTCAAATGATTTATGTAAGGTTCACCTATTCTTGATTAAACAAGGGGTATACAGGAGTTGCAGATAGGCTGAAGCTGTGTTCAGAATACAGTACTATCCAGGGTTGCCAGGTCTGCGTAACAAAACCAGCCCAATTGCTACTCAAAACCAGCCCAAATTAAGGGCAAAAAAGTAGTACAATCACGTTTCGGGGGAAATTGGCTATAAAAATCTTGACTGATTCTTACTGCACTTTCATGAATGCTTCTTAACAGTGCTATGCATAATGTCAAATTAAAAGTGCTACCTTAAACTACATTTTAAATTATGCAATATATAAAGAATAAATGTAACTCCTATTTATTAAAAAAAAAGTCCTTATAAGTTCACCTAATTGCATTTAAAGTAAATTTAAAGTATAATACATTTTTATTTACTTGCAAATAACATGCAATTAAGTATCCAAAAACATTACATTTAGTTTGCAATTTGTTATATCTTTCAAATTATATTATGTCCATAATAAGTCATCTTTTTAAAAATATACTTTTCCACATTTGTTTTAATACACACTGCATATTGAGTAATATACACAATACATTGTTGTGGCATAACCTTTTTACATCTGTCAGGACCTCATTACGTAGATATTTCATTCTGTAAATGGGGTGCAATTATTATGTCAGAAATCTATGTCAAAAGTTTTTTTTTAGGTTTTATCATTTTAACTGTTTGGAAGTCAAGAAATGTGTTAGATATCACAGCAGATATGTCTTCTGCATTATACATCAGAAGGACATGGTTAAAGAATTTAAAGATGGAAAGATCAAGTTGAGTGCATTGCACTGTGAGGTACAGTATTATGGTAAACACTATGCACAGCATACATATTGTAGAACTATTAAGAGTGGTACAGTAGTATTCGAAGAAAAGCACAGTGCAGGAAAACAGCTGTTGTTGATCTCTGTATTTCTACAGTGTGGACATAAAGCTTATTTAGTTTCTCTCTTCCTCGATGATGCAGTGCCAACACACACTCTTTGCTCAGAGACGCCAAATGCGTCCCCTTTGCAACAGACAACTGTAATTCATGGGCATAATTAGAGCGATTGGAACAGCGTTGGGCCGCGTCCAGGCGAGGCAGATATGGGTCAAAGCAGTTAGCCAGTCATCTGAGAGATAGCAGGAGGAAGGGTAAAGGCTGCTGACAGGTTCAATCCCAGAAGAGCCTTGTGATTGACAGCGGCTTCACTTCCAAAACACTCCCTCAGCATCTGGCCAGCTGATTGGTGGGTCACATGCCCGTAGAGAGGATCTGGCTGCAGCTCACCACCACACATGCTGTTCATAGTGACTGATCTAAGCTCTGGGAATATGGCAGAAATGTTTTTAGCCTTCCTGTTTATTTATCCACAGTACATGTTAGGCAGTGTTTAAGGAGCTGTTGCAGTGACAGGTACAGGGGTAATGTAATGGATCCAGAGAGAATTAAAGGATGTTGCATGAGTCTCACAGCTGTGTCCAGGAAAGCAGCCCAGGAATCAGGAACCTAAACGTATATGAGCTACAAATATTGACTGAACAATGTAGCAAAGAAGGTTAATTTCCACTGGGATGTGAGAAGTACAAATATATTTACACGTACTGTGAAAGGAACTCTGTGATGTTCCAAACCCTTGTATCTTTATTTCTTCTGTAAAATGCAAAAGAACATTGTCCAATTTGCACAATGCAACTGTAAATCTCCACAAAGGAGGAAAATTGCCATAAAAAAACATAAAATAATTTAATAACAATAGACTGCAGCCCACGTCTGCTTAAAGGGGCAGTTCAAACAGAAATTAAAACTTTGTGATCATTTACTCACCCTTATAATGTTCCAACACAGCATACATTTCTTTTTTCTTTTGAATACAACATGAGATATTTTAAGAATGTTGGTACCCAAACAGTTGCTGATAGCCATTGACCTCCATAGTATTTTTTTTCTCCATAATATGGAAGTCAATGGCTACCAGCAACTATTTGGTTACCAACATTCTTCAAAATATCTTCTTTTGTGTTCAAAAGAAGAAAGAAAGTAAATGATGACAGAATTATTACGTTGACATTTTTGGGGGATATATTCCTTTAAGTGAACTCTTATGATAGTTCACAGAAAATCTTCCGTCAGGGACCATTTACATAGAACACATTTTTTTGTCGAAAAAATGTTGCCTGTGGCTATATTTCTGCAAAAAAACATTATGTTTTTCTTTCGTTTCATGATTAACTTTAATGTCCTATGAACATAAAAGTATGTAAGTACAACGACAGTTTGGAACGTCCATGAACGTGGTTGGGAACTACTGCTCTATTGCTTTTGAAAATAGTGTATTGCATAAACTCTACTCTAAACTGATAGTGTTAACAAAAGCAAATGTAAGATAAAAACGCATTTGCTGAATCAACTGTGCCATTTGCCATACTTGCTTTTTTTTTTTTTAGTGTCTTTACTCGTGAATACAAATGGAAATCTAAAAAAAAAAAGTAATAATAATTTACACAACTCATTTCTAAACAGTAACAGTTCATGTAGACCACATCTATCAACATCCAAAAAGGACAAAAACATACAGGCACCGTACATGTCAGACTTTTGGACTGTCTGTGTTATGTTTTGCCCCTGTTTCTGTTCCCTTATTTGGTCATGTTCCTGTCCTCGTTTTGTTAATTAGTTTGATTAGTCATCCCGTACACCCGTGGTTCCCCAATCATCCCCTGTATTTAAGTGTGCAGTCTGTCTCGGTCAGTTCTACTTGTTATGTTCATGTGTTTCCTGCCTTTCCCAGTGTTGGATGTACCCTTTGTTTCTTAGATTAAAGACTTTTTTTTTTATTCCTCGTCTCCATCGTTCCTCGCCATCACAGATTGTGACAGAAGAACCGCCCAATAACAGTTACCTCCATGTTTTCTCCTTTTCTCGTTTTTCTCAGTGTTTTTGTTTCCGTTGTGTTTCCCTCATGGATGCCCTCCTTCGCCCGGAATTTCTCCTCCTCCTGCTGGAGCAGGCGGAGAGATTGCTCGTGGACCATACGAGACTTTTCCAGCTGCTAGCAAGCACCACCAGCTACCCGGACGACATGCTCTGTGCATTCTATGACGGCAGTCTAAACATCGAGTGCAGAGCGCCGTCGTCCGAAGATGGTCATCGAGCGGATTTCACCGCCTTTGTGGAGTGGATACTACCACTCCCGACCCAGAGCCCAGCCCACCATCTCCGCCAGCGCAATGCCGAGCGACTGAGCGGAGGATCGCCCCGGAAGTAGAGCCCAAGCTGTCAGACCAGGTGCGAGCGCCGGCGACAATGCCCGCCACGAGGGAGAAAGCCACGGATGGTGTGAGCACGGAGAGGAGCTCCGCCCCCTGCTGAGGGTGAGCTGATGGCACGGCGAAAGTGCCAAAGCAAAGAGGAGAGGGCTCCAGTCCCCGAATCCAGTCCAGAGCGCCCTCCAGTGCCCGCTCCTAGAAAGCACCCTCCAGTGCCAGCTCCTCGTAAGCGCCCTCAAGTGTCCACTCCTCCTGAGCGCCATCCTGTTCCCGTGTTCAGCCTAGAGGGGGCTTCCGATCCAGAGTTAAGCCCTGAATGCCCGGAGATGCACAAATGCTCGTCCTCCCGCCCGCTCCTGCCTCCTCCACCGCTGTCGTCT
>NW_015552618.1:78504-81061 GCF_001515605.1 Sinocyclocheilus anshuiensis | reverse complement strand
CCTCCGCCTCCAGCCTCCGAGGCCCGGACTCTGCCTCGGCCCGTAGACCCAGTGGCTCCATCTTGGCTCCTAGCTCCCTCACCTCCACCATCACCCGTCGATCCACCAGCTCCACTGGGCTCCCTCGTCCCTCCGGCTCCGCCTTGGTCGGGCGTCGACCCACCATTGCCTCAGGACTCTGCTCCTCCAGCTGCACCTCGTTGCTCTGTCCCACAGGCTCTATTGGGCTCCTTCCTCCCGCCAGCTCCACGTTGGTCCTCAGTTGCTCCGGCTCCGCCGCGGATCTCCGGATCTCCACCTCCACCTTGGTCACCAGAGCCCTCGGCTCCACCCTGGCCCTCCTGATCCTCGGCATCCCCCTGGCTCGTTGGCTCTCCGCCTCGGGCTCCTCCACCACCTGCTCCACGGCCGTTGGTCGGCCCCCTGGAGTCGGCGGCCATTCCTCCGAGGACGCACCGAGGACGCACCTCCGAGAAGGGGGCGAAATGTCAGACTTTTGGACTGTCTGTGTCATGTTTTGCCCCTGTTTCTGTTCCCTTATTTGGTCATGTTCCTGTCCTCATTTTGTTAATTAGTTTGATTAGTCATCCCATACACCTGTGGTTCCCCAATCATCCCCTGTATTTAAGTGTGCAGTCTGTCTCGGTCGGTTCTACTTGTTATGTTCATGTGTTTCCTGCCGTTCCCAGTGTTGGATGTACCCTGTGTTTCTTAGATTAAAGACTGTTTTGTTTATTCCTCGTCTCCATCGTTCCTCGCCATCACAGATTGTGACAGTACAAGTATCATAACATTGTACTATTTTCTTCCGAACTGTCATTTTATGGAAAAGCAAGCATAAAAAGTTAAAAATCCCCCTTTTGTGTTGAACATAATAATAACAGCATATGGTTACAAAGTACTAAAAATACAAAGATTTGTTAAAAAATGTTTTGGTGTGCTACTCCTTTAAGCTCTTTGGGTTAATTTTGTAGGGAACACTTGCTTTATTATCATTTTAATTACCCCTGCTCTTAAAGGAGCACATTGTTAATTTAGCTCAAATATACTTCTGCTGGTCTTCCAGGCTTTTGGGGGAGTAGATGTGTCCCAGGTAACAGCAGTGGCAGCATGTAATTTGCAGCAACCTTTTCCCTGTCACAGGGACTCTACAGTGCAGTGATTGTCAAGGCAGATACGGCGTATTTCTAACCCCTAAAAGGCAATTACTGCAGCCCACCCTTTGGGAGGTGATAGAACAGAGAGAGGTGGTTATAGGACACAACGAAGGTGCTGACGAGAGGTCTAATTAGAACGCACATGTTTTTGACATGGTCTGAGCAGATCAGCCTAGCGTATGACAATACGGAAGCTTAATGCATGTAAGCCGCCTTGTTCCAGGCCCCCAGCATGCCTTGAGCTGAAGCAGCAGCCATTATGGACAGTTACAGAGTACAGCTGCCAATTCCACAATGCACAAGTGGTCAGATTTGTCCAGAGATTACAGGCCTCAGCTAGCGGGTTTGGTTAGGATAAGGTGTTGATGGTGTCTAAATTGATTGTTGTGGCTTCAAGACTCAGACTATGAAACCCAAAAGTTCCATAAATAAATATAGACATTTGCACAACAATAGCATGTAGAAAAATGAAGTAATTTTCCAACTTGGCTCTTTGAAGGCATTCTCACACTGACTCTCAAAAAGCAATGTTGCAATATTGAAATTTATTATTGCACCACCTAAATGTCACTCTTGAAATATTTTATACAGTACTATAATGAATATTGATTGATTCATTACTTTTCTTTCTCAGTACTCTACATTTATTATTTTATGGTAGAAACCACATTATACACAAAATATACTAAAGAGACATAAATGTAGAATATGCTGGAGGTTCAAAATGTTATCCAAGCAGCATTTGGGTATTGCTTGTGATTAAACAGCATTTTCATAAATATATGATTTTCCATACAGTATACAGTATATATATGTAATATAAAAACAGTAATATATATATATATATATATATATATAGGCAGGCAGGCAGGCAGGCAGGCAGACAGACAGACACACACACACACACATTTCTTTGAATTTCAATTAAATTTGGTTACAATTTTAACTTTCTTGAATATGAATTGCAGTGTTGCATCCTCTTTGTCTGTCTAAATTCAAACTCAGGAATACAATTATAAATAGTCCACAACCTTTCTCTTGAGGGTGTTTTAGAAAAGAGATTAATTTTCTTTATATGTGGATGATATTTTTCATAGTAATTTTTCATAGACAGTTATGTGTACTGACTTAGATGTTTTATTGCCAGTTATGTATACCAACTGAGAAGTTCCTTTTTGGGGTTAGATTTAGAGCATGTCTTCTTCCGGCATGAAGTTTACAGAGACCACAGGGAGGCAGTAGCCTGTTTTCTCTGTATGATTGGATGAGCACCTGGCCATTGCAGCCGAGTCCACACAGAACCAGAGGGAGCGCAGGTCATTCACTCTTATTAATGAGGGAAGAGAGTCTAATTGAAAGTAGAGTGCACCTGTAATATATGTGTGTAAGGAGAGCTGGGG
>NW_015552618.1:74123-77363 GCF_001515605.1 Sinocyclocheilus anshuiensis | reverse complement strand
CCTCCGCCTCCAGCCTCCGAGGCCCGGACTCTGCCTCGGCCCGTAGACCCAGTGGCTCCATCTTGGCTCCTAGCTCCCTCACCTCCACCATCACCCGTCGATCCACCAGCTCCACTGGGCTCCCTCGTCCCTCCGGCTCCGCCTTGGTCGGGCGTCGACCCACCATTGCCTCAGGACTCTGCTCCTCCAGCTGCACCTCGTTGCTCTGTCCCACAGGCTCTATTGGGCTCCTTCCTCCCGCCAGCTCCACGTTGGTCCTCAGTTGCTCCGGCTCCGCCGCGGATCTCCGGATCTCCACCTCCACCTTGGTCACCAGAGCCCTCGGCTCCACCCTGGCCCTCCTGATCCTCGGCATCCCCCTGGCTCGTTGGCTCTCCGCCTCGGGCTCCTCCACCACCTGCTCCACGGCCGTTGGTCGGCCCCCTGGAGTCGGCGGCCATTCCTCCGAGGACGCACCGAGGACGCACCTCCGAGAAGGGGGCGAAATGTCAGACTTTTGGACTGTCTGTGTCATGTTTTGCCCCTGTTTCTGTTCCCTTATTTGGTCATGTTCCTGTCCTCATTTTGTTAATTAGTTTGATTAGTCATCCCATACACCTGTGGTTCCCCAATCATCCCCTGTATTTAAGTGTGCAGTCTGTCTCGGTCGGTTCTACTTGTTATGTTCATGTGTTTCCTGCCGTTCCCAGTGTTGGATGTACCCTGTGTTTCTTAGATTAAAGACTGTTTTGTTTATTCCTCGTCTCCATCGTTCCTCGCCATCACAGATTGTGACAGTACAAGTATCATAACATTGTACTATTTTCTTCCGAACTGTCATTTTATGGAAAAGCAAGCATAAAAAGTTAAAAATCCCCCTTTTGTGTTGAACATAATAATAACAGCATATGGTTACAAAGTACTAAAAATACAAAGATTTGTTAAAAAATGTTTTGGTGTGCTACTCCTTTAAGCTCTTTGGGTTAATTTTGTAGGGAACACTTGCTTTATTATCATTTTAATTACCCCTGCTCTTAAAGGAGCACATTGTTAATTTAGCTCAAATATACTTCTGCTGGTCTTCCAGGCTTTTGGGGGAGTAGATGTGTCCCAGGTAACAGCAGTGGCAGCATGTAATTTGCAGCAACCTTTTCCCTGTCACAGGGACTCTACAGTGCAGTGATTGTCAAGGCAGATACGGCGTATTTCTAACCCCTAAAAGGCAATTACTGCAGCCCACCCTTTGGGAGGTGATAGAACAGAGAGAGGTGGTTATAGGACACAACGAAGGTGCTGACGAGAGGTCTAATTAGAACGCACATGTTCTTTGACATGGTCTGAGCAGATCAGCCTAGCGTATGACAATACGGAAGCTTAATGCATGTAAGCCGCCTTGTTCCAGGCCCCCAGCATGCCTTGAGCTGAAGCAGCAGCCATTATGGACAGTTACAGAGTACAGCTGCCAATTCCACAATGCACAAGTGGTCAGATTTGTCCAGAGATTACAGGCCTCAGCTAGCGGGTTTAAGGTGTTGAAGGTGTTGATGGTGTCTAAATTGATTGTTGTGGCTTCAAGACTCAGACTATGAAACCCAAAAATAAATATTTGATGGTGTCTAAATTGATTGTTGTGGCTTCAAGACTCAGACTATGAAACCCAAAAGTTCCATAAATAAATATAGACATTTGCACAACAATAGCATGTAGAAAAATGAAGTAATTTTCCAACTTGGCTCTTTGAAGGCATTCTCACACTGACTCTCAAAAAGCAATGTTGCAATATTGAAATTTATTATTGCACCACCTAAATGTCACTCTTGAAATATTTTATACAGTACTATAATGAATATTGATTGATTCATTACTTTTCTTTCTCAGTACTCTACATTTATTATTTTATGGTAGAAACCACATTATACACAAAATAGAGACATAAGACATAAATGTAGAATATGCTGGAGGTTCAAAATGTTATCCAAGCAGCATTTGGGTATTATTAAACAGCAAACAGCATTTTCATAAATATATGATTTTCCATACAGTATACAGTATATATATGTAATATAAAAACAGTAATATATATATATATATATATATATATAGGCAGGCAGGCAGGCAGGCAGGCAGACAGACAGACACACACACACACACATTTCTTTGAATTTCAATTAAATTTGGTTACAATTTTAACTTTCTTGAATATGAATTGCAGTGTTGCATCCTCTTTGTCTGTCTAAATTCAAACTCAGGAATACAATTATAAATAGTCCACAACCTTTCTCTTGAGGGTGTTTTAGAAAAGAGATTAATTTTCTTTATATGTGGATGATATTTTTCATAGTAATTTTTCATAGACAGTTATGTGTACTGACTTAGATGTTTTATTGCCAGTTATGTATACCAACTGAGAAGTTCCTTTTTGGGGTTAGATTTAGAGCATGTCTTCTTCCGGCATGAAGTTTACAGAGACCACAGGGAGGCAGTAGCCTGTTTTCTCTGTATGATTGGATGAGCACCTGGCCATTGCAGCCGAGTCCACACAGAACCAGAGGGAGCGCAGGTCATTCACTCTTATTAATGAGGGAAGAGAGTCTAATTGAAAGTAGAGTGCACCTGTAATATATGTGTGTAAGGAGAGCTGGGGGAAAAAAAGCAAGTAACCAGCTGGGGAAGTAACTGAAGTCTCACCACACAGGTCTCTCAAAGTGCTGAGTCAATTGGAGGTATGTGTGTTTAGGGGATATGGCTCTCTCCTCTCTAGAGTCAAGCACAGCTGCCACCCACACTGCAGAGTGCTTCATTATCAGGCCCTTGCACCTGCAGCCGCCCTGTAAAGTGGCACAGTGCAATTACAACTGGAATAAGAATGAACCTTAAGCAAATGCCAGTAATGGGTAGAGAAAGCAGTTTTGTGGGTGGTCTAGTTCTCTCAAAACCCACCTTAATGTTTGATCTTCATTTTCATACTACATTAGATGGGTTCTGCTGCTTTTATTCTAGAATAATCAGTCATAATGACTGTTCCTGGCCCAAAATACACACCCTTCCCTGCTAAGTCACAATACAATGGGATGAATTCAATAACCAGTTGAGCAACTTTTGAACAGTTTATATGGAATAGAGCTGGCCAAATGATGATCTTAGTACATGAGTAAAACATGCAAAAGAAGGATATTGTATTATAATTCTAAAAATGAAAAATGTAACTCATGGAAAATAATCTATGCCTCTAAATTCCATATATATATATATATATATATA
>NW_015552618.1:73381-73554 GCF_001515605.1 Sinocyclocheilus anshuiensis | reverse complement strand
CCCTCTTTTTTTTTTTTTTTTACATGAAAAACGAATAAGAATAATTAAGTTAAACAATGATGATTTATAATTAATCATCTTATTCATTATGTATACATAATATGAAATTAAAATTACTGAAATAATCAATGAAATAAATCTGTGGGGAGGGGGGGGGGGGTATCTCTCATTTT
>NW_015552618.1:48727-73364 GCF_001515605.1 Sinocyclocheilus anshuiensis | reverse complement strand
GATCATCATGTTTAATCTAACACTTCATGTATATGTATATGTATGATTGTTATGTCATGGCAGCATATGTTTTTCCCCCCATTATTTTCATTATTTTGACAATCAAAACAATTTAACCAATTTCAGCTTCAGTCAACTTCATTAAATTATATGAAATCCAGCTCATTTTTTTTAGTCCGTTTATTTAAATCTAAGTTGAAATCACGTTCAGCCAATTTGATTCATCTTAAAAAATGTAAGGCAGCAGCTGCTTTTTACAGTGAAGTGCTGATCTTTCTTTTCTTGTTCCGCCTTTATAGTTGTATATTTTATATATTTATTTGTAAGGTATGTTTTAGTGTAAAGTCTTACCAAATATGATTAAAAACTGTTGTTACATTAAATATTAAAACGGTATCAACGCTTGTATATGTTGTCATATTAAAAAAAATAAATAAATAAAAAAAATTGGGAAATGTAATCCAACCATATCATTGCAGCTATCCAATAAACTGGCAATTAACGATGCAGCATGAATATTATGAAATTTAATAAAATTAGGCGAAGGAGAAATTTATTTTAAACCTCGTGGGAAAGCTAGTAATAAAAAATGAGTTATTGGAAATATTATCTTTCCTCCAGCAATAGTATGTTAAGTAGCAAAATAAATCTATGCTTCAACAAGACGTTCCTCAGAGAAACAACCATATAAAGCATTTTTAAAATATAAATCTGTTTTTTTTTCTGACAGTCCAAAAAAGCTGGATTTAAAATGTTAAAATTTAAAATAATAATAATAATAAAATAAATTAAACATTGGCAATAAATTTAATTTTAATTAATTGAAATTAAAAATTAAAAATTTAAATTTAAATTTTCTGCTTAATTTTCACATAACTTTCATGCTATATAATCAGATTTTGGATTAAGAAGATAAAGTCAACAGAGAAAAGAGAGAGACCTCTGCAGTATCTCATTTGTTTCATACAGATACAAATGGAGACACTTGCTTAAGTGTGTTAAGTGTGAGACCACATTGGAAATCCAGAATTTAAAACAGAAACATATCCAAAATTCCTGGAAATAAGCAAACTTTAGGAATTAAAAAGAAAAAAGGCGTTTATTATGTAAATAAATATGAAATATTTAAAATTCTACACAGTTTCTAGCTCTCTAATTAGACTAAACGTCTGTAAATTTGTGAAACTGGCCATGTTAACTCCAGTTCAAGCACTTACTGCCATTAAAGCAAAAGGTGTGCAGTACAGAACAAATACTACGCTCTCAGTAAAAAAAAAAAAAAAAAGGTAAACTCTTTCACTGGGACAGTATCCTTTCAAAAGGAGCTACAGCTACATACAGAGTGTATGATATGGTATGATATGATCTTTGTGGTTCAGAAATGAATCATTTTGCAATTACATTTTCTGCACAAATTGCTCTGTTAATGTAATTTGTAATGAAATGTATTCCACTGGGGGGAAAAAAACAAAACAAAAAACTTTCAACTTTCATGCATTATGGTCTTTTTAAACCCACTGTACATCTCCTCTTGAGTTGAAGAGATCTCAAATATGCTCAGATTTGCTAAAATACTAATATATGGAATCAAAAATAATTTGGTAAATGTGTCTGTTAAGGTGGATTAATCCAGATCTACATTAAGTGGACAACAAATTTGTATCAATATATCAACTGTCTGGTGCCGTTTTCCCCCTTTTTTTCTATATCTTTCTTTATAGTGTTGTCAATAAGACTCTCCACCTATTATATGTTCTTGCTCATTTTCAACCCCACAACCACCCATTTATTTCTGCTTTTGTTTCCCCCTCTCATGGGAACTTGGTCACTGTGAAGTGAATCTGGAGGAAGCAATACCACCACGCACATGCCATAGCTGACTATTGATCTAGATCTACAGACCGGGACTTCAAGTCCTCTGAATAAGACACGCTCACATGATGTCCTGCTCGCTCAGGGCTGGCATTCAGACTCCCCCGGTCACAAAATATTGATGTTTTTTCATTTTTCCCTTCCCTTGTGTTTTGACTTTTTTGACTTTTCCTTTGACAGCCTCCCACATGGCAAAGGCCGATAAACAAAAGCCTTCTGCGTGATCAACTGAAGACAAAGAGTTAACAGAAGAAGAAAAAAAAAATGGCTGAGATGATTTGAAGAAAATATGGTAAACAAATGGACTATTTATTACATATTTCAAATTTAAAGCTCAAAATAATTGTGAACTGTCAGTTTTAAAATTAAGTTAACATAATGTCACAGTGGGTTTTATATAGCTATTTAATCATTGTTTAAGCTACTTTTGTAGGTTTTTTTTCTAAAATCTTCACAGTATTTAACAGTAATTTAATGCTTGTTAATGTTAACATAATAAAGGTTACGACAGTAAAAGAAAAAAAAATAATAACTGTTACACTTTATTTCAGTAGTCCACTTTAGACATTCTGCTAACTCTCAATATTTTGAAACGACATGTCTACTAAGTTTCATTATAGTATGAAAATTAGGGTTAGGGTTAGTAGATTAAGTTGAAACTTAAAAGCTAATGTGGAAAATTAATGTCAAATAAAGTGTTTATTTATATTAGTTAATATGACTGATAGTTGACGTAGTTTCAAAGTTGCTTATAGTTAGTAGAATGTCTATTGTGGACATTAACTAATTAACTAAATGAATGAATGAATGAATAATGTCTTTCAATCAAAAAGTCTTCTCCTCCACTGGGTGCCAGTGGTGTTTGAGAAGAGAAGTGGTCTTCCACAATCCACTGCAAACTCACATTCAGGTCTGGTTTCATTCTGGTACAGAAAACACCATTCCAAAAAAACAAAACAGCTTTGAAAAGTTCTATTGTGACTAAATTGTCAGCAAGTGTAATTGAATGCAGACGACTAATAATGTTTGAGGGCGTTGGTGCGGCGGCTCTAGTGTGATTCTCTCTCTGCTGATGGGGGCAGATAGGCCCTTTCATTATTTCTAGCACCGTCCTGACAACAGTGCGCCACAGAGGCACTGGTGACCTTGCCGACGGGAGTCCTGCATTAAACACTAATTAGGATGACTTTGGGAGAGCAGCACCACAGGAGAGAAAGAAAGAGATAGATACAGAAATACAAAACATGATGAAAAGAACAGGTAACAACACTGTCTCTCAAAAGAAGAAGGAAACTAAAAATATACATAGATCAAACCCTCAGATCCTTGATAAGCCTATAGATTGAAAATAGCACTCAGAAATGTCTATAAAAATACACCACAATATATCGTATGAAGAAACTTTCTGTATTGAATTTTCACAGGTATTTTACCCATATTTGAATAAGGAATTTCATTATGTTGTGCTTTAGAGTTAAAGGAAATATCTTTTCATCAGAATTTTTTTTAACTGAATGTTTTTCTTGCAGTTTACAAAGGCAAAAAGAAGTAATTAAACCAACCCAGAAACTGAGAAAAATGAGCTTGAAAGTTTCTTGATTACAATTTTAATCATTTAATATTAGTTTTCACCCTATAACTGAGTGTAGTATAGTATATTACCAAATCTTTTCATAAAGGCTGTTGTGTAAACAAGTGAACACAGGGTGAAAAGACACAGTTAGTCTTCAGGCAAGATGATATTTTTTTTAGCCCCAATTCTGGGGAAGTGAGTCTTTGAATCATTTACTCAACCAATTAGCAATTTGAGACACTCCAGAGAGTTCATGTTTGAGTGTTCTGAAACACTGATTCGTTCACAAATGTAACACCACTACCGTGTGAAGGCTGCTTTAGATGCATTTTCACTCTGAAGTTAAATTTTAGAATGGACATTTCTAAAAGGAGATGTATCACAGAGACGTAAGTGTTCCCATTAATAAAGTTCACATTTTAGTCATATTCACTGAAGTTCACTCTTTAATATGCTTAATAACTGTAAGCTTGTGTCTGATTGACTAGCTTGCCAGGTCCATAGAATTGAATCTCTACGATAAATGTTTATGATCTGGATATGTAGCTTGAAGAACCATGTAAATACAATGGTACATTATGATGTAAGTTTGATAATTTTCTTGCTAACTGTGGCTTAACATATTCACAAGCAGAATCATATTTATATTTTCTGAGTAATGTCTGCAAAATAATCATCACTTATTCTTTTTGGACAGACAGAAATTTTGATTGCAAAGTTTCCACTAATTTATTTAGTGTTGTCGGTACGATCGCTCACAAAGACAGTTGTGCCATTTTCATGAGTTTTTACCCCCACACTGGTCTATTACCGAATCAGTGATTTATTTCTCTGACTCTAAACATAATACTTCTATCATTGCAAAAGCTTGTGATTTCCATGACATCTTCATGTTGTTTATTCTAATAATAGAGAGAATAATGATGAACCCTGAGATATAATGAGTTGTTTGGTCCAGAGAAACGCGAAACGCAAGCTTTTCTAAACTCCAGGGAAGCTACATGTTAAACTTTAATTGTGTGACCGAGTGGATAATAAGGATGGTGTACGGGGTGGGGCATAGGTATTTATTTTGCCCTATAAATAGCGCAAAGGTTGGGAGGTTGCGATTTCCTGAAATAATTATTGGGCGATGTAAAGGATTGTGTTTTGAGTGGTTACGACGCTGTGTTAGTTGCGCTGTGACAGGCATTTTATTTGTTGATTTTATATTGTTTATTTAGTTTGTTAAAGTTTGATAAAGTTGTTTTGTATTTGTTTTTGTTTTTCTGTTTGGCAGATCTTCCTCTGTGGAGTTCTATGCATATGGACCTCTGATGTCTAGGCCCTGCTGTTTTGCTTATGATTTATTTTTCTCATATAAGTTTTAAGCTAATGGTTATATGCTGATGTTTTATTTTGAAGTATTTCTTATCTGTTATTATTGATTTTGTTAGCTGAGTCCTGTTTGTACTAACCGCTAGGGGTCTATATGATGTGTGGAGAAAAGGGGAGTTTTTAATCCATTTTTCTATATTCTAGGAGCCAGCCTGCGTGGGAGTACTTTCCTCTGGGGTCATCTGGGCCTTTCCTTTACAGCATGTGGCGTGAGGTTTCCTGCACTGCATGGGTATTGATTTGAGAGTGTGGAGTTATTTGTATTATTCACTACACCTTTTTAAATTTGTTGGTTGGTGCACGTTAGTGCACGTGTGGCGTGTGTACTCTTGGGGTTGTGGGTCTTTGGCCCAGTGACTTCTTTTCTTCCCGCAGGCTTGGTTGACTTTGCATTCAGGAATTGTGGGTTATGATTTTAATATTTGACTTAAAGTCTAGACATCTTAAAATTGTGATTCTCTCTTTTTAGATGGTTATAAATGTGAAGTTGATTGCTTACTCAGAGATTTCAGTACTGATTTTTAATAAAAGTGTTCTTGGAGGTCACGTCTCTGTTCTTCATTCACTAGCTATAGAACTTGTGTTGCTGTTTAATTATTTCCGTGGGTAACTAACCCCGGTGGCGTAGTTGGAATAAAGTTGATCATTGGATATCGCTCTGTTACAATTGCTTGACTATTCAAAACACTTCACAATTAAATAATCACATTGTCTCCACACACTGTAGCATTGCAAGACTAGCATTCCTTCAGTGACATACTGTAAACACTAGTGAATGCAGTCATACGTTTCCCTTGTCATGTTATGGCAGTAGAGGGAGAGGGCAGATGTGGTGCTACATTCCAAGGGGGTTGCTGGAGCCTGGCGTAGGATGGGCAGATGTTGTGGATGAGTGGGTGAGTCTCTGGCATAAGAGCAAAAAGTGCAGGCAAACCTTTGGGCTCCTTCACAGCTGTTCCCCTCAGTTCTTCCTGTGGTCACCAAAGCCATTCGCTGTAGAGCAGCTCATTTTTAAATAAGATTACTCATTATCTGCTAAGCGCTTTTATTTGACGCTGTTTACTGAAGAGGAAAACAACACAATTTCATTGTCAAATGTTTGCATTTTACATGTACCATTTGAGGTGTGTAGGAGTAACTAACTAAAAGTGATGAGGCTTCTGTGACAGTAGGTCAGCTGTAATCAGGTGTAGCTTTTTCTGTAACAAGATTTTTTTTTTATTTTATTTTTTATTTTTTTTGCAACTCCAGGGAATTATTAGTTGTATTTAGTATAAATTCACCAAGAACAGCTCATTTAAAAAAATTTGCTCATCATCTGCTGAGAGCTTTTGTTTAATGCTGTTTACTGAGGGGCAAAACATTTTTTTTCTTGTCAAAATTTTGCATTGTCATATACCATCTGAGGAAATAGGTGTTCAGAACTAACTAAAAGTATAAGCTACTAACGTCTCAGGTTACTTATGTAACCATGGTTCCCTATTCTATAGTCGCACCGGTAGTTGCGTCATGGCTGTCGCCGGCCAACGAGTTGGTGTTTTTTCAATGTATGCTTCAGACACGGGTCACGACGAGGCGTTCCCCATAGCGACCCCTAGAGGACGCAGTTCGAAGTTCCCATGAAAGGGAACTACATTTTCCAATAGTGTAACAGTAGGTCAGCTGCTTTACCAAACCAAATGGTTTTTAGATTTTGCTTTAGATTAATTTGTTTGCATGAACAGGTCATGTAAACAATTACTACATTGTTAGAGTAGAACGATATTTAATACTATTTATCACTCACTTAGTTGCTGTTTTTGACTCACAAATATGTCATGAATTTACTTATCAGTGCTTACTTATTTGTGTGTGTGGTATTTTAGTGGGGGGAAAAACTGCAGCTTATTCACTGGCAACCCACAATCTACTTTTCCAGACGCTATCAGTGCTGAAGTAGCATTGCACTCTGAGCCTTTAAATGAAGTCATTGTCATTCTTCAGCACAAACAGGTCTCCTTTGTATGTAAATTAGGCTCATTATAGATCGCCTTTTATTCACAAAACTCTATTGCACTATTTGCAAGCCAGAATTAACGTTGCACTATTACCGCCCACACAAACCAAGCAGTACATTTAATTTAAAAGAGATGTTTGTGTACATTTTCTATTGATCATGGCAGCAATTTTTCATCAAATAATGGGAAAGAGTATAATAACTGGGCATATATCCAGATGTGCCAGTCAAGTGTACTTTCAGCTTTTAAAATAGCCCTTTTAAGTGCCTGGAACGCAGTGCTGTCCTGAAGCTGTACAGTCCCAGTAAAGTGCTAACTGACGGTAGTGTGCTGCATCCTCATCAACCTAGCATTTAGAACTGACCTGCAGAACTGAAATGGTTTTTAGGACCAATAAAGGATGATGATCCAGAAAAATGTCATATGTTGTGCAAAGCATTGTTGAGGAGCCCATATCACTGCCATGAAATATGTACTTGGCCAGTTTCAATTAGTGCTCATTCATCTAGTTTTCATTCGGACTGTGCCATATGCTCACTCAAACAGTTAAAAGGTTTGATAAAGCACATATGGTAATTGTATTTACCATCAGGCCTACAGTCTGTATGTACATATGCTGGGTTATTTGGGACTCATTTTTCAGACTGAATGAATATTACAATGACAAAAGGAAATTAAGGTTTGATTTTCTTTTGGGTTTGTGAAGCTTAATGGTCAAAAGTGTGTGGGTTTAACCCTACAATGGTTTATACATGTAGAGACACCATTTTGTTTTACTTTTAAATATGCTAAAACTTAGCCATATCATTTTAAGTGACAGCCAACTTTACTCACAATAAATAGGGTCAATTTTTATTTCATGTGGACTTCAGGATATGTGTAGCAACATACTGTATGTTCCTCCAGCCCTACTGTGTGCTAATAAATAAACAGATTCAGCGAAAGCTTATTGGAGTCTTTTAAACAACCTTTGATTTCTTGAGGGTCATGGCCACATTGGCAACTTTTTTCCCCTGTTGTTTTTACTCTCTGTAAACCGAACCATCTGTTTAATATGTAACACCAATATAAATATTTATACTGCATTGTGTAAAGTTAGGTTCAGTAACTTCATTCAAACGTTCAAAAAATGTGGTGTCCGCTTAGGCATGTGAATCACGTTCTTATAGACTCATGAAATCAAAATGAAACCTATTTACTTTCTTAATACACGTTCGTGGTCTTTTTGTATTCCAAAAAAGTTTCGTAATCTTTCATCAAAATGTAATAACTTGTTCCGTCTCTGAAATACTTTCCTTATCGGCTGATGTCTCTAATGCATCTCATTTTTTTAACGCTTTCCCTCCAACCAGCTATAGAGTCCAATTTTTACCATCTAATATGATCAATATTCAATATCTATATACTTATAGATTTAGTGCTTCTGTAGACACCATAGTAATCTGTCAGACATGTCTGTCTCAGAGTGTTGTTGAATGTACAGCTAGTATAACGTGTTTTGTGTGTAAAGCACTACAATCAGCTTTTATAACTATCAAAATAAGCAAGCTGACATTCAGTACAATTTATATCTTTGATTTCTAAAATATACAAATATATTTAAAGGAATTTTTGGAAGAGTGAGCATGTGCATATGTGCTGACTGAATCTGGAAATAAAGCAAAATAACTGAGAAAAAAGAGAATTAGCTCTGCGATGCCATGTCCATAATTTATAGCAAAATTAAATTTGATCTTAAACAGATTAATTAAAAGAAGTTATTATTACTGTACCACCTGTGCGACATCATTAACCAGTGTGGTTGGATGACAAATTTGCAATATTGTTTCAGGAAAGAGTTGTGATTAGCTACTGTAGTTGATTTCTTCAACGGGGCATCGTATTATGCTAGGTAAACAGTGAGTTACGCCGTTTTATAATAAATCTCACCAATGATTCAGAATTAAAAAAAAACAAATTGATGGCATTCAAGAAGCATTTTACCTCATTAAGGTAATAAATAATTTCTAGAGAGCAAATATTACTCCTTATAAAAAGTTACATTTCTAGCACTGGCATAGACTTGATAGTTTTCACCTAGCATAGAAACACACCATGGGCCAGTTGAATTAACATAGTCATCATGTTAAGACTGTGTCTTAGGAACTAGTTTGACTAACTAGCAGTTAATCAAGTGGTAATCTACCTTAATTTTCCTACCTTAATAGTATCTTGTTTTTTTACCTGCATGACCATTTAAATTTATCAGAATATCCACATCAAATTATTGATTATCTTTTTTTTTTTTTCTAGGAGTAACTAGTTAAATTCACCTAAGATGCTGCACCTCCAATAAACCCTAGACTACATATAACTCTCAGAAAGAAAGAAAGAAAGAAAGAAAGAAAGAAAGAAAGAAAGAGAAAGAAAAATCTTAAACCAGTCTAAACTGATTTTCTGGTGTCAGCTTAATTAAGATGGTCTAGTTGAGCTCATATTTTATACTTCAAGCTGGTGTTTACAGTTCAGTCAACCAATTTGGCCAGACTGACCAACTAATCAAGGGTGTGTTTCCCAAAAGCAACTATGATCGCAAGTTCCGTTGTTACCAATAGAGTTCAATCGAACTTACCACCATAGTTAGCCTTTGGGAAACGCACTCCAGGCTGGTTAAACTGCCTGTTTCAAATAGGTATATTAAACTAGATCTTTCAGTATCCTGTTTTATGAATGGTACAAAGTATCCTATTAAGAAGTAGACACTCTTCCAGCCTCTCTTTCCTACCATGCAGAGGGGCAGTGGAAAGGTCAAAGGTCAGACTCCAGGGGAAATACAGAGGTCACGCTCCCTGCCTTCTGTAGAAGCGGGTCGATATGTGATCCATGGGGCGAGAGAGCGAGAAGAGGCTCTTATGATGACAGACGCCGTGGCTCTGCATCACTGCGGGGTGTGAGAGAGAGACACTGGGTCTAGAGAGGAAGAGGTCAGGTTCATTTGTACGTTGTCAAACACGCACGCTCAGACAAAGATCAAGAGTGGCTGCAGGGTGTGGGCAGACCTCCTGTGCAAAGCTTCTGTTTGATGTTCACTGACGGGAAGAGGAAAATTGAACCAATGAGAGGGTAGAGAAAAAACCTAGACTTTCAGGTTTAAAGGTTTAATGTAACTCCTAGGAAATGTTGGCAAAATGAAATGAAAGTAAAAATAAGATTGTGCTTTTTAAGGCTTCATAATTATTAAGAAACTGCACTAATTAAGTCAGTCATTTGAAACAATAACCTTTGCCTTAATTTTTCAGCCAGTAGAGAGTGCAGTTTTTATTGTCCAATTATTATAATTGTTGTCGTTGCAAACAATGTTTCACCTCTTCACATCTGTTTACAAAACATCATACCCTAATTTGCTTAACTTTATTATATAATAAATGTTTTTGTTGAAGAAAAAAAAAAAACATTATGTAAGCAAAAATAACTAATAGAACCTAATATTCTATTACATCTTTCAACCATCTTTAAAGTCATTATCACGTTTGATACTGTTAGCATCTCTTAGTTTAACTTGTTACAAGAATGATCTGACATTGATTATGCATATTACACCTTTTACATGCAGTGGTGGCCAAAATTATTAGAACACTAGTATTTTCACCAGTTTAAAAAAAAAGGTTTTAAGTCAGTTATTTCTGTCTTTTGCTGTAGTGTGTCAGTAGGAAATATCAGTTTACATTTCCAAACATTCATGATGAAGTATGAAACAAAGTGAATGTTTTGTATTTAAACTGATATTTCCTACTGACACACTACAGCAAAAGATAGAAATAACTGACTTAAAACCTTTTTTTTTTTTTTTTTTCACAAGCAAAAAAGCTATGCTGTTGAAGGCTTGCTTTGCCTTTAGGGACATTAAAAGCATTCACACTTTGATTATCTCTTAAATATACTGTCTGATATTTCTGATGCAATCCCCTGAAAGTAAAAAGCCTTAAATTGGTCTTAATTCGTATTGATTTCATAGCCTACATTAGTAGTCGTAGTTTGTAGTCAAAGTTTTGCTGACTTTCCCCAGTTTGGCCTGCCATTAATTTTTTTTTTTTTTTTTTTTTTGCTTGTGAAAATACTAGTGTTCTAATATTTTGGTCACCACTGCAAACAAACTCAAATTTGTGTAATTTTGATTTCTGTGAAGTAAATTATATTGAATGATTATCAAAGACTTATGTCTTAAACACTATTTTGTCAGAAAACAAAGACTCAGATTCAGAAACACAGATTCCGTGACGTGATGCATCTTCTTATATATGTATATACATTTTCCATATGATGATAAAATAAGTTTTTGATTAAAATGTAGAATTTGTAGGATTCTCTGTTTATAAAACAGTTATTACATATTTCATATTTCTTTCATATGAATTTTATACTTGATGCTTCCATCAGTGATCTAAAGTCATAGCACAATTTTTAAAGTGCCCCTATTATGGTAATGAAAGGCTCATATTTTGTTTTTTCATTCATGCAAGATCAAAAAACACTTTCATTGTCTTATAATATGCATTTATTTTTACCTTACTTGCTCAACGACTCCCAAACGATTCGCTCAACAATTCATTTTTCCAAACCCCTCCTTTGCTTGACGTTAATCTGCGGTGATTGGTCTGATTGGTCTCATTTTCATTTCCATTTCATCATGCCTGTAATGCCTGGTAAAGTCGCGTTTGTGAGCGCAGTGTTGCTTTGTGTACAGCGTTACCGGGGAAACCTGATGATCAGCGTCGCTACCAGCGCAAACGTAGTCGAATCAGTGATTCCTCTGGAGTGTCTATCACTTTGGAAATGACTGCTGAAGGGGAGTAGGAGTCCTCTCGGGAGTGGATGACTGTGATCAAAAGGATGAAACCGTCTCCAGAAAACCTCAATACCATCAAATTGGGCATGGAGAAAACATACAGTAATCGCAGGTTATGGGTCGCAAACAAGTCCCCAACAGTGTAAGAGATTTTTGAACAATATCCTCAATTTGTGGACATGCCATACTTGGTAAGGACTTGTGTTTTGCATGGCTTTTCCTTCTAGCTAGGTATGAATAGACTTGTCAGCAAAGGGACATGGCTGGTAGATATTAAGTCCACATGAATTCAAAATGTTTTTGTTTTTTTTTTACTTTTGTTAGCGCACATTACTAGTCTTGTGGTGAAAAATTAATCTAGAAAGGGTATTTAAAAAAAAAAAAAAAAAGTTTGTGTCATTTTCACTACGGTTAAGATCAATATAAATGGCACGGATAGACTATCAAAGACTGTGACTGAACTGTGTCAAATGTTATCTATATTTTAAATCAAAAGTCAATGACTGCATATATTGTCTTTCTGGATACTAACTGCAAGACAAAAGAGAACCAAAGATGGAATACACAATACATGCAAAATGTATGCTTTTGTGGATTTGTTTATGCACTGTAATATACAGTATTTTGAGCCTTAGAAAGGTTTTATTACATCATTGCACATTATGATATTTCCTTCCACTTTCCTTCAAGTTGACACCTTTTGCTTTTGTCAGTGCTACACTCTTAAAAATTAAGGTGCTTCACGATGCCATAGAAGAACCTTTTTGTCTAAATGGTTCCATAAAGAACCTTTAACATCTGAAGAACCTTTCTGTTTCACAAAATGTTCTTTGTGGCGAAATAAGGTTATTCAGATTACAAAAGGTAAGAAAGAGATGGTTCTTTAAAGAACCTTTGACTGAATGGTTCTTTGTGGAACCAAAAATGGTTCTTCTATGGCATCGCTTGAAGAACCTTTTGAAGCACCTTTATTTTTAAGAGTGTAGTTGCTGAGCAGCGGACACCTGAGGTCTCCTAGACTCCTCCAGGAAGAGTGTCTCTTATAACACTGCCCTTCCAGACTGGCTTGATTTCTGTATTGATTTCTTCGGAAACAATTCAAAGCTGGACTTTATATCTTCAACATGGAACATTGCCTATCTTCTTTATCCCTGGGCTCATCCTGATAACATTTTCACATGACACTCTACCTAGACCACATTTCTGATGGAAATGTAACTTCCACCTCAGTAAGAGTCCTTTGTCGGCTAATTTACCATCATTGGTTGATTCATGGTTTGGATCACACTCACTGTAGTCCTGTGTTTGTCTGTTCCCGTTTTTCTAGTATACTAGCAGCAAAGCCTTTTCTCTTCCATAAAAGTAATGATCAGCAGTGTTTTACAATAACTTGTTTACTCATTGTGTTGCTGTGGAATACAACATAAGCAGAGTACCAAGTATAATAATAACAATTAACTAAACATATGGATGTCTAGGAAACAAAACAAAACAATCAAAATTGTGTCTCTCAGAATTATTTTAATTAATTTTAATGCTTTTAACAGAAGTATACACATTTCTACAGTCATATACATACGTGAGTAATTGATTTGATCTGTTCATCAGTGGATTAATTTACTAATTTCAGATAAAATGTTAGAAAATGAATGTTTTTGTGATTTACCCACATTATACGCATGGAAATTGTAATTAATAATGTGCAATATATTGTTTGATAGATTCTCCTCTGCTGCCTCTACCTCGGGCTTCCTGTGGGGAAACCTGAGTAGATGTCAACAAACTCCTGCCCCCCTTCTTGTACTTCATCCTGAGCAGGTTCATTGATATCATTGACATGACATGCTAAATGAGTCATTAAAAACCTGATCATGCAAATCATGTTTTTTATTTTATTTTATTTTATTTTTGTTTTGTTTTGTGCCCCATGTCAATCATAGCTGTAGACAAACACATCAAAAAGACATACTGTATGTGATATTAAAAAAGTGAGTGTTTTGTATACTGTATTGTATACCATATTTTCCTATAAAGAATGTGAGAGTTTACTTTATTTTCCTTTTCTGAAGTTAGCAACCCAACATAAAATGGTTTATATTTTTAAAAAGTCACTAGTTTTATTTAATATATATATTAAATGATAACAAACAGCAATTCCCTTGTGAGTCACACCTTCAGACACGCAATTCCCAAAGTGATTTGCAAGTTGTATGATATTGAGTTGTCTGATGATCTTCAATAGAGTCTAATCTCAACCATTCAACAGCTGAGACACTCAAGAAAAAGAAAGAAAATAAAGAAAAAATCAGTAAAACTCAATAAAAATTAATAAGTAAATAAATAAATACATTATATATGTATATATATATATATATTCAGTGAAGTGTCCTAAATTTTGACATATAGTGTGCATCTCTAAATCAATAATTTATTTTTCTCTTTGTGTATGTTTACATATATTCCATATACATATTTGTCAGTATGTATTTAAATACAGTATACAGTATGCCCAGAGGCGTAGCAATATGGCAGGCAAGGCAGGCAATTGCCTGGGGCCCCACATTTTGAGGGGGCCCCCGACAGCTGACCATTTGAACAATCGAAAATGTCATTATTAATATAACGGAGCAATACATCTGCATCCCCCCTAGGGGGCCCCCTCTCGCGTTACGCTGGATGTGCTTGCTTTTTCCTCGTGATGCGTCGGCCGCTGTTTTCAAACTGGCACAGTACTTGTGCATTTGCTAATTTAAACATGAAGAGGACTTATCCGTCTGGCAGCCAGAAGCAGAAAAAAGCAAGAAGAGGAGGAAAAGAGGAAAAAAGACAGCGGTAAATGATGGAGATAAGACTGACTTAAGGGTAATTATATGACAAACAAATGTTTTCGTTGTTAAGCTTATTTTCATTTAATTATTTGCAAGATGAATTACTGGTAATAGTCCAATTACTAATAGGGTTACTGGGAAACAGGTTAGCTAGGGTTGCACTCAGCAGCAGCATATTATGTAGTGTTTAGCAGGTATTCATATAGGCTGCAATAGAATAGGTGGTAACAGCGCCATAATGTAAGCGCCCTTTGCTCGGTGTCTTGCTTACATACTACATTCACAGTTTGAAGTAAAGTTTAAGAGGACCAAACGGTCCACGTATACTGTTTCAGGAATGACAAACACGAGTAAAAAAATTACGTGAGTGAATCCACCAAATCATGGGCGTCGGAAGCAAAATAAATGTGGGTGGGTCCTCCCCCAGAAAAAAATGGGTGGGTGGATGACTCCTGTCCCACCTTCATTCAATGGTTCCGACGTCCATGCGCCAAACTGATCCGCGATTGATGGTGATAACTGTAGCAATGGACCTAATGAACTATCTGACAAGCCGATGTCAAAACAGAGCTGTGCTTTAAGTGATGCAGAGTAAATTCAGAGTAACAAAACTACAGCAGCAGCAAGTCTGTGTTGCCTTTAGCAGCTTCTACAGGTCAAGTTAACTTAAAGTTCTCCTTTTATGTGTCCTGTTTAGGCAATGTTTGAACATTTAAATTTTTTAATAAAAAAAAAAAAAAAAAAGCCAAAATATTGAATGCGTTATTTAATTATTATAACATTAACAATTAACATAATTTGTTGTTAACTAGTTAAGTATTTAAATAATTTACCATACTGGGCTGTTGGTGTCTGGGCCTATTTATTTATTTATTTTTAAATGACATGAGACTTTGTGACTTCCTGCACTTGCTATACTTCATAGTCATTTTATAATAAATCGAAAAGCAAGACGTGAAAAAAACTAGGGAGTTGAAATGGCAACTGAGCTAATAAGTGATCCTCTGCTGCCATCTACTGGATATAATTGCAATTTCATGTCATTTTCATCTTAAGTCTTTGTTTTCCACCAGGATACAATTTTTTTCCGTCTTCTTCATGAATGAAAGTGAACATTTAAAGTGATTTTTTTGGCAGAGTTAAAAAAATATATAATAATAAAGGCTTTAAATTGTTATATATTAATTTTGCCTGGGGCCCCCACTTCATCTTGGTTCGCCTCTGAGTATGCCAGCTGCAGGAGATGGACTTGAGTCTTGGTTTATATTTACATATAGATATTTAGCAGATGCTTTTTCCAAAGCAATTAACAAACGAGGAATATCTCAAGCAATTTAGAATAGAAGAGGCAAAGATACCTGCAGAGTGTGATTTTTCAGCTGCTCCACTTTGCTTTTAATTAAACTAATTTATGATAAATTATTTTATTTATTTTGCCAAATGCACATGGTTATTGATGTTATATAAAATGTTATATAATTATACAAAAATACAATCTATTTTTGAGCATCATGCAGTACTGCTTCAAACTCATTAGGACTGGTTGTCATTCCTGGTGGCATTGAAATTCATGCAGACAGAAGACATCTCTGTGAACAGTTGAATAAAGCATTGTAATTATAATATGGAATGCTGGAATTGACACTTTTCACAATTGTGATGGTTGTAATTGTTATCTCTCTTTTTTTTAATTAATTGTGAATCTCTTTAAAATGATCTTGATTGGAATTTAGGGTCTTGTTTAACAAATAATAATAATAATAAAAAAACAACTGTTTAAAATTTTACAATGAAGACATTCATCGACAATGTTAAGAAGGATTTTTGTAGTTGACATCTAAAGAATTGCTCTGTCATGATCACATTAATCAGTTAAACCAGATACTATGACATAATCACCACCATGAAAATATAATTTCATTCACTTAAATATGATTAATGATGCTCGAAGCTGTAAAACACATCTCCCTCTCTCACACACAAACACTGCGTCTTCTATAAGTCTGTAATAATTTTTCCTTGTATATTGCAACTGTATATGTCAACAGTGCTACAGTGTTGTTTGCCTACTTCTCACTTGAATAATTCAATGCTGTCATAAAAGACCTTTATTTATTCCAGATATGTTTTCCACATCACTATTTTTGTGGTGTTATTGTAGGTTATTGTTTGTCTAGTATCTACACTGACAATTATATTTACATTCTAATGAAGCTGGCCTGTGGTTTATGATCATTAAAATGGAATGAGTATAATCACGAGAAACATAACACTGCATTTCTTGGGAAAAATTAACAGGGTCCCACTTAATATGTATAAATATACAGTAAAACAACATAAGTGTAAGTATCATGTATCATGCACTTTTTAAAAATAATTAAATAAACAAAACAAATATACTGTCAACAGCGTAATTATAGATGTAATTACAGAAAATTATTTTAGATGTAATTACATGCAGCTGTTTTTTTTTTAGATATAAGTATAATGTAAAGATGCACATACACAATAAGTGCATTCTATCAAATGATTAATTTAAATGTTAGTAAACAGTAATTAAAGACACCTACTATAAAGTGAGTTCATGACAAGAAACAAAATGTATTTGTTCTGTTGAATAAATATGTCTGTCATGATCAGTTTGCAAAAAAAAAAAAATCATTATGTTTTGTGTGCATTTTAATTAGTGGTGACCCAACACACTCTTGTGGCAATTGGTAACTATTTTACATTTTCCTGAATTGGTGGCAAAGTGTTTGAATTTGTATAATCTCATTTGTGTGTTTTTGTATGATCTGCTCATTAGGTTAAATATTTTTTGTTTTTAATCATACAATTTTAAACGTTTTAAATTGTAAAATTATAATTCTAAAATGATTCACATTGTGCAAACTGATACAAAATCCTCATCTCGTAAAGTAGTTGTTTTCTCATTAGATCAGGTTGGTTAACCAGTGTTGGAATTTGACATTTTTAATGTTAAGTTCAGTGGTTTTTAAGCAGCATGCTGAGTGGGCTAAGCCATCCTGATGTCAAAACCACCAAGTCTGGATAACACCTCATTGGTCCCATGATAAAGTCACAAGAAAGGTTAGGACAAGCCATTCAATGAAAATCTACAGTACATCCCAAACTGGGCAATGTGTGATCTAATAAGTTCCAAACAACAAACATTTAGTTTTAACTTCCAGATATACAAATATCTTGACATCTTCATGACCCATGTATCAATCATTAAAAATGCCAACCCACTGTTTCATTTCCTTAATTTAAAAAGACTAACTAGTCAGTATAAAATGAACAAGTATGGTTGTTGGATTGCATTGAGCTTTATAAATGCTAGCTCACCATTATGAGAGATACCGTGAACATACTCTGACAGCTCTATCCCTAATAACTGATGGAGAACGGAGATATAGAACATAATCAAACCACAATCCCACAGGAAGGTCTAACACCTGCTGTTCTCGACACAAACATGATTTTGAGCAGTTCAAAGTAGAAACTAGTCATTCACCATTACATTCAACATTATGGTAATGTTTATCAGTGGAACACAATCAGATATTGACAGCTATTTGCTCCATTTGCTGTGAGTAATGGCTTATATTTTAGCCTGTTTCTCACATAGAGTTAACAGAGACAAACATGAGGCTGTGCAACAACATGAGGGTGTGTAAATGATGACTTATTTTGAGTGAACTATTTCTTGAATACTACAGACAGCTATGAAAATGTGTGTTTTTCATTAGCACCTGCCAACAAGGGTTGAAAGGGGAAACACTGGGCAGTGTATTGCAGGCTTTAAAAGAATGAACACAGAAATAATTATGTTTCTTTTGCCAGACTGGGAAATAAACTGGGAGCAGCCAAACTGGACAGCTTGTGCGCAGGAGAGATAGGAGCCCTGATCCACACTACCAAGGGCAGTTGGCTTTTTGTGTAAGCTCAAGCCCAAAAACCTGCACAAACATCTTCTGCTATTCATACAACCCATGCTGGCAACAGCAAGAACGCACATAGCTGCCATAACTACAGCGGCCAGACTAAACACAAGCCAACTATTTATAGCCTGGTCTATGTTTTAGAAATATGAGCTAGGCTTCCTTCCTAAATATATACAGTCATTATTAAAATAGCATTTTAATGAAGTAAATTTAGTATCAGAGTTGAATTTAAAAAGGAATAGTTCACGCAGAAATGAAATTGGCACCTTTATGTTGTTCCAGATCTGTATGACTTTCTTTCGAGGTTTTTTTTTTGTTGTTGCAGAAAACGTCTCAGTTAGGGTTAGGGTTAGGGTTAGGCTAGGTTAGGGTTAGGGTTAGGGACGTCGAGAGTGACCGACTGAAAGGGAATCCTGGTCGTTTTTTGTCATAAAATGAAATTGAAAAGGGACAGTTATAAAGCTGCATTCAAAAAAAATATCAAACTTACATTCATTGTGTCAAACTGAAGTCAGACAAAACCTTTGTGTCAGGAACAGACCTAAATTTAGGTTTCTGCTGTAGTGACTCATTTTCTGTGAATCACAACTTAAATTTGGGGCCTTATTCACAATGCTCATAGAGCTTGACAGCCCCAGTGACTTTCATAATATGGAGAAAAAAAGCCAGGAAATTCTTTAGAAAATTCAACTTTTTATTCCACAGAAGAAAGTCATACTGTACACATTTGAAGTGGATATAAAGAAAACCATGACATATTTATAATGATATATTTAATTTTAAGTGAATGTAAATGGAAAATGTGTTTCATATATCTTCAGTACACACAGACTCACACTGTGTTACTCAAGCAAACATCTGTCTAGGTTGGTGTTTCAGAGGTGTGCTGCGACCGCACTGCTGGAGCAAACGGTTGGCGCTCCTGATGGGATGACATTGGGCCACCATTTGGCTGCAGGTGGATATCATGGCACAGATTGGGGGTTGTGTACGCTGACGTTGGGGTTCTTTTGATCAACCATGAGGGAAACAGGATGTGACAGGGTGAGGGGGAATGGGAGGCGAGGAATAGGGCCAACAGATCGTCCCTTCTGACAGCGGCTGGCCTTGCCGGAGCAGATGGAGAGAGAGAGAGGCACACAGGTGTGACATTGATCCGATGGGACTGGTCCTGCCGGTTTTGATCTGCGAAAGAAAGATGAGCATGTTTGAACTACTGATGAAAGCTCCGAGCCGTCCGAGGCTGCTGGGTCACTATCAGAAAAAAGTGAATGCTTGGTTCCGTTGTACATTAACGTACTTTCTTATGTTACTGTGGCTGTAGACACAGATTCAGTCAGCTCACTGTCCATCTGCTGACCTTGTGATACATATACAGTAGCCCACAAAATACATCACTTTCTTGATCTGACAAGCTCCAATCTGATTGGCTGCCTGTACATAACCTGTAGTAGTAAGGGCACCCAGGTTAATGCCACTGTGGCGGCCCCACAAGTGAAAAATTATCCATTATTCATCATTTATATTCATTATTCAAACAGGTTAATGAGGTAAATGGTTTGCTTTGAGTGGGTCACAAACTGTGCTCAGAAGGATAATGTAATGAAAAAAAAAAAAAAAACTCAACATGGACAAAATTATCTGAACTATGCTGTCCAAATCTGTATTTTTAATGTATGTCATAAGTGATCCTGGACCACAAAACCAGTCATAAGGGTTAATTTTTGGAAACTGAGATTTATACATAATCTGAAAGCTGAATAAATAAGCTTTCCATTGACGTATGGTTTGTTAGGATAGGACAATATTAGGCCGAGATACAACTATTTGAAAATCTGGAATCTGAGGGTGCAAAAAAAATCAAAATACTGAGAAAATCGCCTTTAAAGTTGTCCAAATGAAGTTCTTAGCAATGCATATTACTAATCAAAAATTAAGATTGAATATATTTATGGTAGGAAATTTACAAAATATCTTCATGAATCACGATCTTTACTTAATATCCTAATGATTTTGGCATAAAAGAAAAATCAATAATTTTGACCCATACAATGTATTTTGGGCTATTGCTACAAATATAGCCTACCCATGCGACTTAAGACTGGGTTTGTGGTCCAGGGTCACATATGTATGACATAAAGCATCATTTAGAATAACTTTGGAGAGTGAAATACAATGAGGTGTTAATTTTCATCTACTTGGTAACCTAAAGACGCATTTATTTTTCTTAGATACCAAGTACATGTTTGACATGGAGTTACAAAACATTAATCTTGAAGGAATGACAGTTTTACTAGCAACCAAATATACTGTACATGTATACTGTGAAGTTTTCTGGAATGTGGGTGTTAGGAGAACAGAGATCAACAGGAAATAAATATAGCAAATGGCATAGCAGCCATAGTAAAAGGCACTGCAGCAAAAGTGGACAAAAGAGATCAGGAGATTCCTTTCTTGGATCAGCTAAGTTGTCAAAAATCAATATAAGAGGGGAAAGCGATCAGCACATCTTGGCAAACAGGCTGATGGCTTGCCAGAGCGGGAGGAATGTACTTGTAAGTCTCTCATTGGCAGGATTAGCTATATAAACATGCTCTTACAGTTTCTTTGTTCGAAGCACAACAGAAATTAATGCAACATTCATTTGAAAAAATGCAGTTGACAATTGCTGTCAACTGTATTATGATGATATGACTTTCAATTAACTTTCCACTTATTATCTGCAATATAACCAAAATCTTGTTTATGCTTCATTTAACCGCTACACATCACCAAATAGTAATTAGGCTTGTCACTAAACCAATTTGTTATAAATTTAACAAAACCATACAGAATTCATTCCCTTTTAAACCATACAGAATTCCACATCACAGCATAGCTCCAACTACTATAAGTGTATCCAGCTTTATCCACATGCTTACTGTACAGTAGACTCGCATAAAACTATGTACTACTTGATTGTTTATACCATTGCCATTTGTCAGCGAAAGAGTTGATCAAGAATATATACAATCCAATAAAATATACACATTCCAATGGGAAACACAAATGTAACAGCTTCACAAACTAGCAAGGGCAATAACCGACAAAGATCTTAATGAAAGAGAGGGTATATGTGCACTGTATAATGAGACTAGAAAGAGGTGAACACAATGATTAACTGAGGAAATGGATCAAACACAGGAAGAAACACAGCAAATGGGAGAAAATAGAAACAATGGAACAAAAAAATCAACGGAGTGTTCTTTGAACACTTCAACATAAAAATCCTAAGGAGCAGGAACAGTATAATATAATAAATAAAAATAATATAAAAAGTTTCAGACATTGTTCAGATTAGTACAAGCTAGACTGTAAGTGATTAAGGAAAGAGAAAGCAAATGTTTTATTTATTTTAACTCTTTCCGCCAGCGTTTTTGAAAAAAAAGTTTTTGTTTTAGCATTTTTGATGATTTTCACTAAAATTTCATGGCCCCCTGAATATTTCGTTTTATTCTAGCTTCAAGCATTCTTTTTTTTTTTATCAACACTTGAATGCAGATAGGTTTCATAAAAAAAAAACAACATTTTGAGCCAAAAGCTGAGAAAATCGCTTTTTTATCAAATACTACATATGGATCATATTCAGTACGATGATCAAAGCAAAGATGCAGTAGATCACTTCCATCAGCACTCCCAGAGCTTACAGTCCTTTACCACTTCCTGGATCGACATTTCACTCAGTAACATTAGACAGTTTTCATTTATATGCGGTTTAATGTTGATGATTGCATTATTTTTATATGCATATGCTTACATATGAGATCACTCGTTTTTGCGTCTTCCTCGTCTGTGTTTTTGATTCATTCTAGACTCATTCAGGAGATGCCCCCCGAATGTATAACAGTGAGAACATGGAAACCCGTAAAATACTGTATTTGGCAGGGAAGCATTGTCTTATGAATAACGTCTCGGTTACGTATGGTAACCTTCGTTCCCTGAAGGAGGGAACGGAGACGTCACGTTGGATGACCGACGAATTGGGATCTCGCTTAGAGAGACCAATCTACTTCGAGTGTAAACTGGTCTCTCTAAGCGAGATCCCAATTTGTCGGTCATCCGACGTGACGTCGAGAGTGACCGACTGAAAGGGAACGGAAAATTCCGTGTTTGTTGACGAAAGAGATGAGTTTTTAGCTTTTTAGTAATTGTCAGAGATTGAGGTGGGAAGATCATT
The DNA here is from genome assembly GCF_001515605.1 of Sinocyclocheilus anshuiensis. Classification (NCBI taxonomy): domain Eukaryota; kingdom Metazoa; phylum Chordata; class Actinopteri; order Cypriniformes; family Cyprinidae; genus Sinocyclocheilus; species Sinocyclocheilus anshuiensis. The sequence goes on along the minus strand of NW_015552618.1, from coordinate 50,729 downwards.
CCACCGTCCAGGAATGGTTCTGGAAAGTGATGGTGTGCCTCTCTGTGATGGTACCACAAGCCGTAGATCTCACGACAGAGGACAGAGGCACCTAGGGCCATATTTGAGGAACCCTTCTATACACTGTGATATTTATATTTTAATGTTTATGCTGTACTCTAGCCTTATTGTAAGTACTGTGTAATCATGTAAGCATATTTTGTAGAAGATTGCTGTCAAAATGATTGCGGCCAATAAAGCTTATGATGCACTGAACCCAAAATATTTCTTGAACACACAGGTATGACACATCTCCAGCGTTAATGGCATACACTGAGAGCTTGGGAGAGATGCCCACGCATGGATGCTGTTATCAGAGAAGGGCAATTGAAATGACAAACCTTGAAAGTATTGGATCAGGCTGTGTGTCATGATGCAGTCAGCGGTCTTGCAAAACCCCACTGATAAGCCGCACCACATCAAGAATCTCTCATCTGAGTTGTGGGCTTCCCCAGTTTGACTTGACATATCTGCTGGGCTCCTGTTGCTGTTGTCACAATAACACATACATAAATGTAAGAAAAGCTTGAGAAGATACATGCACATTTACAGCATTTACACACTCTACTGTTTATATAATTTATTCTACCTTAGCAATGCATTGTATGCTATTTCAGTCTCTACAGTCACAGAGAACAAAAGGCATTTACAAATCCATTACCCAGTACATTCTGCCAGATTTTAATTGCATTGTTTGAGGTGTGTGTTAATTTAAAATTATAATTTTAATTATTAAACATTTTTTATGTGCAATTATCACCTTTCATCAACTTGAAAGTACTCAGGGGGTGAAATCACTAATAAAAAAACTGTGCCAACTTACAGCATTGCACAAGCAGTCTGTGTTGCTTTAGCCTTCAATTGACTATAAATGAATAGTCTCTTTAAAATGCAGAAGGTGTGATTACATAGGCTACAATACACTGGAAACCTGGATATAAGGCTGGTTATAATCATCATTTGATGAATTACCTTTGTCATGATCAGTAGAAAATGCATACAAAATATGTATGTATGTATTTATATGGCCTGCTTTCTGTTTTCTGTTTTAAGAAGATAAATTAAAGAGCAAGATTGCCTTACAAAATGTTAGACTTGCTTTTAGCTGAATGTTGCTTACTTTCTATTGGTAAAAAAGTTTAACCTCACTAAATATTGTTAGATTTATACTTAAAATGGGTAAATTAACGAATGGGGTAAGAAATTCAAGAACGTATTTCAAGAAGTATTCTCCTTAAGTGCTAATATCTAATTATTTTCAAATCAATCTTAAAGCTAAAAAAAAAAATCCCAAGAGCTGTTTCTTGTGACATTACGCTCATTGCATCAACCCAAACAGAACAGCTTAAAGACTACCAGCAACATCTGCTGCTTTAAGAAAAACAACTATTGATTAGTGGTATTAGGAAAATGAACATACGGCCTGAAATTGCAATTAGTATGTTGTGCCTTATGGGTGAGAGTGTGCAGATGTTTTCTAACTAGTTTGATCACAGCCGTATGCCACTGTGACAACAAATGTGAGACCCTGTGGAAAGAAAGCTGGGGTTACAGCACTAGAGCCAACTTCACAATGCAATATGTATCATATATGAAAATGTGCTGGAAATGTGGAGGGGGAAAATAACACCATAGAAAATATTGCAGAAGAAAATAAGAATCCCATATGAAAACACTGGAATATATTTTAGAACATATTTCAAAATACACGAAGATGGCCCAAGAAATGCATTGCTAACATATTTTTAAAATATATGTATATAAAAAAAGCATTTTCAAATTGAAAAAAAATATATACTTCCTTAAGCCACACTATTTAAAACATATATTTAGCATATATTTAAAATATATTTTGGCAAAAAAATAAAAAATAAAAATAAATAAATAAATATATATATACCCTTAAATGCGTCGGCCCACCAGGAAAACGCCCGGTATGCCCGATTACCAATCCAGCCCTGGC
>NW_015552618.1:18412-48676 GCF_001515605.1 Sinocyclocheilus anshuiensis | reverse complement strand
TTATTGAATATTGAGGCTTTTCCAAGCAAATATTGATGAATATGGTTGTTTGTGGTTAAATTGTTTAGTCATTATATCATGTAATTAATTTGATTTATACTATTATAAGTGAATGATTATCCTTTTGTATCCATAGGTTGATGACAACCTGATTGATGAGTTCTGCAGGAATGAATCTGAGGTTGCTATTGAATATTGAGGCTTTTCCAAGCAAATATTGATGAATATGGTTGTTTGTGGTTAAATTGTTTAGTCATTATATCATGTAATTAATTTGATTTATACTATTATAAGTGAATGATTATCCTTTTGTATCCATAGGTTGATGACAACCTGATTGATGAGTTCTGCAGGAATGAATCTGAGGTTGCATTTTTGCACTTCCGGTTCCAATGCACCAAAATCAACTTTTGTCAATTATATTTTGTCAATCCACCACAAAAAAAATATTTAAAAAAATAATAATTTTCAGTTTGTTAACTTTTCTTCGCTCATGTCTAAAAGTTAATACTTTGGTATGTCTGACTTTGAATCTTGATATCTGTCCAAGATTGATGAATATGGTTGTTTGTGGTTAAATTGTTTAGTCATTATATCATGTAATTAATTTGATTTATACTATTATAAGTGAATGATTATCCTTTTGTATCCATAGGTTGATGACAACCTGATTGATGAGTTCTGCAGGAATGAATCTGAGGTTGCAGTTTTGCACTTCCGGTTCCAATGCACCAAAATCAACTTTTGTCAATTATATTTTGTCAATCCACCACAAAAAAAATATTTAAAAAAATAATAATTTTCAGTTTGTTAACTTTTCTTGGCTCATGTCTAAAAGTTAATACTTTGGTATGTCTGACTTTGAATCTTGATATCTGTCCAAGCTTGGTATGGTATTGCATAATCCAAGTTTCACAGTATGTTGATTTGTCATTTACAACAAAAACCGGACTCTGTTAAAATCATTCCAAACAAAATAACCAAATTGCAACATCTTTGTTTAAAGGTGAAATTTGACAGCTAATGTTGGGTTTTGACATATCTAGTTCCAAATAAAATTCAAGGTCTGTTCAGAGTTGGAGCTTAATGTAAAAAGAACATAGGATTTTGACATCAACTCGTTTTTCATTTTTTTCCAACTAAAATGCAACATCTGTCTGATGTTGGAGGTTGATGTAAGACCAGTAGACCATAGTGTTTTGATGTCAACTCGATTTTCAGTTCCAACCAAAATGCAACATATCTCTGATTTTGGAGGATGACTTCAAGCCACCGTTGGGTGTTGAGATAAACACAATTTTCATTTTTAAACAAAATTTTGTCCATTGTTGGAGCTTGACATCAAGCTAACATCTGGTTTTGACATCAACTAAACTAAACAGATGCAAGGTCACTACAAATAGTAATCTAATGCATAACAGCAAGCTGAAGATACTTAAAAAAATAATCCTTTGGAAACAATAAAAGCATACAGATGTGGAACAACAGTATGGCAAGTAAATAATGTATTTTCTTTCTTTCTCTTTTTTTTCACTGTAGTGTTATTCACAGCAAATCTTCCTCTCCACCGCAGCACTCAAATCTTATTTAAAGTTTTAAATATTCAAACTTGACACATCAATTGGTTATGACACACCTGAAAACAATGCTGTCGGGAATCATTGACATCAAACCTGTCATTAGTGGTTACACTTTTTTATTTAATTTTTTTTACCATTACTCCACACTGTTTTGGCTTTGAGACTGTATTGCAACAGCTAGACACATTATGCAAGGATATTGAAATTGCCCACGTCTAGGTAAAAATTTTATGACAATTGTGCTTTGTTGGATCCAGCACTGCTTGACAGCATCGCAGAATAAAAAGGGTTTTAGCCACAGAGATCTGCGCAGTTGGTGGAGTTTTGCCATTCATTATAGAAAGAAGGAGAAAGAGACAATAGATAGAAAAGAATAGAAAAATGTCTTCATATTCCCTCTGCGATTGTTGCAGCATGCTCCGGTCTGTCATGCCCTCACCTCATCTTTCAAGTGGCAACTGGATTTGTTTTCCCCATGAAAGTTGACACCAAATAGCTCATCCAGATAAATTCTACACAAACCACACAAAAAGAGTGTCCTTTCTACTCTTATATAACTGAAAAAGGACCCAATAAAACAGAAGAGGAAAAAAAGAAGGAGAAGAAGGCAAAAACATGTACATTGAAGACCATTGAAAAGAAGGCGGATGACAGCCAATTACAGATGACAGGATGAGACTGTATGTGCGGCCCCTACACAGGACCACAAGGGCCCTATTTGGAATCAGACAAAACTAGAAAGGCATCCCTCACTCGATTTACCTCTTTTTCCCTCAGAAGCTTCATGAAATGGCAGGCGGAGTGAGGGTCTAATCCTGCTGTTGACAAGACAGCAGGGAATCGTCCCGTCTGCGGCGGATTCATTCCAGTGTCACTCTGTCTCCTCTGATCCTCACAGCAGCAACAGCGTGTTGAGGGAGACAGCTCTTTCTCGACTTCTCTTTCATACTCTTTCATTTCTCACTCCCCCTGCCAATCCAGCGCTGTTTCACTGAACGAATAGCGAGAGAGAGATGAAGGCTATTCCCTTTTGTCCAATGTCACACTATCCTCCCCCGCTAATATAAAAAAAATGCTTGTAAATTTGCTGAAGTTTCTGAAGAAAGCTACTTTTATGACCTGACACCAGTCTCTGAAAGTGACCCAACAGCAAATGATCCCACATATTTCAAGAGCCAGTGCGGTCTCATTAGTATTCGTAGGTGGGTGTGTTTTTCGCTTTGGCTCTGTGGACTGTAGAAAATAAATTCACTTACACTTTTCACACTCTCACTAATTTGTATACTATCAATTGTCAGTGCATATCCAGTGTACAGGACGCTGTCACTTTTGTTAACTTTTGAATTTTACAATTTTAGTTTTCAGTTTACAAGTGTAATTTCTACTATATTGCAAATATGTATTAATAAATGTTGGAAATGATGAATGTGATATTATTCACTATACAATGATTGTCTTTTTTTTTAATGGCCAGGTAATGTATAAAATTCATAAATTATGCAGAATGCTTTATTTATTTATTTGAATGATTAAATCTATGCATTAAAATTGCTAGAAAAGTAGCCAAAGTAAAGTATGAAAATGGTCATGGTCAAATGCCTCTGGGAGAACGCACATATAAAATTGTATGTAAAAATAATAAAAGTACCGATAGTATGTTAATACCCAGATATTTCTACATATATTTCTAGTGCCCATACATTTATTTAAAATTGCTGGTCTATTAATACAATAATACATGGATAAACATATATTAATAAATAATACAGTTGTCATTATGTCCATCATTAACTCAATAAATATGACTACTGAACTCACCAGTAATGCAAAGGTTCCAGAAATTCCAGTTTGGACTAGTCTTTGAAAAGTGGAAGACCATTTGTAAAATGCATACATCTATAAAGTTATACATGTATAAAAGGCTTTGCATTTTATGTTATAGAAGATGTGCATACATTGATACTGAGTCAGTATTAAACCAAAAGGAACATTTTATGTATGAATATTAATGAGATATCATGAATAAAAATAGAGTTTAAAGACAACGTGGTAAAAGAAGAATGATTGTATGACAGCACCATATTCCTCCTTCTTTGACTACTTTCAAGTTAGCCTGTAAGAAGCTGGGTAAAATGGTCATAAGATGCATTTGCTGTAGTTATTTTATAATTCATGTGATTCTGTGTTACTCAGCCACTGTGAAATTCCCTTTTACAGCATGTGAGCTGACTGAAGTGCTGAGATATATAATACCAGCGCTTCTTCATTATTATCCTCCAAGAGCCTTTTACACATTTGCTGTATGGATGTTAATTGTACAGTTGTAATGAATGGAAAGTTGTTCTGCATAAATCAAGAAAAGCAGAACAGCACTACATATTATCTGAAGGGTTCAACCTTTACAACTCACATTATACTTTTCAAATTAAAATGCAGAAAATACGTTATAATTACTAATTGTATTAAGTGAAAGTTGTGTAAGTCAAACATGTCACTAATGAGTGTGCATATTAAAGGAATACCTTTAATAAAAATAAATAAATAAAATCGCCATTATTTACTCAACCCCATGTTGTGTAAAATTCATATGCCAAATCTTCTGAAGCCATTTAGTTGATTCCTTTGTGTGAGGAATGTGCCATTCTCATGATGTAGCAGCATCTTAAGCAATAGAAAACATGAATCTATGACTTTTGGGGAAAAAACAAATTAAATTAAAATTAAAAAAATAAAAAATCTACCTTGATTGCATGCTTCATGCTTACCTAAATATGCCCCTTGTTTATTAAAAAAATAAAATTAAATAAATAAAAAAAATCTGAAGGCACTTTTAGCATGTCATGAAATGTGCAAGAAGAAATTACAAATTAAGTCAAAAGAGCCCATCCAAGTCTCTATGATATTCTGAATATTTTGGATGTGAATATCTTCAGTATGTAACACCTGGTAGGGCCACCTTTGAAACGCCCTTTACTGATTAACCAAACCTTAACATCAAAGGAAAGACCAATCTAGGTGCCGAGTTACTTTCTGTGGCCACAAAAATAAAGTGTCTTAGTGTTAATATGAAATGCCACTGAATGTCTGAATGTTGAGTCGACAAACAGATTAGTTGATTGTAATATAAATTTTGCTACAGTCACTTCTGATATCAGCTGATATAATTAATCATAATTTATTATAATACATCCCTTTGAGGTAATTTGCTAGAAATACTCTCATTTTTTTGCACCCAAAATCTGATCACTTAGAAGTAATAGTCCACCTCTTCTCAAAAAGCAAACCACTGCTAGAGAAAACAAATATTTCTGAAACTTTTGATTCTTACACATATAAAAAGCCCTTGTGACAACTTCCTCCTGTACAACAAATATGTCACTATAAAAAAAAAAAAAAAAAAAATATATATATATATATATATCAGACTTTCGCACAAGTCCTGAAAGTAGACAAAGAGAACCCAATCAAACAAGTGAGACAAAAATATATTCTTTGTCATTTATTTATTCAGGAAAATGATACAATTTTACATATCTGTGAGTGGCAAAAGTATGTGAATCTCTAGGATTGGCAGTTAATTTGAAGGTGAAATTAGAGTCCATCTGTTTTTCAGAGTTGTTTTCAATCAGTGAAATTACTTTCAGGTGTCAGTGCGTGCCCTGTTTTATTTAAAGAACAGGGATCTATCAAAGTCTGATCATGTTTGTGGAAGTGTATCATGCACAAACAAATGAGATCTCTGAGGACCTCAGAAAAAGAGTTGGTGTAGCTCATCAGGCTAGAAAAGGTTTCAAAGCCATCTCTAAAGAGTTTGGACTCCACCAATCCACAGCCAGACAGATTGTGTACAAATGGAGGACATTCAAGACCACTGTTACCCTCCCCAGGAGTGGTCCACCAACAAAGAACACTCTAAAAGCAAGACGTGTAAAAGTCCACTAGGTTTCAAAGGACTGTAGGCTAACTTCTAAGCAACAAAAGGCCTTTCTCACATCGGCTAATGTTAATGTTTATGAGCCCATCATCAGGAGAACACTGAACCTGTTTTGCTGCATCTAGTCCAGGACGGCTTGCCATCATTGTTGGAACAATGAATTCTGAATTATACCAGCAAATTCTGAAGGAAAATGTCAGGACATCTGTCCGAGAACTGAATCTCAAGAGAAAGTGGGTCATGCAGCAAGACAACGACCCCAAGCACACAAGTCGTTCTAACAAAGAATGGTTAAAAAATAACAAAGTTAATGTTTTGGAATGACTGAGTCAAATTCAGGACCTTAATCCAATTGAAATTTTGTGGAAGGACCTGAAGCAAACAGTTCATAGGAGGAAACCCACCAATGACACAGAGTTGAAGTGGTTCTGTACTGAGGAATGGGCTAAACCGTTGTGCAGGACTGATCAGCAGCTACAAGAAACGTTACTTGCAGTTATTGCTGCAAAAGGGGGTCACACCAGATACTGAAAGCAAAGATTCACATACATTTTCCACTCACAAATATTTAACACCGGATCATTTTTCTCAATAAATAACTGACAAATTATATATTTTTGTCTCCTTTGTTTGATTGGATTCTCTTTGTCTACTTTCAGGATTTGTGTGAAAATCTAATTATGTTTTGGGTCATATTTATGCAGAAATATAGAAAATTCTAAAGGGTTCACAAACTTTCAAGCAGCACTGTATATCGAATGTTGAATTAAAAACATTTCACTGTATTCTCTGCCTGTGTGGCAGTATGTGGTGTGTGATAAAAGAAAGGAAAACACATCCGTTCATTATTATCTTTTTGAACACCCCATGTTTTTTGTTGAGTTCCTCAGCTGTTGCTGTAGGGTAGACCTGAAAGCAAAATCACACAATATCAATAGAGCAACACATTAATTGTGCTTAGCTCTTCATAGTGAGTCTGGATGCCACTGTTTTCTGAAATAGAAAAGAAATAGCCAAAAGCTGACTTACCAGACAGATGTACTACATAAAAAAATTGCACTGTGCCTACTTTTGGTGACCACCTGCTCTGGGTGCTAGACTGTGTTCAGCAAAATCACCAAGATGCTGACCATAAATAACTGGAATTTCAGTCATGAAACTACATGGTTCAAGCTGATTTACATACTTCATGGCATAAGCTGATAGGTCCTGATATGTAATCTGTCAACCAATGAACTTGGTCCTTATACTTTTAAAAATTGTGTAAAAATTTGCTGTAAGCAAGTTCACTGCAGTCAATTCGGTTTTCTCTCTAACAGCATCCTCCTATTCAGCACTACCTCAAACACTGATGTTTTAGTTTTGTCAGAGAATGCTGCAAATCTGGGAATGTACACTGCAAAGTCACAGAGACTGTTTGCAAAAATTATGTTCTGTCATTTAACCAAAAGTTGAGAAATTATTTCAGCTAAACTTTTTTTATATGATTTAGTTTGCTGCTAAAAAGTGATATAGGCATCTAGTGATCAATGAGAATTTCAGACATGCAAGTCCAGTTATGCTTTGAGAAATCATTTTTCCAGCATTTTTGATCGATTTCAAACCAACCCAGCTTTTTCCACACCCACAATTCTGACAAATGCTTAGTCTGAGATTTTTCTGTATAAGGCTCAAAGTCATTAGTTATAAGGTAGAATCAAAAGCCAAAACATGATTTTGTCAGAATACATTATTTTATTTTAATGGACACGAGTGGAGGACAGGCTAACTGGTCAACATTAACCAGCCAAACCCTTACATTTGATGGAAAAATCCACATACCAATAAAGTCCAGAAGCAATCATTCCCGTTTTTAATGCACTTAATATTGGTTATCAATCTAGAGACTGAACATGCAGATGAGAATACACAGCAGCAGTAAGTGTTTATCAGAGAGCGTACCATTTTTGAGAAGCTCAACATGAGATTCATTACCCTCGGAGAAGAGCTTTTGGCATCAGTCCATTCTAATCAGCTTATTAATCAACATCTCCTGTAAAGTGCAATCATCAATCATACACACCCAAAAAACAAACAATCTCTAATACCAGCACGTTCAGCTTAGCTCTTCATTAGCTCTTCATAGCTCTTCATTGTCTCACAGCCTCTGATTAAATAAAGGCAAGACTGTTCTATTGTTGCCTCAGATTTACAGTCTTTGCATTACCTTTGTGAGCCAGAGTTTAATAGAGAAAAAAAATCACCACCTTTCTTCGGTCTATAATTTTTCTTTACATCTCTCTTTTTTACTTCCCATCATCCTTGAATTCACATGCAGAGGTCGACAAGTGTCTGTTCAAGCAATGTTCTAGTGTGGACTTCAAATAACATGTTACAGTGATCTAATGTTCATCTATGCTGGTAAAACAGATTAGCTTGGCACTTGTAAAGTATATTCACTATATTCACAAAACAAAATTTTGAGTACAGCACCTTAAATGTCTTCTTTTTTATATTTACTATTTTTGTAATCAAAGACACATTTTCATGTAAAAGTTATTAAGTAAATTATTCATTAAGTGGCATATTTCCATAGTTTCTGAATTAAAATAACATTGCTATGCAAAATAAATAATTTGCTTTAGGTGCATCATAGCTGTTACAGTATTGTGGACTGTAGAACTGCTAGAATGCTAATTGACCTATCATCATTAAGGACCTAGTTTTAGGTGAATTAACTTAAATTAAATAATAACATAAATAATAAATATAACAAACATTATTTAATTAATTAATTAATTAATTAATTTAGTGTTTTTTTTACATTTTAGATTTTTTAGAAATATGTTTTATAACTATACATTCATATTCTAGGTATATATACTAGAAATTATGTACTTTTCAAATCTGTATTTAATTAGTATGTATTCATTGTGAAATTGATGTGAATTAAATCATCAGCTATCATGTGCATCAGTGCTGATTACACACGACAACAAGACACACACACACTACCCTTACCAAAAATAAGTATAATTCAAGTTTATTTTATTAAGTATACTTAAGTAAAGTTCAAGTATATATTTAAGTATACTTTATGTAGTAAGTATATACATTTCAGTGTACTAGTAGTATTCTTGTAAGTGTACTATTTCAATACTCCTTGGAACTAAATTGGCCCACTTTCTAGTATATAAAAGCATACTTTTAAGTATACTTTAAGTATAACAGTAGTAAACTTTGATAATACAACTAGTTTACATCTATGTTTTTAGTTTGTACTGCAACTATACTAAAAGTGAACTTATACGTATACTGATAGTTTACTAATTGAATACTTGTAGCATTTTTAGTACACTCTGAAGTATAGTCTCAGTAAACTATTAGTTTAGTAGTTTCATACTGCATGTATACTCGTAAGTTTTTTTTAAGTGAACTTTACATCATACTTTAAGTATACTACTATGTTCCCATTTAGGTATTAATTTATATATGCTTTGTTATATGAATATCTGAACATACAAAACATCAAAAGAATGATCAGAGTATCTACTTGTAAACAAAAACATTTTATTCTAGCGTCATGCATTCTTTTTTTATAAACAGTTGAATGTGGGTAAGTTTCATAAATAAAAAAAAGAAAGAAAGAAATAAACAACATTTTGAACAAAAAGCTGAAAAAAGACTATGAATTGGTTTCAGAATGATAATCAAAACGTAGATGGAGTCGATCAACACCCCAAAGCTTGACAGTCATTACCTCTTCATGGGTCTACAATTTATTCCATAACGTTACACAGTTTTGATGCTGTTTTATGTCTGATGATCGTGTTAGATTACATGTGGAAGCATCTGTTGTTTTGGTTTCTTCTTCACTTGTGTTTTGGAAATTCTGTACAGAAGATGTGTAATAGCGCCCCCTACCGGATAACAATGAAAACATGGATTCCTGGAGCGCGAAGTATGGCTCAAATTTATTTAGACTTTTTCTAATTATGTCAAGTATACTTAAATGTCATTTCTGAAAAGTACATAAAAAGTAGACTGAAAGTATACTTTCCTATTTTTTTTGTTTCAAAGAACTATACTAATAGCACACTTGAATAAACTTATTTTTTGTAAGGGTAATTATGACATTATAAATTACATTAATTTAAGGTCAACTATTAAGGTCAACTATTTATTTTTTATTATACATATACCGTAGTCCATGTACAGCATCTCATGGTTAACATTTCTGCAGTATCACAAATACTGAAAAATGTTGTCTCAGAAACTCAAAGTACTGTCATCTTGCGAGAGTTCACGACAAATTGCTTTAGATGGTCATCTGTGTTTTTATCTGTGCACACAGAGGCTTTCTGCCGACTGCATGATAATCATTTTCAGATTTTTCTAAAAGTTTCCAGGGTTGAAGATGCATGCTCCCAATGAAGCATGAAACAAAATGACTTGTTTTAGATGTTCAGAGGATAAAAATCTTTTCGAAAACTTTATATGTTCAACAAATCCTTTATTATGATATGTTGGCCAAAGAACAATGCCGCCTTCTACAGTACTATTAACAATCTTGGACATCTTCAATTCAGCACTTTCATGTTTATCTGTGATGTTACAAGTAACATTGGCTCAAAACAAAACATCTTATTTCTACAAGCTGTCAGAGAAGGCTACATGTTATTGGCCATTTCATATGAGTTCACATTATTAATGTTCAGTGTTTAATGCACTTTGAGAAAGTACATTTGTAAGCAGTCACAAATCCAATACAAGTATGATGTGATATAGTATAGCTTCATTCTAGGGATACATCAGTGTTCAGGGAAGTGGCCAAAAATTCCCCTGAGATCCCACTAAAACAGCTCTCCACAGCACACTTGGGAGTTTGTGTGTGAACAGTAGCACCACTGTGGTAACCTGTCATCAGGAAAAGTTAATATAAGTAACACCTATTTAGTTAATATAGGTTACACCAACCTGTCAAACTTGGTATGTGAGGCTTTGTCTATCAGTAAGTGTGCTGCACCTATATCATGTCTGTTGTAAAATGTGTTCTGAAGCTTAAATGGTAGATCATGGTGCTAACAATGCTAGGACCATGGGTTTCTTTTACAGGGCGTGCATCATAAAATGTTTACTTTTAATGCATTTTATGTAGCTTTGGATAAAAATGTCTGCCCAATGTAATGTGACTGAAACTCAGCTTCATCCAACATGTTTGCACATAAGTGGTGAAGCCCAACGTATATTTAATTCTTCAAATATTCAATTAATGCATTGTGTCATGTATATCCAGAGATAGATATACATTGTGTTCTAAGGTATTTAAGGTTCACTCTTCAAATCATATGTCTATTTTTTCTTCTTCAGGGACAGTCACTAACTGAAATACAACACAGCGCATTGCTGTCTTGGTAAAACAACTGAGATATTATCTCATGTGTGATGTTATCACGTTGGTCCTCTGTATGTCATCTGCTTTGAAATCAATTGCGAGCCAAGTCTATGTTTGCTTCATGTGAGAAATGAGTTTCTGTCTATGTATTCCAAATCAGTATGAAGTTTCATTCGAGTTATGCTGCTGCCTATAAAGGAAAAGGGCAGTGAGGCAGCTCTCTCTTTAACAGACCTTTTTTATTTAGTCAAAACCACCCCAGTTAAATATAGTTTTAAGCTGTGCATTGTTGGAAAACTTCAGCAGATCACCCATATTAAAAAAAATGAAGAAGAAGAAAGAAAGAAACACAGTTCATCTGTCAAAATCCCTCCACTGTGAAGGAGAAACAATCTTTGAGTGTTAAATTTAGCATCCGCACCTTGTGCCCTGGATCTTTTCAAGTTGCTCTGCTCTTAGCACAGTGAAAAGCACAAAAAGACTTGAGCTTAAAAGCATCTGTCACAATAAAGGTCATTTCATACAGGTGCTAACAAGATTAAAAATGTACAGCCAGCCACTGTGGCTCTTTTCATCCTCTAAAGAAGCACCGTTTCAGACTTGCCTTTGACTCTTGCCGCCCCCTGACCTCGCAAGCCTGTTGGTGTGCATTCCAGAGTCTTCCTGTGGCCTTTCTACTCCACCCGCCGAGCTAGGACTTTCAGCATGGGTTGTAATTGGATCTTTTCCTCAGTGTATGCCTGTTTCGGTCTATCGTCGTAGAGGAATAACTGACACAAGGTGAGTAAAACCAGCATAATCAGCTTACCCTGAGCGCTGGGAACAGTTCATTATGCACAATGATGACTTCATTCGCAAAGAACGCGGCTAATGCTTGCCGTACGAATGTTTGTGTGTATTTTCTCTGTGTCTGAGAAAAGTAGAATTTAACTCTGTAATCCCTTTTATACCACAGTAGGGGAAGGCGGTATATCAAAAATGTTAAAAAAAGTAATTTTGAATTGCTGTAAAAGAACATATTATAATAAAGTTTGACAAATAGCATTTACATTAAATAACCTTATGCTAATAATGCATATTATTAGATAATCCAGTGAATGAAATATGTTGCAATGAAAGCAATCTATGAATATTAGCTCATTTTATTTGGAAATGATGTAAACTAAAACTAAAAAATATAATCTTAATCTTAATTTAACAAATGGCCTTGCATCATTATAGAAAAAAAACTGTATATGATGTAATACTTGAGTTTAAAACAAAATACTAGAAACAACTGAATTTTGATTGATTGAGGCTCATTTAAAGCCATAAAAAAGCCAATATATGCAAATCTGTGATGGCACATCAACCCTGGCAACTGTAAACAAGACACAACTCAAAGCAGAGTTTAACAACAGTCTTTAATAATAAGTTCTTTCTTTTCTTCGGTTTATTGAAACATGTCACATTCTGAATTGTATATTCATTACTCCATGTTTCTTCGACCCTCTGACAGGTAAATAATGTAAAACAATCGTGTCCACTGACAGCCTCGCGAATAGCAAAACATATTGCAAATTTTCCCAAGCACCATATATATACTGTCATGTCACCCCGCCTTATTCGTGGCATCACTGAATTTTTGCTTCTGAATGGTTGACACTGATTAATACCCTGTAACTGCATGGCTATTAACTGCAATGCAGTGCAATATCACATTGTTACTTTTTAGATTTTTTACAAAGATTCAAAATAAGTAAATGATGCTGTACAAATGAGAATGACATGGCTTGCTGATCAAAACTGATGAGTTGATTCCCAATGAAATGTTCTGTAAATGTACTGTGTATACATATAAATGTACATATGCTTTTTTTATGCATTGACTTTTTCCAGTAAACTTTTGCTGACTGTTCTGTGTCCGACTGCATCTAAAAAGCCCTGTGTTATACACAATAGCATTCAAGACAATAGCAAGATGATACACAATAGCAATAACTTTTCAGGTTGGTGGAATTGGCCGATTCACTGACCCAATAATTAGGTTTGGAAGCATGAATTAAATGTTTCAGGTGTGTTTCTACAATTTTTGCATTGTAATGTCCAATAAAACACGACAACTGTGCTTAGTCAAGTCAAGTCAAGTCCCCTTTATTTATATAGCACTTTATACAGTACAGATTGTGTCAAGGCAGCTTTACAGTATTAAACAGGAAAATGCTGTAAATAATTTCTAAAAAGAGGACAAGAGTAAACTGTCTATATTTCAGTTAAAGTCATCATTGATTAATTTATGTCATCGTTCTCTTCCAAAAGTGTCTGTGCAATCAAGATGACAATATTGCCAAAAAATTAAGTGTCCCCAATTAAGCAAGCCAAAAGGAGACAGTGGCAAGGAACCAAAACTCCATCAGTGACAGAAATGAAGAAAACATTGGGAGAAACCAGAGGAAAGAGGAAAACTACTGTAACCCCCCTCCTCCCCCACCACCACCTGAACCTGGTTTCTCGGTGGTGGTGGTGGAGGAGGGGGGTTACAGTAGTTTTCCTCTTTCCTCTGGTTTCTCCCAATGTTTTCTTCATTTCTGTCACTGATGGAGTTTTGGTTCCTTGCCACTGTCTCCTTTTGGCTTGCTTAATTGAGGACACTACATTTTTTGGCAATATTGTCATCTTGATTGCACAGACACTTTTGGAAGAGAACGATGACATAAACTGTAATGAACTTAAGTCAGTTTTTTTAAGTCAGGCTTGACTGAGAAACTGTCCAGAGTGTTCTAAAACTTTTATCTCAGTGAAAATTTTCCCATTAAATGCTTAATGCTTTAAAAAGTTAGGAAAGCAGGTGAATGAATGAAAAAAGATTTATATCAATGCAACTGTCCTTCAGTTGTAACATCAAGGAAAATTCATTTCAAATTGTGTAATTTTCTATGGAGCCATAATGTTGGCAAATTGTGCAAAGCAGTATACTAAAAGTGGCTCTATGTGAAGAAATTAAGAAAGATACGTAAGTGGTATAGTAATCTTATCATTTAATTGCAGGTGATCATTTTTAATTCCCCTGATATTGACAGGTGTGGTGAAAAGTTAATTTTCAACTGCAGTATAAATGCAATAATTGACACCAGACCACTGAATTATTGAGATCTGTCATGGAGAAAAATGGCGTGATCGGTGAGTGTTAATTTTAGATAATTTAGCTGTCTGCCATCAGTTATTCCTTAATTGCCTCTCTGTATTATTATCTTAAGTAATCCCAACATGGGTCTTTTTCTATTAATTTGGCACAATTTTCTTTCAGAAGTCCCGGCCAAACACTCAAATATCACTTGGATTCTTAAAAACTGTTTTGTTTTACATGTGGAACTACGTGTGTGCCATCTGGTGACCTAACTGCTACCAGTTCTCTCCCATTGAGGCAGTGTGCATTAACGCTTCACCAGGCATTTGCGGAGAAAGCACCAGCCAAAGAATAATTGAATATAGTACAGCCAATTTCTCTCTTCTTCTTGTCACACATTCAATGTATTCCAGCTCCAGTTGTGCAAATATTGCAAACATATTATGGCCTTACCCTATCTTGACAGTTCACCTCGTCCCCAAGCGCTCACTGCAGGGCATTTTATTATCTTAATGGATACAGACAGCAGTGGGCCGGAACCAATGCTGTAAACCAATTGCGATAGGAATCCGCAGGGATATGAATTCACGTTCTCTCGCCTGTGACGGTTTGTGTGTAGTGTGTTTTTGGCTTTCGTTTGTTAAAATGAATGATCTAAATACTGTCGTCTTGGGTGAAGACTGTATCAAGGCATCAGGAAATCAAAACAGTGAAACAACGGGTGTATCTAACAGAAAACATTTCATTTTCACCAGAATATATACAGGTGCATCTCAAAAAATTAGAATATCGTGAAAAAGTTCATTTTTTTGGGTAACATTTCAAAAAGTGAAACTTTCATATTTTCTAGATTCATTACATGCAAAGTAAAACATTTCAAACGTTTTTTTGTTTTAATTTTGATGATTAGAGCTTACAGCTCATGAAAGTCAAAAATCCAGTATCTCAAAATATTAGAATATTTCAAAAGATCAATCAATCAATCAAAAAAAAAAAGGATTTGCAAACCAGAAAAGCTCAAATTCTTTAAAGTATGTTCATTTATGCACTCAATACTTAGTTGGGGCTCCTTAAGCCCAAACTCCAGCATCAGTGAGGTGTGGCATGGAGGCTATCAGCCTGTGGCACTGCTGAGGCACTATTGAAGCACAGGTTTCTTTAATAGCGGCCTTCAGCTCATCTGTATGGTTGGATCGACTGTTTCTCAACTTTCTCTTGAAAATATCCCATAGATTCCATATGGGGTTCAGGTCAGGCATGTTGGCTGGCCAATCAATCACAGTAATATCATGGTCAGCAAACCACTTAGAAGTGGTTTTGTCACTGTGGGCAGGTGCTAAGTCCTGCTGTCTAAATTTCAATATCGCCGCTTCCCAAATGAAAAACTCATTTTGTTTCCGAAAGTGCATTGCAAACTTATATAAATATTCCCTGTTTATCCCCACCTTCCCACCAGGGGCTTTATATTGTCCATTTCATGTTTCCAGGCTTAAAACATATTTGTTTCTGCATTACTAATCCTTCACTGTGGCATCTCTAATGTTGATTGCTCTGTGCATCCACTCCTGCCCCTGCCATGCCATATTAGCGTTAGTAAGAGACAAATAGCAGGAAGTCCATGTCTGTTAATAGCAGGAAATGAACACTTAACGAACCGCACTCATGTCACCCACAGCCATTCAGTAATAACTGTAATCACTTTTCGACATGCTGCGTTTGCATCTCTAGAGCCTTTTTGCGCAAGATGATATGAAGTTCAGGTTACAGCAGTGGGTGGTGGCACGGCAGGACCTCTGCTTATGAGAGCCCATGACCATTCGCTCTCTCCCACACACACACACACAGACACACACAAGAGCAGTTGCAAATGCTAAAATCAAGCATACATGCTGCATACAATCTGCAACTGTCTTTGTAAATGTGAACAATATGTCTTACTGTCGTAAAGGGCACCAGGGTTTTTGTTCCTCACCAGGGAAACTTTGTATTTTGGGAATGGATTGTGTAGCCTAATGGTTAAAGCTCAAGACTGGATATCCAGAAGGTTGCTGGTTCACTATATATATATAAATATATATATATATATAGGGATTCCCCCGGTCTATATGTCTCTCTGCATCAGCTAAATTATTATTATTTGTATAGGAGTATAGGAGTATACTTTTTTGGGTCCCCTTGAAACATTTCCGTTGTGCATCAAACACAATGTGATTTTCGGCAATCGAGATCTGACAGCAGCAGCACATTTTTCCACTTGGGCGAGTGTTTAGCTGACAGCTTACCTCGCGCATGAATTCAGCCGCAGACCAGCAAAACACTGAGAACGCGCATCAATCCTGACGATATATATATGTATATATATGTATCTGTGCATGTGTTTTATTATACAGTTAGTGAAACTGTAATGAGGTGGACTTCTTCGATTTAAAAGTATGCACATTTCCTACCTTATTTGTAAATGAAATTAATCTACAATCCTTCTTCTATCGTTTCAGGTTTATCAATAATTCAATCATGACAACTCTCGGAACATTTTATCTTGGTGTTGGATATGCAATCGAGATCTGACAGCAGCAGCACATTTTTCCACTTGGGCGAGTGTTTAGCTGACAGCTTACCTCGCGCATGAATTCAGCCGCAGACCAGCAAAACACTGAGAACGCGCATCAATCCTGACAATATATATATGTATGTGTATGTATCTGTGCATGTGTTTTATTATACAGTTAGTGAAACTTCTAACTGATATGAACTCACCAAAATTACATCATTTATTATTATTTTAATTTACTATTATTGTTTTCATTTTTTTTTTAGAATGCATTGGAAATTGTATGAGAAATAGTGATGATTTTTGTTATTTCCCCTCATACATACAGTGGTGGCCAAAATTATTAGAACACTAGTATTTTTACCAGCTAAAAAATAATTTTAAGTCAGTTATTTCTATATATCACTGGATTATTACAATTAATAGCAAAATGAATGTTGGGAAATGTAAATTGATATTTCCTACTGACACACTACAGCAAAAGATAGAAATATCTGACTTAAAACCATTTTTAGCTGGTGAAAATACTAGTGTTCTAATAATTTTGGCCACCACTGTAAGTAAAGGAACATTTGTGCTGTTTAATAGTTCATGGTGTATAAATGTCAGTGATGTTATGAGTAAACACATTACCTGGACATTGATATTCCTGATCGGTTAGTAAAGTGTCCACAGAGAGGGTGTGAACACTTAATGCATCAAGAAATAAATGCTATTCTGAATATCAAACGCTTGACAATGTGTCAGTGAGCCGAAAGAAGTGGGTCTTCTGAAGACAGGAAGTCTCATAGGGGTGCTGCATCCCTGGTGAGATGTCAGCATCATCTCTCCCACTGCTAGAGTCTGAAGAATAAAAGCTTGTGCGGTAAAGCATTTGTCAGATGGTCTACACACTTGTGATTTCCTGGTGGAGTTGTGGGGTGGTTCCATACGCTTGATAGACTGATTGAAATATAGATGCACATAAAGCTTGTTAAATATTAGACTGAGTTAAAAACAAAATAGGAAATGCCGCAATACTTGATGCTAACATTACTAAACTTGACAAACCACACACTAATTGTAAAGTTGTAAAAATTGCAATTGATAGCTATCTCAAGTATCTGTTTTCACTTGAATGTAAATGTAAATGTAGTTACCTTTGTTGGTGTAACTTATCTGTCAGGTTAATAGTTCTCTGGTTGATTTACTTAGAATAAATAACATTTTTGAATTGATGACTTGAAAAAATAAATTGCAGTTTTCGGGTACACTTTATTTTGATAGTCCACTTTAGACATTTTACTATCTATAAGTAACTTTGCAACTACATGTCAACTAATTTTCATTAATTTGCAACTACATGTCTAACTCTCAGAGTAGACTGTTAGGTTAGGTTTAGGGTTAGTAAAATAAGTTGACATATTTTCTCATAGTCAGTATGTTGTATGTTGTAGACCCATCAAAATAAAGTTTTAGAAGATATTAAGCAGACAGTCTACTAATACTTTAATGACTGCTAGTTGACATCTAGTTGCAAAGTAACTTACTGTTAGTAGAATGTCTAAAGTGGACTATCAAAATAAAGTGTTACCTAGTTTTCTATTTGGAAAACATTAAAATAAAATAAATGCACACATGCTAACAACATTATTGTAATGTAATAGAGAAAACAAATGCACATGTGGTAACATTATTGTAATGTTACCATTATTGTATGCAACTTTTGTTAAGTTTTGAAGTCTAAAACGTCTAAAATTATTTTAACAGTCTGCTCACAAACAATGTATCTCTTTAAGTATTAGACTATTATTTAAAAAAAAACAAAAAACACCACACTCATTGCAGTTCATGACAGCAGTTTTGGTGAATTGGCAAATCCGTATGGATTTGTATAATGTCATCCGTGCATTTCCGTACAATGTGAACCTTTTTTTTTTTTATGTACTGTACAATTCCATACAAATCACATTGTACAAATTCATACAAATTCACCAACTCATAAAATATATGTGTTTTCACATGCGAGACAAACATTGACAAGTTGTAGAATTGTAGAACTGTGCCTGTTCTTTTTATATATTTATTTATTTATTTAGAATAAGCTTCAAGGTCTGTCCCTCGTGGTAGTCAAAAGATAAAAGTGTGAGTAGGCATAGCTACTTTGGCTACTAACATAGCCTCTTTAAGGGTAGTGTAGGATTTTAGACCTAATCGTTTATTGATGCCATTGGTGGGATGCAGTTGTTTTAAACACCAACCAGATTGCTAACTGAGACACTATTCGACATAATGAATGTGTCTGGGATTTAACACTCTTCTGGGGAATATCACACTGACTTATATTACATAAAGCCCAGACTGTCAGCGCTGAACTAGAGCTCTATTAACGCTGTGTAAGCTGTGTGTGTAAGAAGGATATTGTGTAGAATCATATCTGACACGGTGCAGTTGTATGAGAAGTCTAAAAGAGGAGCAGCTTCACATTTTCAGATTGAGGCACTTTACAGTCATACTGAATTTCCAGCCATTTCTCCAGTTAAATTGTGGCTGTGGGCTACGCTCAGCCAAGAATCTTCATTCTGTTCGCTAGATGAAAGGCTAATTTCTCAGCGGGTTTCCTTATTGCCTCATCCTCGTTTATTAAAGTTACTCTAATGTCATTTATTAGGCAGAACGCAATCACATGCTTCCAACTATGCTTTCTATTTTCTTTCTTTTCTCTCGCCCCACCAACCACTCAACTAGTGAAAGTGAAGCAGTTTCAGGACTTTTTTTTTTCCTTTACCAAAACTAACCATTTTACATAGACTAGTGCTAAATTTGAAAGTTTTCTGCTTTAGTCATAATTTGAATATAACATTAATGAAACACAAGCAAAAATCATTTATGTATGAATGAGTAGTAAAACCATTGTGTAATTTGCCCTAATGCAACAGTTTACTTTAACTGATTTTACTTAAACAGTTTATTTTAAAAACGATTACTCTGAATTTACACAGAGATTTATTCAGAAAATCGTAACGCTCCTGTTTTATGAATAAGACCCACTTCATAATTAGAAGAGGCTTCATCTGATTATATTTATATGTATTTGCTTGGAAGTCGCTAGAAGCATTTACAATGCCGTCAAAGTGTACATTTTATCAGTACGATGTGTGATTCAAACCCTTGACTTTCACCTTGCTAGAGTAAGGCTGTACACTTGGGCTAGTAGAGAAATAGAATAATATATTGGGAACATGATTGCCTCCAAATGAATGCATGAAACAACAAATACATAAATATCCCAGATGCCCTTGTCCCTGCACCATTAAATGCAACATTTGGCAAGAAGAATATGGACAAAGCCCTAGAGACATTGTGGGCAACTGCATAAAGAGGAAAACATTATGGATATAGATAGCCTGTAGGTTCTTGGCAGCATTTCTTAGGATTTACAGAAGTCTGCATTTGTCAAAAGAGATCAAGTCTATATATGCCTGACCTTCCTCTAACCTCCTGAATCATTGTATAATATGGTGGTCTAAAGAGAGATCAGAATCATGTAACTGCCATTTTGCTTGTATGTATACCGATGCATGCGTTCACAGTGAGATAGAGATGTCCAGACAGACCATGCACTTAAGATGTGGTATTACAGCTCACTGCAGAGAGGACAATAATGGCCCCATCCATCAAACAGAGTCACCAGGCATGGCACAGCCTTCCTTAAAGCAGAGAGAGAGAGAGAGAGACAGGCCATCATAGCTCTGTTCCAAAACCTAGTGAGCTGTCTACTGACTGCATGGGCAGCTGCCTTCTAAGCAGCTTCCTAACTCAAATGGAACCACATAACATTGTATACTAACCAGATGCAAATAGTTTTCAGTGAAAAGCTATTTGTCAGAAAAAAGAAACAAACAGAGAAACAAAAAACAATGCTGTGTCACATGACAAGCCATTCAAAACATATTTTGGTAACACTTTACCTTTATAATGCATTATACATAAAGGCTTCAAGTAGTCATAATGTATGCAGTAATGCATTATATTATAAATAATTGTAACCAAAGTTAAAATGTATTATAATATTTGCAGGTTTGTTTGGCATGTGTTTTAAAGGGGTCATATGATGCAATTTCAATTTGTCCTTTCTCTTTGGAGTGTTACAAGCTCTTGGTGCATAAAGAAGATCTGTAAAGTTGCAAAGACTAAAGTCTCAAATCCAAAGAGATATTCTTTATAAAAGTTGAGAGTAGCCTACAATGCCGGTGTCTGTTTCTATAAAGTGGGGCAATTCCAACTTTGCAAGGACAGTCTGGCGCTCAGTCCGACTCACAGCCTGTAAGTACGTTTTCATATTTAAAGAATTTGCCACTGACGATTCAAACGTGAGTTTTGAGCAGTGCAGAGTAGCGCTTGTTGTTTGTCGTTTCTCCGATCACAAATGCAGACATGGTTTTATGTTTATGCAGCGCGATACGCAACACAACGCGTAAAAAGACAGTATAAGTCATTATAATCAGTAATTATGTCCCCACTGGATGCAACAAATGCCTCGTTTATAATGGGTTTTATTGGTTTTGTCTCGTCACAGCACCACAGAATGGTAAGGGGCGTAACATTTCCGTCACACGCTTGAGGTATTCGGCCAATCACAATGCACTGGATAGCTGGCCAATCAGAGCACACCTCGCTTTTCAGAACGATGAGCTTTGTAAAAATCTACGCATTTCAGAAAGGCTGGGCATAGAGGAGAAACAATAATATACATTATGTGGAAAATAATGTGTTTTTTTAACCTTAAACCGCATAAACACATTGCATTACACCAAATACACAAAATAATGTTCTTTTTAGCAACGTCATATGACCCCTTTAATGCATTATACATTCTAAAGGTGTAACAACAAATAGTTAAGTATTAGAATGTATTATAACTGTGGTTACAATTTTCATGAGATCATACAATGCATTATAAGGCACATTACCGGTCATAATTAATTCAAACTACTTTTATAATGCATTATATATAAAGACTTCACATATTTTCTTTGTCTCTCAGTGTCACGTAATCCTGTAGAAATCATTTGGTGCATGCTCAGTTTTTATCAATTATTATCGGTGCTCAATTATTATTATCAATGTTAAAAAAGCTAAAAGAATGTTATTTAAAATTGTTACGATATTTCACAATGTTACTGAGACCTTTTTTAAAAAAAAAATTTGTTTCCACAATGTTTCCATTCTTCTTAGTCAGATTTTCAGAAATGGTTTTGGGAAGCTTTGCAACATGCACAAAACAAACTGTGGTTTGTGGCTTTATGTGTATGTCAGATTGTGACTTCCAGTTTGTGGCAAGATAATCTACAATGTGGACCAGACTTTGTGCCAAAAGTAATGAACAAATTTCAACCTCTCTCAATATTCCTGAAGACCAACCTTTCAGTCTCTCTCCTTCTGTCTTTTCACCGTTATTCTTCCCCACCGCATGCTAGATGACATACAAATAAATGGTGGGATTAGCAGGCCTTTAGCGGATGGGAGCAGATGTCTTTCGCAGATGTCATTGGCAGGTGCTTGGCTGTGCTATTTCTGCCTACACTCCTGACTTGATGTGGCACAGATGCAGATTGAGCACCTGATTGGCAGCTAAGAATGCTCTGAAGAGACAGAGGAAAGCCTTGAATGCCCGGAATCACTCTGGAGACCCACTGAGAGTCTGTGATGGGACAGGCTCAGATCATCTCTGCCAGAAACTCTAACATGTTGACCTGTTTTTCTGAACAACGAGACACCGTTTCTGGCCCATTGCCTTGTTCCCCTTTGCTTTAATGACTACAGTTTGTTGACAAATTTCCTTCTGAATAAATGTAGACAGAGACCAAAAGAAATACTGCAACTTTATTTAAGTAAACAAGATCTTTAGTAGTGCTTGACTGTGTAAAACCTGTCACCACAAAGCTAGAGGTCTATGGGTAATAGCCAGGGGATTGCCATCACTGAAGTGTTTTGCTATGCAAATAGTAATAGTGATGCCTACCTTAGTTAACGATACTAATGATTCTTTCTTTAAGAAGCTCAACTAGTAATTAATGGTAAAAATCCAAAAGGTTTAACATTTAAATCTGTTCCAAAACTCACAAAACTTCACAATTCACAAAACCAACTGGGCTCTGTTCTAAAAAGTTCCTCATATACCAATATTTTAGTTGTTAGATTAACATATTATGTGTACATAAAACATAGTTTGAAAAAATTTATTTCAGGGATTAATTAATTAAGTCTGCAGAAGGGCAAGCTGTAATGAACACTTAATCATGCTCAAAACTGCTGAGCATAAAGGACAGAATGTCTTTATATGTCAAGCAAATCAATATGGAGAGAGGGGAGAAAAAAAATCATTGTCAAAATTCAGTGCTTCACAACAAATGTGTTATTATGTTGTTGTCATAAATAATTCATGATTTAATGAAGAGCTATGTATTCTGATAAAGACAACTTAGTGTAATGTTGATGCATTTTGCCTTTGCAATTTTGCAGTTTTTATTAACAATACATATCAAAGAACTCAACTCTGGATGCAACATATTATGTGTACATACATACTGTATACAGCTGACAAATATTTCCAAACTGCATTCTGGGACAGAGTATAACATCCTGTCCAGAATAAATGTATGTCTGTCTGTCTTTCTTTCTGTGGGTGTTAAAACAGCTGCACACTCCACTTTCTCTCTGATTGACAGTGATGCAAGGGAGAGTCAGGGAAGGTGTTAGTGAGGGATGAGAGAGAAAGCAGGAAGAAATAGCAGGTGAAGAAGAGTTCTGGAGTTGCACAGGGATGATAGATTTTACTTTGTAGTACTGACAAGACTCTACAAGCTTCAATGGCTGGATCACTAACAGGCAGGGCAGTGTAGAGCCAGAAACGTTTTGGATAGCAGCAAAAAAGTTACAACAGTAAAAGGCAAAGATTGTAATGATTTTGTATCAAACTGTATAAAAGCTAAAAAAAAAAAAAGGCTGTCAAATTAAATGGGGTTTTTTTTCGCTGTTCTTCACGCTGTTAATGCTAATATTTAATTTGACATGAAAACTGATTCAGTCTGCTCTGTTTGAATTCCATAAACTGACTGAAACATTCAGAGCTGATTGAAACTGATCAGGATCGGCTTTCCTGAAGCAAGTACAACATTAGTCAGATGTGAGTAGTACTCAATCTCTATGGCACGTTTCCCAAAATCATTGCTATTTAAGTAGCATGTAAAAGCATTTGTAAATTAATGAGAGCCTCTGAGCATTTGTAATGCCCATTACATGCAACCTAAGTAGATCTTTTCTTGGATCTTCCATTGTTTGTCACAGGCAAATTGACACTTTGTGAATTATATTAATGCATTTTGAACATTGTTAAGCCATTGTGCATTATTTCAGGGAATTAATTCAATAAATAAATAAATAAAACAAATAAAACACCTTAAAACAAAACCAAAACCTAGTCACACCATTTTTTTTTTCATTCAACCAGGTCCTAGTTTAAATGAGGAAAGGGAAAAAAATGCATAACCCGAAACACCTAAAATATCTTTCACTGAAACATTGTTTTAGATAACTGAAAGTTCTGCCATGATATGCTTACTCTCATGTTATTGAATTTCTTTCTTCTGTTGAACAGAGCAGTCAACTTGTAAAAGTAGTACATATTATTCATTCACTACTGAGTCTTTTGAAGTGTATAATAACAGACCACAATTCCCCTCTGCTGGAGCTTTTAATTGAAACATGATGCAAACTTAGATCAATGCTTTCAAACTGACATGGTATTTTTCTACTCACAAATTTTGTAGTCCATTTCAGAGTTTTGGGAGAGGGTTTTCAATTAATAATGACTTAAATTTCTTAAAGCTTGATCGTTAAAAGGATCATTCTATAGCGGGTAGGTTCAGGCAAAGAAAGTACATTTGAGGATCTCTGTGCAACAGTGTTTATTCAATGAAAAACAAAACAAAACAAAACACTCTGCAACTCAGGAATACAGGAAACACAATCAAACCAGGGAAACACTTATGCATTGGCTGAGGGAGAAAACAAGGCATATGCACGACTAATCAACAAATGAATGAGTAACTACAGTAACTAAGAAAACCAGGACTGCGTCTGAAATTGAATACATCCGAACTATAAGTATGTGAAAAACAGTATGCCAAATGAGTAGCATGTCCGAATTCATTGTATTCTAAAGAGGATGGACTTATTTTACATTACATGTTGCTTGGTTTGTCATTAATTCTCCTTCAGAATTTTTTCTTTTGTGTTCCACAGAAGCAAGAAAGTCATAGGTTTGGAACATAATTATATTGATTTACAAATAGAATAATTCATGAAGTTGTGTAAATGATGACAGAATAATAATTTTTAAGTAAATTATTATTTTAAGCTCTACTGGCAGCATCTATGTGATGTTGCTGATTACTTCATAAAACAATATTGTCTTGCACCTCAGTTTTTGAAAACAAGCAAAAATTATGTTAACAGTAATGCACGTATAATGAAGATTTGTGGGGCAAGGCACTGAAGATAATTTAAAAACAGAAATGTCCAGGCTAACTTCTAAAATATTATAACATTTATGGAAGTAAACCATTTGTTTCAAGTACAATCAATACCGTCTTAAAGACACATATACAAATAAAGCTGACATTTATGTCAGAAGAGCTTTTTTAGCAAATGTTTAGTAAATATTCAGTCACATCCACAGAGCAGTTTGTAAGACATGAGGTGTAAATAAACTGCACATGTGCACAATATATTTTTGAATCTAAATTGAGAAAAAGTCTGATTTGAGCATTTACCTGCTTATTTTTTTTCATGTTGTATCTGATTATTTCATGCACAATACCCCCTTCACTGGATCAAGCTTAGTCAGATCAACTGAGGTGTTTACAAGGAGGTTTTTCAGTCTGATTGAGCCACAAGTCCAATTCTACACATTATGTGGGTGCATGTAAACACAGCTATTGTGTATTTTTGTCACAGAAAAAAAAAAAAAAAAGGTTTGCAAGGATATTTAGGAACTTTATGCACCAGCTCCCCACAATCAATTCAAGAAGAGACCATGAACAACATTCTATTATAAAATGGATAGTTCCGGTCCTTGATTCTGATTGGTTGAGCCACGTTCAAAGCTGTTGTAAATCACCCTACAAACATACACCTTTGTTTATGTCTGTGTGATGCTCGGCAACCACTTTGTTGCAACCACAACCGTTTCTGAGGAACTACATTGTTTGGCAGAAGAATAATGTTTTTATTAATATCATTACATTTTATTTGCTTTGCTTTATTTTGTGAAACCTTGCTACATATATGCAATAACCGTTTTATAAAAGCAATAAACTCCGCTTCCCGTCATGCCTAACAACGCCCCTTAGCTGTTATAAATTCACTATAAACCACGGCTTCTTGGGGCTTATTGCTTTAATAACAGTTGGGAGGAAGTACTTTCCCCAGCTTTCATCAGACAACCACTTTATAGTCATAGATCACTGGTGAAATTGAGGTAATCTGGAAGATTTCCACTTTGATGGACTGGGGTCTCCGGCAGGAGTCATATGACATTGGACTTTTGTGGCAATCCAGGAACATGACCCTTCTGACCAGCTAATTTCTGAACAGAAGGTGACAGCCAGCTAAAGTAATGTATCACATTCTATTCTGTCACCTCTGAATGAAAAACAACATCAACTAAGCAGTGGTGGTTGGTGGTAGTCAATAGAATCAATACCTTTGAGGAGACCACAAAAACAGGAAGTGCTTTGTTGGGTTAAAAAAAGTTCACAGAAGGTTTTCTTTTTCTTTTTTAGCAACCTGAACGTGTTGGAGCAACCTAAAAATGAAGAATCATATATAATCATAATTTAAAAACTACACATATGGCATGACACAGTATGCTAGACTGTTTTTGAATGATGTAGAATAAAGGTGGATTATGGTGAAATTCATACGTTCTTTCAACATTAGCTGAGTATTCACATGTAAGTATGGTTCTGCACTTTACTACTTACGTGTGTTTGTCTCAGTGCTTAATTTGAGCTGGATCCTGTTCCGGAAAATGTCAGATTTTGGATTTTTGCTTTCCATTAACAAGTGCATTAGATCGTGACAGTGCGTGCATGCATACAAGACAAAGCAATTGCGGGTTTATGTAGATCTATTTGGAGCATGATTTGTAGATTATGTATTGGTCCTCAACATATTATTGACCAATCAGCTTTCTTAAAGTGCCCCTATTATGGATTTTTGAAAAGTATCTTTCATGCAGTGTGTAACACAACTCTAAGTGAATGAAAACATCCTGCCCGTCGCATTGGTCTGAATGAAAATGCAAATGCATTCTTTGACACTAGGTGCCACTTTTGGAGCGGTAAAAATAGCGGTTTCCCCGGTAACAGATGTACACAAAGCAGCACTGCGCTCACAAACACGGCTTTATCAGGCATTACAGGCATGATGAAATGAAAATGAGACCAATCGGACCAATCACCGCAGATACTACGGACTCATTAAATTGATATGTTTGGCTGACTGTATTTTATTTAGATAATGAACAGACTGCGATGGCAAGTTTGAATTGCTAGAATATGTGGTGTGTGTGTGTGTGCGAGGCGCCGGCGCGATCAAACAGCTGACACATTAAATACTCAATTTTTGGTCATACTATAAGATTAAGACAACCCGCAAAGTGTTAAAAAAATTTAAAAAATAAATAAAAAAACTAACACTAGCTTCTCTATTCTTTTTGTATTCTATCTATTAATTTTCTTTTTATTTATTAGGCCTATATAATAAAAATATGTGTGTGTGTGTGTGTGTGTGTGTGTGTGTGTGTGTGCGAGGCGCGATCAAACAGCTGACACATATAGCCTACTCCATTTTTGGTCATACAGATGAGAGTAAAACAACCCGCAAAGTGTTAAAAATAAAAAGTAATAAAAAAACTAACACTAGCTTCTCTATTCTTTTTGTATTCTATCTATTAATTTTCTTTTTATTTATTAGGCCTATATAATAAAAAAAAAAAAAAAACTTGCTACATGTAATACGTTAAGCTGAGACTTCCCCAGATCTCTGCCTTGACACAATGCTGTCTCTGAGTTCTACAGGCAGTTGTTTTGACCTCAGGGCTTTGGTTTTTGCTCTGATATGCATTTTTAGCTGTTAGACCTTTTATTGAGAGGTGTGTGCTTTTCCAAATATTTATATATTTATGATATAATGTTTTTTTCTTTAGATTTCTACAGATGTCAATAAATCCTTACATTTTAACATCTATCCAAATATGTACTGTACTTTTCGTAAGTGTTACATACAGATACTTACATAGAGTTTTTTTTTCTTTAGATTTCTACAGATGTCAATAAATCCTTACATTTCAACATCTATCCAAATATGTACTGTACTTTTCGTAAGTGTTACATACAGATACTTACATAGAGTATAACAGTGAGATCAGGCTGGTTTGTTATAGCTCTTGAAGCACTGGTGTTGTACTTGTAGGGCAATACAATTAACGTTTTACACACACATATCCACTTATACATGAAGGAGGCTGTAATCACTGCAAACCCATGAACGTCCTGCTCGTAATTTCCCAGCCAGAGCAGAAACACATCCAGGGACCATTTCAGATCCCAATGAAATATATTCATTACCATGCAAATTGGTTTGGGAATCGTTGACTAAAAGCATTCGACATACTTCATTTGAAAGTATGTAAATGCAATTAATGGGACCATATTCAGAAGAAAGCGAATTTGCCTGCAGATAATTGTTATTGTCTGGATCCCATTAAAAGTTTTTTTTCTTCTTAATTCCAAAAGAAAAACATTCTTGCGAGGGAAGCCAGTCCGTCATGTCATTGTTGACACAGACTTCATTATGCGATAATAATCTGCTTTTCATGTGGAGTGAATACTGCAATATTAACAATAGTGTTCGTACAGATGATTTCTGTCATGATTTCTGAGAAGCCTGTTCATTTACTGGCCACAGAACAATCAATACAAACATTTGAAACAAATGATTCTAAGGCCATTTGCACCCATGTATACCTAGCAGCTTGTGAAATGAAACACACTAAGAGACAAAATTGTGTCGATTTTTGACTGGTATCAGAAAGTGATGCTTGGTTGCCCATTTGCAAACATTGGCTTGCTTGCAACATCCAAACCCTCACTGGTTATGGCAAATCTCATTTTGTTTTGCTTTTGGCGGGATGTTTCTAGCAATAATTTAGGCTTTCAGAATGGAGCCGTTGCTTAAATTACTGTCTGAATTCCACCCAAGTAAACAAGTCAATAATCATTGCATTTCCGAGTCATGTAAAGGCTGCAGGCAAGATTCAATAATAAATGGATGTTATAGTATAATAGTGAATCCACAAAACTAATGATCAGTAGTCCAACTTGCTTGTTAGTCCAGTGTGAGAATGTTTCAATTGTAGTATCATTTAGAGATATTTATTTTCCACCCCTTTCAGCCTGCCACTTGTAACAAGTGAAAAGCAGCTAATGCGCTATGAACTACATACCCTAAGTCATGTTTGCTAGATTGCAAGACAGCCCATTTATGGTTACAAAGAATAATTTCAGCCCAAATCTCAGAGAACATGCTCCCATGTTGATAACGTGCTTCCATTAGATCGGGAAATAACAAATGCTATTTCATACCACAGGCATAGATCCCATATTTCCACAACTCACACTCGCCTTTGGAACAAGCCGCATTGTTTCTGAAAAGAAATTACTACAGAGGGAAATTTCCATCACCACTATAAAAAAAAGTAAAGAAAAGGCCAATATGGATATTTTCTTATTCTGTGAATGAGAACAAACAAATCTTGGTTTGACTGTTGATTACTCTTGGACCTGACATGATCAGAGGGTAACTGGGGGTTATTCTCCAGGGTCAAAACAGTTGGGTTAGGATTACCTCTTCATGTAGAGGGATTTCTCATTTTTACACAAAGCATCTATGTCTCTATAGATTTCCGTTAAATTTTGCAACACATTTTATTTTTAAGTGAAACAGGATTTTCAACAGGAAAAAAGGGCAGTTTTTAACAAATATAAATGAAGAATAAAGACACTGTAAAAGATGGTAATCTGCAATCTTTACCTTAAAGAGCTGTTTCTACCTGATTTGACCCATACAATATAATTTTGTTATCTTAAACTTTATCTTGTCATAAATTGGACAAAAAAAAAGATTGGTTTGTTTTAACTTGAAAAACTGTAAATTTTGCAACACATTTTATTTTTAAGTGAAACAGGATTTTCAACAGGAAAAAAGGGCAGTTTTTAACAAATATAAATGAAGAATAAAGACACTGTAAAAGATGGTAATCTGCAATCTTTACCTTAAAGAGCTGTTTCTACCTGATTTGACCCATACAATATCATTTTGTTATCTTAAACTTTATCTTGTCATAAATTGGACAAAAAAAAGATTGGTTTGTTTTAACTTGAAAAACTGTTTAAAATGCTTTTAATGATTATCATACAATAGCAGCTCTGTGTCCTGTGTCCTTGTTATACACAAATTGCATTTCCTTTATCAGGAGGTGACAGTGTTACAGTTACAAGGACATATTTGGTTATTTCCCCCACCCATGCTGTGGCATTGTGATGAAGGAGTTCACTCATACGTGCATGTGTTCTGGACCGGTGGGTTTTCTTTTCTTTTCTTTTTTTTTTT
>NW_015552618.1:6302-17287 GCF_001515605.1 Sinocyclocheilus anshuiensis | reverse complement strand
GGTTTTTTTTTTTTTTTTTTTTTTTTTTTTTTTTTACACAAAATAAAATTATTAAAAGTATCACAATACTTTCTTGCTTTTTATGAAAAATGCCAGTGTGAAAATTCTTCTAAACATCTCTGTGTATTTTCCAGGTATCAACGAAAATTAAACAGGTTTGGAAATAGCATGAAGGTGATTAAATCATGACAGAGTTTCCATTTTTATAGTGAACTGAAACTTTAATTGCCCACAGATAATAAGCTCTCCAAAAGGCCTTACTGCAGTCTCAGCTTTGCTAACAGTATGGCTTTGTGTCTTTGTGACTGGGAAAATTACAGTAAATAAAAGAGAAAAGACATAGAAGGAAAGACTCCATGCTGGAGTTCAAAGACAAATCTCCATTCTGATACAGGGGAAGTAGAGTGTGGAAAGATCAAAAGAAGAGTGATGTGAAAGGTCAACGCTCAGTCAATCACAAGCGACTACATAAAGAGGTGTTCCTGCTAAGTAGTGCACTGCACAACCACAGAGAGACAGAACAGTGCAGACTGCTGAAAAGGACATAGGGGAATGGAAACTCACACTTTGAAGAGACAGGGGAAGGGTGAAACACCTCAAAGCACCTGCAAAGTCATGTGGCATTTCTAAATCCGGTTCAGGTCTCCACTAAGAAATTATTCTTATGCAGTACATCTCTTTGAGAGAGTTTCAGTGGGTACTCTTACAATTATTTATAAGCTGAATACAAAGCAAAATAAATTGTTTCATTTAAACAGGTTCTGTTGATATTGACTTCAAGTCATGTTTAGGGTCACAGAGACCCCGATGTTGTGTGTGAAATTAGTGATTCTAATATTGAAATAGACATCTTATTTCCCCCTTCAAGTTCTTTTAAATCTAAAGTTTGTAATTAAATATCAGCACCAATCAGAATAGTTAAAAAAGAAAATCAGACTGGCTTTCCCAAGATATGCAAGTTGTATGTAGAATAACCTAACATTATGATGACACACACACAACACACTCACACACGACTGCTTATCCACCTTTTCCTTCAATGCGGAAGTAAGCCTATGGGTGAGATTTCTGGTTCATTAGCCGCTATATGTAAATAACAAGAAGAATAACAACGTGCAGTAAACGGTAAAACTGTTTGCACTATAAACCAGTGTGTTCATTATTAAGATAATAGGCCTACATTAAAATAATATGGTAAGACACACCAATTTTCAATATCGAGTAGCAAAACAAACTGTTTTGTACAGCTAAAAATAGCTGGACGCAGATGAGACCGGAAGCTAGACCTATATAATTTACAAATGGCCGCGCCCATTTTTACGGCAAGAAAAAGGTGGATAGCAATGGTTCTATGAGAAACTGTATTCAGGAAACAGGTTTCAGCACCACACAATGTGAACAGCTCCCGCTATTGTAATTCTACACTCATTAGAAATTGGATATATTAAGAATATATTTGTCTTATCTGACACCTGTTGAATATTTTAATTGGTTTGACACCAATGTTTTCTCAGTTTCCCACCAAGAATTAATGAAGTATTGTCATATCATATTTTAAAACAGTGGGAGGGGGGGTAAGTAAGGTACAAATGGCTCTTTAAGCTGAAAAATAATACTAATGTGGGTTATCACTTTTATGGTGTCTATCTATCTATCTATCTATCTATCTATCTATCTATCTATCTATCTATCTATCTACCTGTAATTTAAAATACTGTCAAACTTGCTATTACTCCAAGTGTGAATAAACCCTGTAAAATATTTTGTGTGGTACCACCAATGAAAGCATTTGACATGACTGAATTAACCTCAGATATATAATCCCTATAGAGGAATTGAGAAAACAAAGTACTTAATTTGTGTTAAACCAATTACAAGTATTTTTATTATTATTAACTAGTTTTAAATGTCAGATCAGAGACAATATATATATATATATATATATATACTGTATATAGAATAGCATTGCAAGTGACTAAGATTCCTAATATGGCCACTTTCTAATGACAATAGTGTGGGTGGGAGCTGTCCAGACACTTTGGTGCTGAAAAGTTCCACAAAGATATCCTCTGTTCTGAGTTTTTGCAGACATTTGTTAAAAGTTTTATTTAAACACACACGCGCGCGCACACGCACCCGAGTGTAGAACCTGGTAACCACACGTCACGAATAATTGCAGCATACGAGACTGATGGATGAAATAAAAAATAAAGAAACAAAATGTGCTGGGGTAAAATAATCTGTCTGCCAAATTAAAACAGCGTCTACACGTCTGCTCTCCAGCTTGACGCGTCAAAAGGAGAACGTTCCAGTTGTAATCAAGGAAGATGTCTGCAATGCATGATTAAACAGGTTCCTTAATTATAACGGCAGAGTGTTGGGGTTTTTCGCGTCGTCGCTCGTATGCAGTGTAAGTAAAAGTTGAGGCGGCACGAAGTTTCAGTTCATGTGTCGGTCTGCGCAGCTTCAGAGCTCTCTAGATCTTTCCATTTCATCTGGTCACAGCTCTTTATGTTCCTCATCGTCTCTTGATCGGGACTTCGATCCCTTCTTAGCGAATATTTGCCAAATCCAGACGCTTTGCGATGGGATCTTTTCTCTGGGAGTCTGAGAGAAATCAAGCACGTCCTCACAGACCAACTGAGCAATTCTTTAGCTAGTTCTCACGGCGTTGCGACGTAAATAATTTAATCTTTACCGAGTATACTTTCCTTTTTCTATACGGAGCTTTGACGTGGAGGACACTGTGCCGTCGACAGTTTAATTATTTATGACACAATCTGAATTCACGCGCCTGTTTTTGGATTATCCGTTTGCCAGGGTACACTGAATCGACCACGGTCAACTAGACACTTTATTTTCGATTTACTGGACTTACTGAGGGGATTTGGAAATGAGTGGTCTGTTTTCAAAATGTCTTTTTTAAGAATCACTCGTGGAGAGAGACGTTTCCTCAGAGGACGGGAGGGTTTGTAACGCTCAATTTATCGCCGATTTCACGACACGCGTTTCCATGGCTCCGGCGGTCAGATCGATTAAGCGTAAGGATGCGATTAACTGGCCGAGGATGTCGACAACTTTCTGGGCTGTGCTGCTGTTGACGGCTCTTCTTATCGTGTACTGCGGTGAGTTTGCGGTGTGTGTGATGCGTCTTCTACGTGTGTAAAGGATGTGTAACACTTCATTGATGTGACCTAAAGGATCATGTATAGTGTCTGTCGTGTCACTCACTTACACATACACACCTACAAACAAAATCATAGATCCTCCAGGAGAGATGAGCTCATGAAAACGGAATTGCCAAAGCATGTCCTAGACATGACCACACATATATCTTTAACTTGCTACTCAAGGGCGGGGAACGTGTATTTATGATCTAGAAATATACCTGCTCGATCGTATTACAATATGGTGCAGTATTGAACTTAACAGACATTACTAAAATGAAGAAGACAAAAAAGAGATTGCTTCATCTGATTGCAAGGATAATATTTAATAAATAAATAAATAAATCCACAAGCAGTCTTAAATGCATTATTCAAACACAGAGACATGCAAAGGCAAACTCGCACAACCCCTCTCATTAGCACACATACTTGATTGATATCTTCGAACCTCCCAGAGAAATCAGGTCTGTCCATGGTGTTTATACATACATTTTAACCTGAACACACAAGGGCAAGGAAAGTTGTATACACTACACTATTACAATATTGTCTACAATCTATAACAAGCAATTTATAATCTTATAATTGTTTTATAAATTTAACACACCGTATAGTATAAAGTAAAAAAAAAAGCCTTTCCTCTGAAACCACTTTAGTACTACACCTAGTTGCAAGAATAGGATGTATCCAGACCATTTTGATGTTAGTATTAAGAAATATGTTATCTGAAACCACTTTGGTTTATCTACATATATATTCTGAGCCCATTAAAAGCTCAGCTGATTTATTACTTTAGCTGAGATGGTGACTGATAGTCTTTTTGCTGTCTGAATAAAACTTTGACTCTCTTAAGACAGTCAATAATTTGGTAGAAGTCCACATGACTGCACCAAAAGACACACAGACACATACAGGTAAAACAATAATTAAATGCACAAGCAGACAGTCACACATCTGAATTGTATGTCTAGAAATGTAGCATTGTTTTTCTATCCCAGGCCTGGCTGGGTGAACTATATCTGAGAGGATGTTTAACCTGTGCCACTGTACCTGCAGTTCTCATCTGAGCTAATATGAATGTAAATATGTGCATAGATATTTCTGCATTCACTCAATTGATCTCCTGCGATAGCATGATTTATTCTCTGCTTTCAATGTTTTGGATGTTTGTTGTGGTTAGCAGTCTATTCTTTTTTTTATTTGGGTGTTTGTTTCTCTGTTGCTATCTGAGCAAATCAGCTTCTGCAGCTCTGCCCCGACCTGCTTTTTTTCCTGTTATATTAATCTTAATCTAGATGGGCTGCCCACCGCACGACATCTATGTCTGAGTTGCTGTCAAGACCCCAGACTGGCACCTCACAGCTCGAGCTGGTATTACTCGCAGAGGAGATTGAAAACATAAACGCAGGGACACAAACCAAGTTCTGTTGGTTGATTTGTTTATTTATAGCGAACCTTGTGTGATGAATGCACAAACACAACCGAAATTAGGTCTGCGTTCCCACTAGTGAGTCATGCAGTCGCTGCCTCTTTATATTAGCATCGCACAGCAAAATATCGTCAAGGTATCCGCTACAAATGTCATCCTTGTTCAGGAGATTGTGTTTGTTTCAGAGAGCAACAGAGAGGGGAAATATATGGTTAGCTGAGGTTAGCGATAGCAGAATGGTACGCATGCTGTACTGCAGCTATACAAATTAATATCAAGCACTATATGATGACAAAGACTGTTTGTAATGACTGTTTAATGAATGATATGGGGAGGGCTTTGTTCTGTCCGCTGGCTCCCTCCTCTGGATGCTACTTGACATACGTTTGTTCTTTGTTAGAGCCACGGATGCATTGTTTAAACTTGTGCTCTAATCAGTGTAGGAAAAAAAAACAGAATAATTGCATTATTTTAGAAGACTCTTACTTAATGCCTAGATTAACATATATTAAAAATGTATTCATATAAAATGTATTATTTATAATTCAATAGAACTTGCTAATGCAAATCTCACTATTAATATCACAAACTAAAATTGAGAGTTTACCCAAGTATTAACCTTTTTGTTTTTAACCATACCATTTGTTTTAAGGGGAAGAATGATACATAGTGATGCAAGTTATTAATTAGAGGTGTGCCATTACTTTTCTAAGCAGTCAGATTATAATTTTAGAATCTTATAATTTTGATACCCTATGTAGTAATAAATAATAAAAAAAAAAATCACAAAGAGTTACACAGAAGTAGGGCCCTGAGCAATAACTAGAGACCAAGATATCATTGCGACTCACACTTTTGACCTGGTCTAATAAGCACCCGTCTTGCAGTACCCTAGTAACTTCCCAGAATACTCTAGCAACCACATAGCCACACACCAAAGACCACTCAGATTACGGTAGCATCATGGCAGTGGATTCTGCACAGGGAAGCATCATTATTTTTCTGTAAATATAAAAAATATAATTAGTAATATAGTAATTGTTATAGTATTTCTTATGAATATAAAACTATATTATTTCACATTTTTGTTATTTTGTATAATACTACTACTGTCACGGACACGGATGTGTGGAGGCAGGCAGGACGATGAGGACAACAAGAATTCCACTACTCACAGGCTTGAGTGAGCCGCGGACGGCGGCGGACTGGTTCTGGCTCGGGACCGGACACTCCCCAGACAAAGGAAGACACCTTCCCTCCAACTTAGTCAGTGGTGTCTGGGAGGTCCACGGGGCGATGATGATTAGACGGGCTAAACCAACACAAAGGGAAGAAACCACAACAAACAGTCCACAGGGGCGTTACAACTACTACTAATGATAGTAATCATTATATAATATATTATATACATTATATAATAATAATAATAATCATCATCATATTCTAAGTACAGTATATAACTACAGCATATAATATATGGCCCTCTGTCACTTGCACTTTCTATTTGTTTTCTAACTGCTTGTTTATCTTAAAAAACTCTAACACTAGCTTTCTATATTCTTTTTCTATTCTATCTACTAAGTCGCTTTGGATAAAATTGTCTGCTAAATGACTAAATGTAAATGTAATATTTATACAATATTTGATATACACATTATGTGTATAACAAATATTGTATAAATATTAGTTATATAGTTAATGTATTTTTGAGAGTAATAATCATAACCATAACCCTTTGATGACATCCAGTATATTTTTATATATAGTGATAATTATGTTGGTAGGATGTAGTGTTTTTTTTATAATTGTTTATTTTTGCAAATGCTCAGACAGCCTGACCATCATTCTAAATGAGATGGTGCCGAAAGCATATGGTGCTTCGTGTTTGTGAGTGTGTGAGTGTGTGCTAATATTCACTTGCTACTCTATGTTCCTGTGAACAAATAAAAAGAGTAAAAAAAAAGAAGACGAAGAAGAAGAAATACTAATAGAAAGTGAGCTAGCACAGGGAAACAGAAAACAAAAATGGAAAATAAGAGCAGAAAAAAAGAGATGAACCCACCATGGTCTCCTCCTCCATCACACATCCCACAGGGTCAATTATGTGCCCTGATGAATAATACCTGCTACAGGCCCGACCCGCATTGCCATAGCCCCACCCACTGAAAGCATCCCACAATGCATTGCAGCACATTCACACATCCCCCATGAAAACAGCTCATGGAGTCTGACACATTGCGCTAACATTCACAAATGCACAAATGCATACACACTCTCAGTCTGTGGTCATTATCAAAACCATTTAAGGGTGTAAACAGAAGCCATTTTTGGTAATTAAAGACTCCCATTTGATCATAAATACTGCTGGAGGTTTTGGTTGTAAAGCAAAAGAAAGAAAGAAAGAAAGAAAAATAAATGGTGTATTATATGGTAAGCATATAGTCATTATAATATTCTTGGCTATTTTAAAGCTACCCGATGGCCCTTTCCACTGCACGAGCAATTTAACCACTGTCTGCATCAAAGGGTAAAGACGTGGGCTTGTGGAACTTGTCAAGTTTTCTGTCTGGCCTAGCAAGCACATCATGAAACTCTTACAGAAACGAAGGCATCTTTATGGATAAATATTTTATCAGCTCCTAGGACTTACAAGGTTTTTTGTCCATAGTCGTCACTTTTGTGCAGGGATCTTTGCAAAGTTAAAATGCATGTAACACATTTTGAAACTTTAAAATTTTGATAAACATTGTTGAACGACTGGAACTGTATCATACTGGAGCTGTATAATACTACTGAATATGGTTTCATGAAATGAATCTATTTGTTTTTACATATACTGTGTGAGATAATAATATACAGTAGTTAGTTCCAGTCTGCTAATTTGACTGGATAACAGAGAATGTTTCACTGTCAG
Organism: Sinocyclocheilus anshuiensis; assembly: GCF_001515605.1. Classification (NCBI taxonomy): domain Eukaryota; kingdom Metazoa; phylum Chordata; class Actinopteri; order Cypriniformes; family Cyprinidae; genus Sinocyclocheilus; species Sinocyclocheilus anshuiensis. Next base: position 9,777 of record NW_015552618.1, on the reverse strand, counting down.
TGTTCACTTCAAATTCTCGGTACTTAACATTACATTCTCTACAAATGTAATTAAGGGTGTAATTATCTTAAAAGTTACAGAAGGACTTTTTTTTTAATTGTTGGTTCTTCAGAAAATGGTCTGTGGAAAAACAAAGATTTGATGGCTAGCAGAAAACTTTCCAGATGTGATTGTAAATTGAGCCTGTCTTAAGAAAAGAGCAGATTAGCATCTAGTTTGGCTAACAACTGTCCTTTTTGCTCAGCACTGGTTTATGTGAATGAATGGATGAATGAATGAATGAATGAATCCCATGCTTAGTGTTTATTAATGACTTGCCCTGGTTGCCTGACATCTCCTCCAGGCTGTCATAAATTTGATCACTAATTGCTGTTTAAATCTGCGTGTTACACCATAAATTAATTTAAATTTGGTATTAGTTTTAATAGGCACAGTAGCATGCATAAAACATCACTTTTGACATTTCACACAACGGTGTTCTTCATTTAAAGGGACGTGCACGCTGCTAACAATCTGGCTCCATTTTTGGTTGATGTAACGATGAGGGTGTGAATTTTAATGATCAGTTGTAACCTCAAACACACGCACACTGCTTTAGGGGCGTAGAAAGACAGGGAAGGCTACTAACATACTTGCGGCGGACTGTTAAAATGACTCCACTTCTTTATTATTGAGGAAACCAATTGCTTGAAAGAAAATGCCACCTTGGTGTTTTGAATTCCTGGAGGGCTCCATCAACGCGTGGTCACTCACGGGCTGTGACAGGAAATGTCTGGCGTGGAAACGCTGTTGAGAAGTGGATGAAAGATAAAAAAGAAGGAAGAAAGAGAAGCATATAGTAAGACTGAAACAGATGGATAAAAATGTGCCTCTCCGCTATAAGCAGACATGGGAATAACGTTACGCTAATTGAACTTTCCACAAATAGGGTACAATCTAGTGTCCCATTACTTTTTTAAAAGCTGTAGAGGCAACCTATTGACCTTCTTTAATGTATCCAAAAAATTTAATCATACAACATTATCATTTTGATGTCATTTAAGGTAAAAATATTGTAGTCATTGGCACAACCCTGTTTAAGTAAGACAAGCCCTACCACATGATTTCAGGAAATAATAATAATAATAATAATTAGTGTTCATAAGTTTATCTATTCAAGTCTTTTACCAAAATTATTTTAGATTTTTATTTTATTTAACTAATAACCGTGACTAAACATGCAACTTGTGACAGTTTGAAAGTGTATTTTTATTTTTATTATTTAATTGAAATCAGTTTATTTTTATAATTAAGTTATTGCTAGAAAATAACAAAACCATGCAAATCAGAGTTTTAAATGTGAAATCAGCTCATATAATATTTAGTTTGATGTCCTGAGGCAAACAACATCCTGATAACAATGACCATTTGTTGGGGACAAAAAACAGCAACTTCCTAATACAGTCAGAAAAGACTTCAGGACAAAATGGAGAAAAAATGCAAATGCTATAAAAAGGCTGGTGCATTTATCTTGAAGTCATATAGGTACTTACTTGTCCGAAGGAAAGAGTGGGTTTCTCGACAAATGCATGTTAGGGAAGAGGTAATTGTGTGGAAGTCAACTGCATTCAATCATGCAAATGTGTGTCTTTTGCCAAAACCTTAACAGGCTGCCAGACTGTGATGCATGGTTGAGCCTGACAAGACATCTCAGAAACATGATTCAAAAGCTTTCCTGGCTTGATGGATCACAAAATGCTACTGTATATGAATGGGTTGTAGTAACATCACAGCGACAGTACACAGCAAAATCACTGGTGTAAAAAGAACACCCACAGTGTCAAATTTAACACCAGCAAAGTGTCTATATGTGTTCACACTATAGAGTGTAAATGTTACACTTTTGATAGTGTTAACTTTTTGACACCCTTTGCGTGTAAATTCAACACTCGTTATTGTTAATTGTTAAACCTATTCAACACTATTCATTGTCGTTTCTGCACTACACCAGTGTTTGTATTCAATTACAGTGTTAATTTTTAACACTCTCCTTTTAAGATCAACACCAGTGTAATTTGAATATAACAATGATGAGTGTTCAAAATACTGATTTATAATAGCACTTTTGGTTCTTTTAATAGCACTTTTGTTAATATCTGGTTGTTTCTACAAAATTAAATGGCAGGAAATATTTGCAGAAAATATTGCAAAAACTTTATTGAGGTACACCACATTTAACATTCACATTCAAACACAGCATTTCACTGCATTTAAAAAAAACTTTACAATTTGCAGTAAATTGCAATCTGATGATGATAATGACAAATATTTCTCTGAAGAATGAAAAAACTAATGAATTGAGTGGACAACTTCTCAAGGCCAAGCAGTCGTGCAAGAGTGGGATCTTGTCAATTTTCCATTTTTTTCATCATACCTGCCTGTTTGTTTCAGTATTAAGGCAAGAGAAGGGATTTTCTAGCTGGTTAGAACAGTCTTTAACTCTGTCTAGGGTTTGCCCAGGTACCTCTGATGAAAGATATTTTAGAACAGTGTCTCTTGCTTGAGCGTGAACATCACTTACAAGTTCTTCCATTGAACCAACTAAACACTGAACAGTGTTTTCAGAGACTCCAGCTGTGTGTACTTGAGCAACAATAGCACTACACATATCCGTTAGTTGCCCATTTTCAACATGAGTCTGAAAAGTGACTGAAAGGGATCCTCACTTAGGGTATCAGAAACAGGAACATTGATACTACTGCCAACATTCTCAGCAGTACCTGAGGCTACACAGTCTCTGTGCACTCCCAAAATATGCTTCTTGAACCCATAATATGTAGGGATGCACCGAAATGAAAATTCTTGGTCGAAGCCGAAACCGAACAAAATTAAACACTAAGCCAAAGGCCGAATACCGAATACCGAACACAGTTTTTCAAGTTTTTTTCCCCATGTTTTTTGCCACTTTTTTTTTTTCACCATTGCATAAATTAAAAAGCCAAAATGTGCTTTTTACTGTTTTGTCTTGCTTTTCAAAGAAAGAAAATCAATTACAAAACAACAATTTAAAAATATTTAACACTGAACATTTTTAACATTCTAGCAGACACTATACCAACAAAGCACAATTTAACTTAAAATTAATAAGTTAGTAAAATAATAATTTTTGGCCATCAGACCCCCTTCTTGAATCAGGCATGTATTTTTTATTTTATTTTTTACTGTACAATTAAAAGCAGCCTTGCTGAGAAGAGACTTCTTTTAAAACATTAGAAAATATTACACATCCTAATTTGAACACTGTGTGAATGTTATAATACATGTATTAAAACAGAGCTTTATTATCACTATTATCGTCTTACTTTTTATTTTATTTTACAGAACAACAGTAAAGTTACAATACTAACATTTATGAATGTTGATAGAGTTCTTGCTTTTTCTCAACTTTTATTTTGGCGGAAACGAGCAGGAAGACCTCAATGCTTATTTTTGTTGA
>NW_015552618.1:0-1762 GCF_001515605.1 Sinocyclocheilus anshuiensis | reverse complement strand
CATTTACACTAGTTTTAGTCATCACTAAAAATATAAAATTGTTGTACATTTTACCAGGATCAGGAAAAAATTATATATATTTTAACAGGTCAAACGATAAGGACTATTGGGGTCCCGGACATGTCCGGTCATGTTTATGGAGACTTTACATTGACATAATTCAATTAAATTTAATTCATGTTTATTTGTATAACTTTTTCACAAACCAAATTGTCACAACGCAGTTTCACAGAAAATTAGTTTTAAGGGTATTCTACATCATATTTATATTCACATTATATTCATAAATTGTATACACTATCACCCCTTAAACCTACCATTACAGTAAACTTTCTACATTTTTTTATATTTTCAGAAACACATTTAGTATAATTTATCATTTAAAAAGCTGTTATGCTCATGGGGACAATCATTTGGAGTATTACTACATTTCATTATGACACTCCATAGACATAATGATTTTTACTGTATAAACTGTACACCTACCCATCACACAAATTCTGCATACATACATTTTTTATAAAATATTGTTTTTAAGCGATCCGAATTATGAGGACTTAAGAAATATCCTCATAAACACATTTGCATTGTTATATCAGTGTTATAACCATGTCAGTATACAAATTTGTGTTCTGATCAATCATATAAACAAGCACACACATAAACATTTCAAACTAAAGATAGACTTATCTCTATTTTAAAGAATATGGAAATAAATAATTATATATGATGGCATGTTTTAAACTAAAGCAAATCATTCATCATGCAATTTCACACAAACACTCAAACAAATACAAATATGCAGCAAAACACAAACATACACGCAAACACAAACACTCAATCACACACAAACACTCAACGCAAACCCAAGCATACACGCGAATGCAAACACACACACACACACACACACACACAGCAGTTAAACGTTGAAACTTTTACGATGTCTCATACAAACCTTTTACAAATAAACATTTTTACCATCACACTGTGTATCTCTACAAGATGATGAAAAGCAGTATGATTAAACAATGACGTAACTTTTGTTTTAACAAATTAGTAAAATGTTGAAGATTTTAAACCATGATGACCATGATGCTCCAATGCATGGGGTTAGAAGTAGTCAAATGAGCCTCTGATGAATGTAAGGAGAGTTTTCGATAGTTTTCTTTATGAATTAGACCTAAATTAGACTGAAAATCAGTTGTCATAAGGTTGTTTGCAACAAAAGTACTTTTTAAACAAGGCGCTACGAATGTCTCACAGAATCTTTACAACAGATAAAACTTTCTTTCTCAATTTAAAAATGGTATACAATATCACTTAAGACTAGTTTGACAAATAAGGGTATGTTCATAACTGGACCCTGGACCCAAATTGAAGCATTCTAACAACAAGTACAACCATTGCAGAAAATGTATTATAGGTAAGATATAAAATATTTAAAAAATTGACAAATGCAATAAAAATATCGGTATCAGTATTCGGTATTGGCAAGTACCAAAAATAAAAGTATCGGTATCGGGCAAGTATTGGAAAAAGTGGTATCGGTGCATCCCTAGTTATTATGGGAGTATAGGAGAGCATAAGTCTAAGTGGACGTCCATGACATGCGTCATGCGGAGCCCCACAAGGCTCAATTCTCGCACCGCTCTTGTTTAGCCTGTATATACTCCCACTGAGTCAAATAATGAGAAAGAACCAAATTGCCTTTCACAGATTTGCAGATGTTACCCAGGTTTACCTAGCCTTATCTCCAAATGAC
>NW_015552617.1:1833-1964 GCF_001515605.1 Sinocyclocheilus anshuiensis | reverse complement strand
AGTATACTTAAAAATATACTTGAACTTTACTTAAGTATACTTAAAGGGGTCATATGATTTAAAGTTTTCCTTTCTCTTTGGAGTGTTACAAGCTCTTGGTGCATAAAGAAGATCTGTAAAGTTGCAAAGAC
>NW_015552617.1:593-1172 GCF_001515605.1 Sinocyclocheilus anshuiensis | reverse complement strand
GTGAGGGGAACAGGGTCACATCACAGGAGAGTGAACTGCCTGTCAGAAATCATAGCACGTCAGCTGTCTTAACCGCAGCTTGTGTACTGCATCATCACTGTGTCTGTCACGCGACTGTGTTGCCCTTTCGGGCTTGAACTGATGGTAAAACTAACAACATTATTACGCGGGGCATAGTGGACCTACAATAATGTACAGTATTTGAAAAATAATGTTTTTTTTTTTAACATTAAAGTATGTCAATATATTCTGTTACACCAAATACACAAAATAATGATCTTTAAAATAGCATCATATGACCCCTTTAATAAAATAAACTTGAAGTATACTACTTTTTGGTAAGGGTGGCTCAACTTCAGTTTTGCGAAGCTACGAGAATACTTTTCGAGTGCAAAGAAAACAAAAATTAACGAATAAATTATCAATTCTTCTCCCCCGAGTTACGTCTTCTGCCATTTTGGAGAGTACCCAAGAGCGTAATTGACGTAATCAGCGTTGTTTACGTTCGGAGGAGAAAGCGCACACATGAACGTAATCTGCGTAATCAGCATTGTTTATGCTGATTACGCAGATTACGTT
>NW_015552617.1:0-128 GCF_001515605.1 Sinocyclocheilus anshuiensis | reverse complement strand
TTGCAGTCAGCGGGTGTTGCAGTGCTTCAGTCCAAAAGAAGTGAAATAAAAAGCGCCCATCCATAAAAGAAAATGTCTCACATGGCTCCGGGGGTGAACAAAGGCCTCCTGTAGTGAATCGATGCGTT
>NW_015552616.1:941651-942214 GCF_001515605.1 Sinocyclocheilus anshuiensis | reverse complement strand
ATATCTCCTTCGTCCTCGTGGGTGTGTACCTCACCAACCGTAACAGAAGAATGGACCGACTACAGTTTTTTTGATCATGGACGATCCTAATGGTGCACTGTTATGCCTGGAGCAGAGGGACCGCTCCCTAGAGACTTACACCATGGATTTTTTGGAGTTGTCGTGCCTAACACACTATCCAGACCGCTCACTTTGTGTGTTTTACATCTCAAGCCTCAGCGAGCGGTCCAAGGCACGCCTCTCCGGGAGCGGTCCTCGGGACAACTTTGCCGCATGTGTGGAGTGGGTGCTGGAGAATAATGGACTATACTTCCCCTGGGTCTCGTTTAGGCCTTCTCCACCATGGCTCCTCCCTCCCTCGACTGCGCCCTGGGGCTTCGCCCTGGCTGGTCTCTTGACAAACATCTGGTTTCTCCTGCTCCTGGCTTCCCCTTGGCTCCTCCCACCCTCCACTCCCCCATGGACTTATTTTTTGGAACTTTTTGTTTCTGGGCCTCTCCTGCTCCACGCCCTCCTCCAGAGCCCCCACCCTCCCTCCTCAGTTTGAACTCTTTACGGCGCAA
>NW_015552616.1:914494-941405 GCF_001515605.1 Sinocyclocheilus anshuiensis | reverse complement strand
GTCCCTCTGGCTCTGTCAGGCTCCTCCTTCCCTCCGGCTCCACCTCCATCCTCAGTCACTCCGGCTGCGTCGCGGTCTTTCGGAGCCCCGCCTCCGCCTCGGTCGCATGAGCCTTCAGCTCTGCCTTGGCCCTCCGGATCCTCAGTGTCACCCTGGCTCTCTGTCTGCTCTGCTCCATCCTGGGCTCCTCATCCATCGGCTCAGTCTCCATCAGTTGTCCCCAGGGTGTCGTTTAGGCCTTCTCCACCATGGCTCCTCCCTCCCTCGACTGCGCCCTGGGGCTTCGCCCTGGCTGGTCTCTTGACAAACATCTGGTTTCTCCTGCTCCTGGCTTCCCCTTGGCTCCTCCCACCCTCCACTCCCCCATGGACTTATTTTTTGGAACTTTTTGTTTCTGGTCCTCTCCTGCTCCACGCCCTCCTCCAGAGCCCCCACCCTGCCTCCTCAGTTTGAACGCATTATGGTGCGAGGACGCGCCTTCCTGGGAGGGGGCGATCTGTTACATGTCTGTGTGTTTTGAGTTTCTGTTGTGACCTAGTTTTCCCCAGTCGGTTTAATTAGTTATTCTGTTCACCTGTGCTTGATTAATTAACTCATTAGTTCTTTTGTTTGCTCCCCTACAAATGCTCTCAGTTTTCCCTTAGTCAGAGTCCGTTCTCGTTTATGTAATGTTGGTGTACTTGCCTGTCTCCTGGATTTGCTTATTAAAATACCTTGTTGTATATCTCCTTCGTCCTCGTGGGTGTGTACCTCACCAAGCGTAACAGATGTATGGTTTGTTAGGATAGGACAATATTTCGCCGAGATACAACTATTTGAAAATCTGGAATCTGAGTGTGCAAAAAAATCCAAATATTGAGAAAATCACCTTTAAAGTTGTCCAAATTAAGTCCTTAGCAATGCATATTACTAATCAAAAATTATGTTTTGATATATTTACGGTAGGAAATTTACAAAATATCTTCACGGAACATGATCTTTACTTAATATCCTAATGACTTTTGGCATAAAAGAAAAATCAATAATTTTGACCCATACAATGTATTTTTGGCTATTGCTAAAAATATACCCAATCGACTTAAGACTTTGGTTTTGTGGTCCAGGGTCACATATAGTGTAAACTTCTGTTCAAAAAGTTTAGGACTGGAAAGATTTTTTTAATGCTTTTGAAGAAGTCTTATGCTCACCAAGACTGCATTTATTTAATCAAAAACAGTAAATACAGTAATATTAATAATAATTTTCAGCAGCTATCACTTCAGTCTTCATGATCCTTCAGAAATCATTTTAATATGCTGATTTGAAGTTCAAGAAACATTTCCTATTATTATCATCAATGTTGAAAAAAGTTGTTCTGCTTAATATTTTTGTGGAAACTGTGATACATATTTTTTTCAGTATTCTTTGATGAATAGAAAGTTCAAAAGAACAGCATTTAACTGAAATAGAAAAATGTTGTAGTATTTACTGTTTGAAATTATTAGTGCTATTAAATATTAATTTTAAGTGAGTGCTTGATGACTACAAAAGTCATCCAAATGTAAAAACAGACAAAAATTTGCTTTCAAATTTAAATATATCATCCAATACTGGTAAATAAATAGTGAAAAGTCCCATATTTTTTTATTTCACATACCTCCATCTAGGGCTGGGCAAAAAATCGAATGCGATTTTCATGTGAATCTCGTCAGTAAAGCCGCTTCTGGTGATTAGTAGTAAATCTCCAGCACGTGCTTTCAGATGGAGCGGCATTTACTACACAGAGCCGTAGTTCACTGACAAGCTACACAAAATCGCGTTCAAAATTGCAGGCGATTCATTGCCAATTTTGAACGAGATTTTGTGCACCAGAAGCGGCTTTACTGACGAGATGCGCATGAAAATCGCATTCGATTTTTTGCACAGCCCTACCTCCATCATACATCAGTCATAATGCTCATTTATAACATAATGCTCATTATCCAAGTTCCCTGTCACTTTTCTCAGGGATTGCAGAACTTCTATAATTGAAAGAGTTGTCACGCTAACCTCCAGGCAGCCTGTCATATTGCCTGTCCACAGGGTGCAGACACTTGCAAATGATAGATGATCTGTTGGGCAGTGTCCCGGATGCCCCGCGTCGGAGCAGAGAGGTCTTAATAATTACAGTGACGATATCTTTTTCAGAGATGAATTTAGAAACTGCCATAAAATGATGAGGTGTGAGAAAGAGATTCTTGCGCTCCTGAGTTCATAGCAGAGTGGTATGGGAAAAACACAGCTCCTCGGGGGTTTTCCTGGAAGCTAATAGAGGTCAGATGAGAGTCTTTTATTCCTCAGGTTTTAATCTTTGTGTCTGGGAGTTGTTGTGGCATAAGCCTAGAGGGATCCGTTTCATGATGTTACTCACTGTACCTCAGGTGACCAATCCTTCACCCGGCCCAGAGGGATGGCAGCTCTTCTGTACAGTGGAATGAAGTTGAGATAAATGATCAAGAAACATTAAAAGAGCTCTTTGTTATCAGTTATTATTCTGCTTACCCAGGTAGGTTTGCAGTATTGTTTTAAGACGTTTTGACATCTGGTATTGTAGATTGAGGTTTAAAATAGGCGAGCAATTACTCAGATATTAGTAAATGAAACCTTTGACACTAATTCTGTCTCGAAATTTCTCAGTAGAAGTTATTATCGCACCACATATCAATGACATTTGCAAAGGTCGCGCTCAAATCAAGCTTTAATTTCCGTAACATTTGCATTTTCTCATTTTGCAGATGCTTTTGGACCAAAGTGCAAACAGTCAACTGGTGTAACAAATACAATTACAGAGAGCATGTGACTCGGTTAATACTGAGGCAAAGCCTTAGAGAACGAAGAAGATCTTCATTTTGGATATTAACTTTGGATCCCCTGCTCTTAGAACAGAGGAAAATTACTTTCATGAACCTTCAAAGTAATAACAGAAACATCAGTGCAGTGGCATAATGGTACTCTAGGGCAACCCGACAAAAATTATAGTGCATTATAGACATAATAGACTAGTTTATGTACTCAAGCTAACTTAGAAATGAATGTTCAGGACCTCTGTTTTTTTTCTTTTATCTTTCAAATGTTGTTACTGTAAATGTAAGCACATGTCATGACTTTGCTGTCTCATTTATTTAGCCTGTACGTTGCTGAACATAATTCCAGTTGCACATTGACATTGAATTGACCTTTAAAATTAGCATTATATTTTTTATCACAAACGTGTACAGTGAAAACACACAGTGATTATGAGTGCTCTGTAGCCTACAGATGATTGAAATCAGTCGCAGTGGCATAATGGTACTCTAGGGCAACCCGACAAAAATTATAGTGCATTATAGACATAATAGACTAGTTTATGTACTCAAGCTAACTTAGAAATGAATGTTCAGGACCTCTGTTTTTTTTCTTTTATCTTTAAAATGTTGTTACTGTAAATGTAAGCACATGTCATGACTTTGCTGTCTCATTTATTTAGCCTGTACGTTGCTGAACATAATTCCAGTTGCACATTGACATTGAATTGACCTTTAAAATTAGCATTATATATTTTATCACAAACGTGTACAGTGAAAACACACAGTGATTATGAGTGCTCTGTAGCCTACAGATTATTGAAATCAGTCTTTAAATATGCATGCACTAATGTGCAAACATTCATTCATTAGGACATGATCCAAGAAGGTTTAAGTGGTGACGGCTTAATCCTAAATGATGTTTGAAGAACGACAGTCATAAATTGAGTGCCTGTCCATGGAAACACATTATGCTAGAGAGTTGTCATCAATGCCGAATGACATATCTCACCTTGTAAAACACATTTGCGCTGAAACGGTCATAAAGAAACACGCTACTGTCTTTCCAAAAGATTGTAATTGGTACTATTAAAGCTACAAGCAGCGTTGAAAGGGCCCTCGCATCCGGGCTCACCGCCTTCCGTTGGCTTTAGGAAAACAGTGAACGGTGAGCAATATGTATTTAAAGTGGTAAATATAGGAGGAATATGTCAGTCATTTATATGTGTCAAACTTCCTGCTGCCAGCTGGTGGCGCTATGACTATAACTGAATGTTGGCATGTAGATATTTTCAGGTCAGGACTTTTATCAAATATATGAAGTTTGGTGCAGATTGAAAATGATGGGCCCTATTTTAACGATCTAAACGCATGGTCTAAAGTGCACGGCGCAATTGCGCTTAGGGCGTGTCCGAATCCACTTTTGCTAGTTTAAGGATAGGAAAAATGGCCGCACTCTCGGCGCATGGTATAAAAGGGTAGTCCCTATTCTCTTAATGAGTAATGGGTGTGTTTTGAGCGTAACGCGCCATAAACCAATCAGAGTCTCATCTCCCATCCCCTTTAAAAGCCAGTTGCGCTCGTGTCGTGGCGGGTTCGCTATTTAAATGGCGGAATTTCATTTTTCATTTTTAAAAATGTTTGTGTGCTGCTGCGCGTCCCTGTGTGTGTAATAAGCAAAGTGTACGTGCGTTGTGCACCCGTCTATAGGCACATATTACTAACGCGCTCTTTTAATAACAAAGAAAAAATATTGCGCCAGACTTTAGACCAGGTTTTTGTTGGTCAATGGCGCAGTCTATTTCAGTTGCCTTAAAATAGCAACGCGCCAGCAATGCGCCTGAACACACCTCGTTTTCAGACCAGTACGCCCATGGTTGCACAAATGGGCGCAAATGCATTTGCTATTTAAACAATGTGGCACAGGATGTGAAAATGACAACTGTGTCGGGCTGAAACTAGCAAAAAAACACTTGCCGGGTGTATGATAGGGCCCGATATGTTTGAGTTAGTGTAAAACAAGTAATTTCCTCTTGCCAGCAGGTGGCGCTATGATTATAATAGAATATTGGCCTTTAGATGTCTTCAGGCCAGGACTCTTATCGAACATGTTAAGTTTGGGGCAGATCAGATATTGTATGCCTGAGATACAACAACTTTTTCCATGGCGAAACATCGAACTTTGTCAGGCTGCCACTGACACGAACTTCAATGAAAACTCAAGATCTTCGCAATTTAACATTGCAAAGGGCTTTTGATTACACTGACCAAACTTTGTTGATCTGTTTAAATCTCTAGGAGGACTTCGCCTGAAAATGGCAAAAACTTGCAGAGAAAATTCTAAATAACAGACTTCCTGTTGGGTTTCGGACTTCATACCGTGGGACTTTTTTGTAGGTATTGGTGTGTAACATGTGTCACCGAATTTCGTACATGTATGTGAAACATAGCACGAGGGGCACTTCGTTTACATTTTATTGGTGGTGCTATTGAGCCATTTTCCCACACCCACTTCTGAAACCCATATCAGATGTAAATTTTCACCACTTCTGGTGCGTGTGCAACGTTTCATGAGTTTTCAAGCATGTTTTAGGCCCTCAAAAATGTGATTCGTTTTGGAGAAGAAGAAGAAGAATTGAGCAATTCCAATAAGGTCCTCCCCACTAAGGCCCTAATTATACAAGTCTCTGGAATACTTGATTCTGAGTGGTCAGCAGCATTCAAATATTTTTTGTTCAATGACCACTGAACCATATAATTGATCCTTCCTACCCAGTTTCATGACTCTCATGTCAGTCCACAGACCAGTTATTTTAGTATTATTGAAATACTATTATAGCATTTATTGATATTTTGAATGTTTTTATATTTGCAGTTTAATTTTAATTTAATTTAAGAAGTTTTAAGCTTGTTGTGCTTTTGTCATTTTTACTAGTTTTTGCTTTTTTAACATTTCTATTTAGTGCTATTTTTATTTCAGGTTTAATTTTAGTAATTTTAGTACTTTATTACTTATTTCAGTTAGTTTCAACTTAGACTGATTGGAAAAACATTCCTCTACTTACATTTACGCAAAAGTCCAAGAATTCACGGCAGTTTCCATCTGAAATGCACATTGGAGGCAGTATAATGGCAACACCCTTTATTCCTTCTTTACACAAAGTATAATTACAGGGGCAGATTATCGATTAATAATCGATTAAATATTATCACACAGTTCCTTGTGCAGTTCTATGTTATGACTTCAAAACATTTGTACTGTGGCACATGATTTGTAAACCAATAAAATCCATATGTAAGGATTTTCTAATGTAGTAAACTTTCTCTGTAGCTCACCTGGTGCAGCATTGTACTTGCGATGTGGAGCGCTTGAAAACAAGTCTCATGAAACATGAGTAACAATTAAAGGGCTCAAAGACTTGTAAAAGCAGGCTAAATTGACATGGTTGTTCAGCAAATGCATTTTTACCTCAGTTTTGCTTTTGTTAACACATGGTTAGGATTTTCAAACGCGATAGATCCTTAAACTTTTAGTGCCACACACCGGATATTTAATTTCTGAACTGCTGCGATACATACATACCAACTAACCAACCAACAACCATTGTATATAAAAGGTTGCCTCATTCATGTTCATCTGTTTTGATGTTTGTTAGCTCTGCTCACTGGAAAGTGTCATTTTAATTTTGAAAGTGTCTTGAAACATAGTATCATTTTGAATAAATTATGGTACAGGCATGTAGCCTATTTTCAATGAACTTGGGTTTGTTAATTTCCAAGGCAGCATTTCTAATTTTTGTAAAACATTTGTATCTAATATTTATATTTTATTTTATTTTATTTCAGCTTTGTCAATTAACAAAATAGTTTTTAATAGATTTATTTAACAATAACAACACTTCCACAGGCTCTTTCATTTTTACATTAGAAAACTGCTCAAATCAATATTTAATGTCCAGTTATTTATTCGGTAAGTAGCCATGAAATAAGTTGGATATTGTCCAGTCAGCTGGCCATTATCGCAAAAATAAACCTCCTGAGACCTGCCAAACTATCTGGGTTTATTTTGCGATAATGAGCAGCTGGCTGTTTCCCTTTCCTTAAGTTTAGGACTGACATTATTATGCCTTCCAAAGTTTAAATATTGCTTACTTGCAAAGCTTGTTGATCCTTTCCATACCATTTAAAATTAACTTCTCAGTAACTATCCAAGGGTCACCCTTACCTGTGACCTTTGAATTAACCGTTGAGTTACAGCACTTTTTTATTGGTAGTCTCCAACTGTACATTGCATCAGTGTTTATGTTCCCGTCAAACTAATTATATCAGTAAGATGCTGTTGTCCAAGAGTAGGTGTTTGTGTAAGTGGCTGCTAAAGTGTGTGTATGCGTTTCAGAGATTGTGAATGAGCCCGTGTGTTAGTGTGAAAGTGTGTAAACACACTGATACAGCGCTGTGCTCATTACGGAGTTCTGGCTTGGCTGGGCTTGGCTCTAGGGCCACATGTTTCTCCTGTGCGGTGCTCGGCTATTTCTGTCTGCAGTGTTTGGCTTGGATTTATACTCAGCTGCTCTCTCAGTCACCTTGTCTTTTCTTGTCTTATCTCATTCTTCATACAGCTTCAACACATTTCTATCTAGGCTGGTTAATAGACCTATCTACTGTACACTTTTGATAAATTTAGAGCGCATGAGCTTCAGACAGAAACTGGATTGATGGCAACCTTAAAACCTTGTGTTCCAATTGTCTGGTTCAGTGTTAGTCACCTTCATTGTCTCCTTAAAACAACAGGTTTTGCAAAACCACATATTTCTGAATATGCTGAGTGTGAAATAAAGTAGGGCGGGACTTATCCTTTAAAATCTGATTGGTTAACTCTGTTTGTTAACATTACGTGCTAGTAAATTATTATTTATGCTAGGATAACATTATTTTTGCTAGGATTTTATTGGCTAATATTAATATTGATTATTTATGCTCATATATTACTGCCTATTTGTGCCATTTTGGCTAATATTATTTATATTCATTATTATATTATTGGCTAATATTATTATAGCTAGAATTTTATTGTTTAATGTTATTTATGCCAGGATATTATTGGCTAATATTATTTAGACTTGTGTATTTGCTAATAATTTTCACGCTAATATACAGTTAGCTAATATTATTGATGCTAAGCTAAAATATTATTGGCTCATATTATTTATGTATTATTGGCTAATATTATTTAGGCTAAGATATTATTATTGTCTGATATTATTTATGCTAGGAACTTTTTTGGCAAAAGTTATTTATGCTACAATATTATTTATATTTATGCATCATTGTCTATTATTATTTATGGTACATCCTCTTGTTTAACTTCAGTAGATTAGACCTTTTGTCAGATTTGGAGAAAATGGTTTAATATTAAATTAAAATATTCAAAACACTAATTTTGAAAACAACCTATGTCATATATGTAGCTAACCTGAGGAGTTTGATCTTGCTTTGAGTTTGCTCACCTTTTACTTCAGAAACAGTGAAGATTTTTCTTCTGACTGCGTTTCAGGGTTTGAGTTTGTATATATTTTTTTGTGTTAGTATGTGATAAACTGCACAGGTGTGTAGTTTTCATATGGCAGATGCTCTGCAGGTTATGTGATGTAACTTGTCACCATTTTTTTGTCACTGGAGACGTTTCCCAGGCCCTGCGTCCCCTCGTGATGGCCAAAGTGTGTTTTTGCACCTGAATGAAGAAGACCGCTGGGATATCATGTGAAGTGCAGGGAAAGGTGTGAGATATGTGTGTTGCTCTGAGCTTCTACAGATGTTTGGAAGGAAAGAATTTGTGATGTCCTATAGTGTGTTTGCTGTACATCCTGTGTGTGTGTGATGTGCTGAGGGGCAGTGGGAGTCATGTTTGTGTGTTGAAGGAGATGAGGGAGTGGAAGAGGGGGATGTTTGCTCATGCATTTGTGCTTGTGGCTCTCTCAGGGGTTTAGCCTGGAGCTTCATGGATCTTTGTGGAAAGACTGCTCACTTTGTGTCCATTCTGAATCTCTTTTAACAGCTCAGCCAAGAGAATACAGTTCACCTTTCCCTACCAGACACCTCACATATTCATTTCGCAGTACCTCTCCACAGATACAAGATACCACGTCTCTTCCACTGATCACATGACCTGGCTTGCTTGTCAACCAGCCCTTTCCCCAGAGGAAGCTCAGGGTTGCTGTCGGGATGAGGATCTTGGTGGCAGATTTGGGGAATCTTAGCGACGTTACCATGGCAGAGCCTGAGTCTGGGGAAGGGGTACATTGGCTCTTTGAGGCACTTGTTGTTGCAGCTGTTTGCTTGTTTTTGTCTCATTCTTATTCATTTTTTTGCACTCATGAGGGAACAGTATCTCACATTCAGTGAAGTAATAGATACTTCAGTATCTAACTGTATTAACAATACAGTTTACTGCAGTAATTTAATGTACACTTCAAAGTTTTGTGGTCAGTTTCTGACTTTTTTTAAAAAGATGTCACACCCAGGCTGCATTTATTTAGTCAAATAAATAAAATAAATAAATAGAAAAATTAATTAATTATTTAAACATTCTGAAATATTAATGCAATTTAAAGAAACTGTTTTCTACTCTATTATATTTTAATATTCTATTATAATGTTCTATTTTAATTTATTTTAACATGTATTTTATTCCTTTAAGAGCAAAGCTGATTTTTCAGCAGCCATTACTCCAGTCTTCAGAGTTATATGATCCTTCAGAAATCAGTCCAATAAGCTTATTATTATCAATGTTGAAAACAGTTGTGGTGCTTAATATTTTTTTATGAAAACTGTGATACTTTTTTAGGATTAATAGACAGTTCAAAAGAACAGCATTTATTAGCAATATATATATATTTTGTTACGTTATAAATGTCTTTACTATCACTTACTTAATGGATCCTTGCTGTATAAATGTAATAAAATAAATATTAATTTCTATCAAAAAAGAACCCCAAATTTTGCAACATTAATGTATTTCCAAGGGAAACAGAATATTCAGAAACAAAAAAGGACTCGATTTGATTGATCTTCTGGAACTGATTGAACCATGAAAGTTGGTGGTTGCAAGGCCTGAGTTGAAAAATAAGAGGGTTTGAAAGTTGCAAATTGTTTTAGAGGTGGAGCAATTTAAAGATGAAAGGTTAAGAATATAAACATGTTTTATTTGAACAGTGTGCATTGAATATCAGGAATGCGTTTTAAGAAAGTAAAGCAGAAAAGTCAATTTTGATTTCATGTCACCTTTAATCCTTATTGATTAAGAGAGAACCAGCTGGCCACTGTTTCAATTTTAGCTTTCATTTTACTTGTCAGAGAACCATCTGTTTTGCAGACATAGTTAATCTTTTGCAAACAGAACAAAAAACTGGATGGGTTATTGCCATTATTAGACACAAAGAGCACATCTGACTATAAGTGTTGGACAAGCAGTGAGTCAAGGAAAGCATCATGACATTGTTGTGCCGTGATACACTGCATACTTCCAGTGTTGATTGGGTGGCAAAGATCAACCAGCACCGCAAGTTTTACAGAAATTGGTGTAAAAGCAATTTTCACTCAGAAATCTCAAAAATAATTACAAAGAATCGTCAAGAAGTAAATTAGATAGATAGATTTAAGTTAACATACTCTTATAGTTCAACTTCAAAAAAATCATTTTTTACAGTGTACTACTTAAAACTACAGTGTGGTCAGTAATATATTTTTTTATGTTTTTGAAATAAGTCTGGTAACACTTTACTTAAAGCCTTTATCTATAATGCATTATAAAGTGTTATTAAAGCATATAATGCATTATAATTATTCATAATGTGCATTGTAATACATTATAGCTTATCGTAAATAATTATAACCAAATTTAAATTCATAGTGTAACAATGAATTGATAAGTGTTGTATGAACTGTGGTTACAATTATTCATGAGATTGTACGATGCATTAAAAGATGCATTACTAGGCATAATTAATTAATGCATTAAAACTACATTTATAATGCATTATTATACATAAATGCTTTAAGTAAAGTGTTAACAGAAGTCTCTCTCTTTTCATAAAAAATACAGTAAAAATATTAGGATTATGAAATACTGTATTATTAGAATTTACAGTTAGAATTTTTAAAATTAGTTTAGATTGTATAGTTCAAAAGTACAGCATTCATTTGAAACAAATCTTTTGTAATATTATAAATGTCTTTACTGTACCTTTTGATCAAATCAATGCATGTTTGCTGAATAAAAGTATTAATTTCTTTAAAAATAAAAATCTTACTGACCCCAAGCTTTTTTATTTTTATGTAATGTGGTGCCATGAGCAAAAAAAAAAAAAGGCCGATTTCAAACCAGTACTTCTGGGGGTTCCTGCACCAGCTGAGCAGCTGCCACTGAGATGAATGGAAATGCTAACGGATAGCCTTCTCCAGGTATTATAGACCTCCTTGGGGCAAATGCTCAGCAGGCCCATGCGTTAATCCATCTATGAGCGAGATATGCATGGAAAGAGTCAGACCCAGCACACTAGGCAGACAGCAGAAGAGGAAGTAACTTCCTGCAGTGGGAAAAGGCAAACAGAAAGACAAGATGAAAGACAAACAGAGACAGGACTGAGAAATGAAGAACAGGTCAGACGAGATGCTGGAGGGAGCGAACCGCCGGACCGTGGCATATGCAAACACAAATATACTGGAACATATAAAGAAGATTCTTACGTTGGTATAGGAAGAAGGTCACTAATATTGACCGCCTGTGTTTTGTGTTGCCATAGAAAGCAGGAAAAGGGGTCAAGGATGTTGACCGACAGGTGATGGAGTTTCTTTCTGCACTGAACAAAAGGTGCATTTTAATTCAGAAAGATGCAAGATGCAATTAAGTCTGACTGTATTTACGTGAAGAGGGTAGGAGAGGACAGTTTTTTTTAAAAGATTGAACGAGTGTGGAAAGGTCTGGCAACAGAAAGCCGCACAGTCCAGGAACAGAGTAGATGGAAAAGTGAGAGAGGGATTGGGGGGAGGGAGGGGCTGGGGAGAAGTGGGCGTGGATTGCATTCTGTTCAGCCTATCAGATCCAGACAGAGGCAGGCATTGAGAACTGGTGTAGGAGCGAGTGACAGGAGGAGAGAGAGAGAGAGAGAGAGAGGGAGAGAGAGAGAGAGAGAGAGAGAGAGGATAGTGGTGATAGTGTTGTCCTACTCTTAGTGACATCTCTCTGCCTGCTCGCCTGTAGCTCTCTTCCAAACACAGGGGGCGGATTCAAGACTGTCATCTGTCCATAACCCGGCCAGTGACGGAGAGGGAGGGATGTAGGAGGAGAGAGAGAGAGAGAGAGAGAGAGAGAGAGAGAGAGAGAGAGAGACGGGAGATGTATATTCTCAGTCCCTCGGCCCGTGGCAGAGAGCTCGGTCGCACCAGAATAGCGCAGGACGGTCCTGGTCCAAAGTCTGTTTCGGAGTGTGGGCCGGACAGCATGTCGGATTCCAAAGCCAAAGTCAACTCCAAAAAAGCCAGCATTCGGGCTGCTGTCATTCTGATCGGACTACTGCACAAGTCCAGACGGCAGAAGGAGAAAGAGAGGGACAAGGAGCGGTGGGTGAACTTTTCTTTTTCCCACCCTCTAGTTTGACCTGTGATTCAGATCTGGCTGTTGTTATTGGCCTGGGTGCTCTGCTTGACCTGCGTATTTGTATAAGGTTTCTGGCTATGTAGGTCGTTGTATGTACACTTTATACATTTATTGTCGTCCCAGAGTGTGTTGTAATTGGGTCAGTATATAGTAAAGGGCCCTTTTTTTGTGGCTCATTTGAGGATGTTCTCGTTTGCAACTTCCAAGCTTGTCTTTCTCCTCATATGCCCCAAAGTAAAAGATATTTCTTGTTCAAAGCTCAGGATGCTCAAGTTCTGAATTATGTGTCATTGAAAAATCTCAACTGTTTCTGATGGAGAAATAACATAACACACAAATAAGACAATTGTTGATATACAGTAAAAGTATATATCTATAAAATTAACATGGACTGCATTTTTGATCTTGAAAGAATGTAAAGAAAAATGTTTAATTTAATCACAAATTTGGCAAATCTTAGCTCCGTTTGAGGCGTTGTTTTACTGTTATTTATTTTTGTATTTTAAGTTTTCATTTTATTTTAGTAATTTCTTCATTTTTATTGTTTTTTTTTTAATTTTACTATTTAGGTTTAATTTATTTTTATTTCAATTTGAGTTTTTCAGTTAGTAAATTTAGTGTCATCTTTAGTTGGAAACATCTACATTTTTTTATTTTAATTAACAAAAATGCTTTAATTTTAAATAAGAGTTGAGAGTCTCCTCAAACAGTTGTTTGTTGGTTTTTGAGGTCTTTTTTAGAAGCAAAATCTGCCTTGCTCTCTATGTAATCTCATTGCTGTCTAAGGGAAACGGTTAAGAGAATAAGAAGATTGCATATGTATTTTCATATGCACTTTGTGTAACCGTCCATGTACAAAGAGTTCCAAGCAAATACAGCACTGTTAAACAAACAGAGAGTAAAGACAAAGAGAGAGAGAGAGAGAGAGAGAGAGAGAGCGGTTTTCACCAGTCTCTCCTGGACAGGGTCATCCAGGTCAGATTGTACAGTATGTGGAAGTAAATCTCTGAGGATGAGACCTTGAAACTATTTCTCTGCTATCATTTACTCCGCTTCTCCTGTGGCTGTCTGGTCAGTAGCTGTGTTGCATCAGCTGGCATCATCAATGCTAACAGTGGCACGAGTGTAAACTTTGTCTAATCATTCATTATAAACTGATTTGACTGCATACTAACACATGCCCAAACACACTCTTTTACGCAGGTGTCGTGGAACCACACAATACGATTTGTGTTCGTAGGCACAGTGTGTGCGGCTCCATTTGCATAGATCTCATCGATAACTGGCATGGTTACTGACATCACTGCGAGACGGCCCAGCTGGAGTCACCGCTTTTGTTCCCTCTTGATCAGTTCTGTCCTGTTCTTCAGCTCAGATGTGCAGAAGAGAGTCTATAAATCAAACAGGCTTTTCAGAGTGATAAGTGGGGCATATTTGTAAACGTTATTATGTGATTCACCTTGATGGAAGCCTGGAAGGTTATTGCTCCCTCTTGTTTTAATCGAAAGGTTGATTGGTGTAGTAATTGCGCTGTTTTATCTTAAAATTAAAGGTTTGGTACCAGATTCGAGTGCACTTCAGAGTGTAATTTGTTCTCAGATTAGAGTTGATAGACGTTCTTTGAGTAGGTAAAAAGATCTTTAAAAAGCATTTTCTTGATCAGTATTTTTGTATTGTTTGCCAATAAACATCACAGAGACTATCCCTTGAATCAGTTTATTTAATATATAATATTTAATCTTGCATTATTTATTATTAATAACTGTTAATCTAAAAAAATGCTAACACTTTAGTATTGGGACCAATTCTCACTATTAATTAGTCGCTTATTAGAATGCATTTTATTAACATATTTGTAGTATATTAGTACTTATAAAGCACATATACTGCATGACCATATTCTACATCCCTAATCCTACCTAACAACTACCTTACTAACTATTAATAAGCCACAAATTAGGAGTTTATTGAGGCAAAAGTCGTAGTTAAATGGTGATAAAAAATGGTGATAAAAATTTATTATTTAATTTATTTATTTTTTACCTCATTGGCAGATTTTTGGGGAATAAAACAAGTGTGAGTTTAATGCTTTATGCTATGTTCCAGTGGGTTAATGGATAATATATTATCCATAAAGCTAATTATTCATAAAAACTGTAAATTTACTTAGGCCTATGTACAGTATTTACTTATGTAAGATATACCTATTCAAATAAGATATAATATTTAATGTAATATAATATATTTAATTAATATAATATAACATAATCTTGAATTTTATAAAATGAAATAATTAAATTTGTAATAATATTTAATCTTGAATAATTTATTTATTTATTTTTTAGGCTTAAATGCTTAAAATGGCAGATTTTAAGCATTTAAGAACTTGTAGCATGCATAAATAAATAAATAAATAAATAACGTTTTTGCATACTTTTTTCAAGTGGGTTAAATTATTAAATGTTTTCGGAAAACATAATGCAATTTTGCTCCTCGAGTAAATTAATTTTATTCATTGTTAATTCTAAATAAATGAATAACGTTTTTGCATACTATTTTCAAGTGGGTTAAATTATAATATGTTTTCGGAAAACATAATGCAATTTTGCTCCTAAAGTAAATTTATTTTATTCATTGTTAACTCGTGATATTTTTACTGGAAAACAAGACAAAAAATACTTAAGGTAATATTTGCATGATTTTTGTTCTTTGCAGTCTCTCTACCAGCTTGAGTAGTTTGATTTCGGTTATTAATAATTCTTTATTTGACATGATGTTCCTCATCCATTTATCTTGGCAAGTGCTGTAAGATGAGAGCAGCAGCAAAAGCATTTCTTCATAAGTTCATTAAGCACCAAAGCAAATGTTTTTCTGGTTTCCCGTTTCATTCGCTGAAATCAAATTTTCTCCACCTTCATCACTCATTTCTCCCATGATCCTGTCTCCTGCAGCTCACAGGAACTGCCTTCACCTCCTGACTCATTCTGTTTCCATCACACTTTATTTTCCTTCAGCCTTTTTCACTTTTCTCCTTCACGTCGTTTCTTCACGTGTAATTTTTATCCCTATGAACCTCCGCTGTGCCCTCCCCCCATTACTTCCTCTTTGCTCAGTTGTTATGCCCCCCTCTCTCTTTCTGTTGTTGAGAAAGTGTTTTTGATTAGCAGCTGTGTGAAATTAAACTAAAGTAGGTCACCTTTTGCCCTCTGCCTCGCATATAAACATACAAAGACTCAAAGTCCTTTTGGTCAAAGGATAAGATTCCTAGCATAAGATTCCAGTTCAGTTCCTCATTCAGTACCACAGATGCATCAACAGTTTGTAACTGTAAGAGCGAGTCATTGCGAATACCTGGAAAAAACATGCGGCTCATTCATTCAGAAGAGGCCTTAAAACAGACCTGTGGCTGCCAGCACAATGGCAAAGCACACTCAGTGATATATACACAGTATGTCATAAAAACTCAGAGTAAAGGGCTCAAATGGCAGCACTTTGGCGTAGTGATGGATTATGATATAATCATGTTCCTTATCAGTCCTGCTAAATGGAAACATTAAATGGACAGAATATTGCTTCTGAAGCTCCTTGAACATTTTGTGATTTAGAGTCAATAACAAATAAGTGTGCCCATAATGAAGAAAAGAAAACTTTTATCCATCTAGATGAACTTTGTATTCATATTGTTCATTTGATTTTTAGTTTAATATTAATAACTCTAAATGTTGTGGTGTACCAAGTGAAAAAAAATAAACATTTTCTTGCATCTTGAATATGTGTTTGTGTCCAGATATTAATCATTATTTTCATAATAGTTGTTAAAGTTTATGATCAGTAATTTAGACTTTTTGTATCACATGACATTTTGCAACTTGAATATCCATGAAAGGTCTAATGAACTAATATTTGACTTATGAAATTATGCCAAAATACTAAATAAGGATATTTGTCTCTATTACCTTGCTATTTTTGACATTAAATCCTCAATGAGTCAAAATGAATTAATTCAGAAATATGCATGTAGTGTTGATCATAAACTGTATGTTGTATATTCAAGTCATTTTATGTGAGATTTGCATTGCTTTTAAAATATTTGTTTAATAAATTAATAAATCCAGGACATAAACAAGCATCATGTCAACCTCATAGTTGATTTGTGAGCAAAATCAAATCTTTTAGAATATGATCTGTCAGGTGACAGATGTGTTTGGCTCTAAGCTCAGAGTCAGAGAAAACAAGAGTGTGAAAACTGATATCAAATCAATCAAAATTCAATCAAAAAACATTTTTCCCAGCTTCGCTGTTGCCGTGGTTACTACATTTGACCTTTTATAGAGCGGTAGTGTAGTTGCCACTCATTATCAAAATAAAAATATCTCTTCTGGTGTGTGTGTGCATATATCGGTCCATTGAACTGTATCAGTAAGTGGAATAGATGAGGTGACCGTGTCTCTCTTAACAAGTGCTCCGAGACGGTTTCACTGACAGGTTGTATAGAGCCTATTTACAAAGCAGTTGAATTGAGGAGGGTATTTTTAGAAGTCACTTGTCCCCTTTCTAGCTCTCTCAAAACCCTGTGGCATCCTCTTTGTCTCCTGTTAGACTGTTGATTTAGTGATATGGACAAAGGATAAATGCATTTAAAAACCCCAGAGGAGCACAGGTTGCTTTAATAGAGGGAGTGATATCAAAAGCCCTGCTCAATGCCAGCATCTCACCGGCCCCCTTAAGGTCCCTGTGGTGGTCTGCTGAGACTCCTCCAGAGTCTAGGAGTTTGTTTAGGCAGAAGAGGGCTTCTTTAGGACTTTTTGGATGAAGTAAACCTTCAAAAATGAACAACTGTCCAATTTGTACAAGGGCAAATAAACACAAGCTGTTCTCAGAGTCATGCTGGAGGCAAAAACGTACTCCGACTGAAAACTGTCAAACGGGTGAAGGAAGGTATCGCTGATTTGAGAATGAATTTGGTTTATTCAGACAGTTGAAACGAGGGATTACGTATGAACAGGTTTGTTTTTTTGTACTCTTGACTCTATTGTTTTCTTATTTTGTTTTAGCATTATCTGCTTTGTAAAGTCAAAATCTAGAATCACTTACCAAAAAGTACCATGGTAATAATATTCATAATGGTATAGATGCCATTGTCACCTAAATATGATGATCCCACAGTGTGGGTCCCCATTTCTAAATTATAGCAACAGCTATTATAATTTCATGTAGGATTTACTTTGAAATCATTTTCACTCAGAAATACTATAGCTACACTGAAAAATGGCTTTGAAACAATTTTCTCTCTGAAATTGGTAGTCAGTTTTACAGATAATTACAAAGAAATGTCATTTAACACATTGAATTGTAAAATAGTACTTTCTTGTAAAACGTACTCCAGTAATCTTTGTTTTATGAAAATCATTTTTACAGTGTAGTAAATTTGACAAAATAATTATAAACGTCAAGTATGTACTGTGTATATGTATAATTATATATAAATATACACACATATTTAAGATATTAAATATATACATGTATGTGTGTGTGTATTTATATATATATACATATAAATACACACAGTACATCCATAGCCTATATATTATGTAAACACAAACTTTTATTTTGGATGTGATTAGTCACGATGAATTGATTTGACAGCACTATTATTTTATTTTAATTTTCCTCAGTATTAAATAGTAAATATGATCATAAGCAAGACTTTTTCATTTTTGACTGTGATGCCTAGATTGTTGTATAATCCTCAGAACTCCCTCTATTACAAAAGCTAAAAACTGCCTTTTAACCTTATTCTCTGGAAAAGGAATAAAAAATGTCCTGACTGCTTCACTGCTACTCTCGTCCTGCTGTGAGTTATTAGCCAGCGCTGCTGCTGTAGGATGTCAAGCCTCTGAGCAGTTGCCATAGTGGCCCGGCTAGTCTTGCTAATGTGTAATGGTGACTGAATGGCTTTATTAATTGAGTTATTGATTGTCTACAGACGGTGGGCAAAATCTCAGGTAGAGTAAAATGAAGAACAGGTGCAAAGAGTCAAAGGCCAACCGATTTCCTCTCAGAAAAAAAAATGCAAATTTGTAGAGCTTTATAATAGCCAGATGTGTATATTGCATCATTAAGTGATCATAGAACAGCTGTTTTTTGTTGTTGTTGGAACTAGCTATTGAACAGTATGTGCAGAAGAAATAAGTTTGAATTTGATCAAATAAAAATCTTAGCACAATACCTTATTCCTCTACTTTAATAGTTTGTTTACAGAAGTTAAGGAAAAAAGACCGAATGCTTTAATTGAGCCCTATTGAGCGACTTTTGCACGCCCTTCTAATTCTTGTTAGCACAGCAGGGACTAAAAGCAGAGAGGGTTTTAACAGCACTCAGTATCGATTGTTCCTTTTACATGTTAAAACGTTCCGTTTCAGCAGCAATTATTTCTTAATTAAATTTCCATATGGAGTTCATCAAAACTACCTTTGTACAAGTCATTTTCATTTGTGAGTGTGTTAATTATAATAAGTCTATGTGGTACACCGTGTTTGGGACCCTGCTTGCTGTTCACATTTCTCACTTTCTATAAATAGCCTCAACATATCATCATACAACAGGAAGCAGCACTGACCACTCCAACAGCTATCTGAGGAAAAAACATTATCCTTAAAAGACACTGGCATTGCTTCCCATAATCCCTTGCTGGAAGAAGAATGTTAAGTTAAGCTGACAAGCAGAGCTTTGACACTGTCATAATAATCGTGTAAGCATATAGATAATGTTTAAGCCGCAGACTCAGATGAGCATAATGTATCTGTAAAACAATAAACCTGACAGGAGTGTATTAAATTAGTTTATGCGAGCAGAACAAATACGCACTGCCATTGGTAGGTAACAATCTAATTTGCTGAATATTAAATTCATTACTGCAGTGATGTGGCTGAAGTTTGCCATTTGAATTTATCAAAGAGGGAATGATCAAGTTTATTATTGGTTTTCATGGGTCAAAAATAAAATTTATAATTAGGATTTAATTGTCAACCCTCTGGCAATATCTCCTTTCCTGTAGTCTGGTGTTCTCTCTTGTCCTATTTCATTTGTAAGTGATAATGTATAGTCAGCATATCACAAAATAAACTCCCAACAGGGTAAACAGCATCCAAGCTTTCCAAATAAATAATTGAATAAATAAACATTTTCATTTATTTTTTATTTTAATTTCAAATAATATTGCTGTGAGTTATTACTATTTGAATATATGTTAAAATGTAGTTTATTCCTGTGATGACAAAGCTGAATTTTCAGCAGCCATTATTCCAGTCTTCAGAGTCACATGATCTTTCAGAAATCATTCTCAAACGCTGATTTGGTGCTCAAGAAACATTTCATATTACTATCAATGTTGAAACAGTTGTGTTGTGTATTTTTTATTTTATTTATTATTATTTATTTATTTATTTATTTATTTTTTTAATTATTTTTTTCCCCGGAATTTTTTGATGAATAGAAAGTTCAAAAGAACAGCATTTTTTCAAATAGAAATCTTTTGGAACATTATAAATGTATTTACTGTCACATTTAATCAATTTAATGCAATAAATACTAGCATTATTTCTTTTAATAAATAAATAATGACCCTAAACTTTTGAGTTGAAATTATGTTGATGTGCGAAGAAAGACACCACAGAGTCACACGAGATCATATTTATTTAGGAAATTGGTCAAAATATTTCAACCAATCAGAATCAAGACAGCTGCGTTACAGTTCTCT
Organism: Sinocyclocheilus anshuiensis; assembly: GCF_001515605.1. NCBI lineage: Eukaryota > Metazoa > Chordata > Actinopteri > Cypriniformes > Cyprinidae > Sinocyclocheilus > Sinocyclocheilus anshuiensis. The sequence continues at coordinate 921,190 of NW_015552616.1, read as the reverse complement.
ACTTACATAATAAATACTCAGTCTGTATGTTGTCTTTTTCTCTTTGAAGTGTATTCAAAGCATGAGGCATGTTGCTGGAACATTAGATAATCATAATCACTGGGCAGATGTGATTAGTAATGAATCAGACCTAATTAAAGAGGCAGATATACAGCCTTGTGATGAAACTGTGGACTGGAAATGAAGGGAGACAGCATGTGCTGGATATCGCAGAGATATCGCATCTTCCCGCTTCTCCCTATGAGCTAATAAGATTCTAATGAAGCAATAACTGTGATTTACTGTGTTTGTAAATTGTGTTTCAGGGCTGCTGTAAGGCTTTATTCATAAGTAAACATCATAAACATACTCTGCAGTCGAGTTCCAGGAAAAAGTTTCATGTAGCTTTCTAATAATCCTATTTATAATGCTTCATCTTTCCATTGTGCACAGCACAGCAAACCTCTCAGCCTCTTTTCACATCCCTCATATAACAGAACAGATTTTGAGAAATTTAGCAATTTATCATTCACTTATCAATGGATCCTCTGCAGTGAATGGGTGCCGTCAAAATAAGAGTTCAAACAACTCATTCATTAAGGTGTTTTAACTTTAAACTGTCAATATAAGTAGTCAATAATCCATAATAATGCTTGCTTCAGATGGACTGGAGTCATGTTTATTACTTGTGGATTATTGAGATGTTTTTATCAGCTGTTTGGACTCTCATTCTGACGGCACCCATTCACTGCAGAGGATGCATTGGTGAGCAAGTGATGTAATGCTAAATTTCTCTAGATCTGTTCAGATTACATCCTAAGGGTGAGTACATTTTTTTTAGCATTTTATAAATGTTTGGGTAAACCGTTCCTTTAGGTTTTTTATCTTTTTTTTTTTTGTAATGTATATTTAAGAAGATTAGCAGTTGAAAAGCTTCCACTAATATGTATTGATTGAACGCTGAGCATTCAGTGGTCTTTGTAATGCTGTGTCTGTGGACCTGTCCATTCATGCTAAGTGAGAGTGATGTAGTCAGTGATGCAGTTACACCAGCAATGAGTGTCATTAGACGGTCAAAATGCTGATCAAACTCTCTTTAGCAAAACACATTACATTGGGTCTCTAAAGCCACAGAGGTTTTAGACTGCATATGATTGCAGCACATATGTATTAAAGTGCCCATATTAACAGGCAACAGCAATCACATTGCACGAAAAATGAAACACTAGTGAAAACACTTTTGAAACACTAGTGCTCAAAAGATTGGTGTCGGTAACATTTTTAAAATGTTTTTGAAATAGGTCTCTTAAGCTCACCAAAGCTGCATTTATTTGATAAAAAAATTGAAATAATATTAAAATTGAAAATAGCTGTTTTACATTTAAATATATTTTAAAACGTAATTTATTTCTGTAAATGCAACGCTGAATTTTGCATTCAGTCTTCAATGTCAAATTATCTTTCAGAAATCATCCTAATATACTGATTTGCTGCTCAATAAATATTTTTTATTATTATCAATGCTGAAAACAGTTGTCCTGCTTAATAGCATTGTGGAAACCATGATACATTTTTTTTTCAGAATTCTGAATTTGAGTTCATAATAAAATTTATATATATAAAATATATTATAAAATATATAATAAATTTATATATAATAAAATTCAAATAAAAATATTTATTTGAAATAAAAACCTTATTAACTAATATGTTTTTTCTTCCCAACACTTTTGATCAATTAATGCGTCCTTGCTCAATAGAAGTATTAATGTCTTTCAAACTTTTGAACTGTAGGGTGAGCAGTGAAAAAATACAGGTTATTTATTTATTTATTTAATTTAATTAGATTTTTTTTTTAGCAATTTCTAGTGATGTGATACCAGTGCTTATTTTTATTTTATTTTTATATTTTGGGGGGGGGGTTTGACTCAACACACTTGCCCTTATGGTTTCAGTATTTGTTTTCTAAATGTGTCTTGAATTTGTATGTTTTTTCATTTCATCACACAAAACAGTGTGGTCGACACCATGTTTGTCCAAGAAAAATGTTATTTAATGTATTCTTTAACGTAATCTTCTTTAACCATGCTTAGTTTTTTGCTTGATTTTTAAGTATGAGGAATGTCACCCAACCCATGTTGGCATCTGTCTAATTTGATGAATCTGTGCCAAAATACAGTAGACTTGGACCGACCTCACGACCTTTGACGTCAGCTTTACTGTTGTCCATCTGTTTGTGCTCTTGTCTTCAGACCTACAGCAGCAGCTGGCATTGTTCTGGTGACCCAGCTGGGAAAAAGGTGCAGTTGCAGTATAGAGGTGAATTTGAACATGACTGGTCGTTTTCAACAGTCGTGGTGTGATGGAGCATGTCCCCTCAAGCAGCTACAGTCATGGCTAGATGAAATAGATGTTTACTCAGTGTTTCCTATTAAGAATGGAAAGACTGGCAGCCAGATATGCACTCACATTTGGCTTTTGGGTCTAAGTGAACTGTTTCTGTGTGCTGGATATATTTCAGAAAGGAAAACAGGGAGTATGCGCATCAGCAAAGTACATTAACATTGACTTTGTCCCTCCACCTAATGTGATATTTTAGTAACGTCCAGGTCACCTATCCATGCTAAAACTCTCTAGAGAACAAAACAGAAAATTTGCTTTGTCACTGCATTAAAGTACTGGATGTTTTATTCATAATTTACAGTCAGGTCCTAAGAGATGATTAGTAAGATATTTGGTAACACTTCATTTTACTGTGTCCTTGTTACACACGTTACATGTACTTACTATTATAATTGCAATAAATGATGCATAATTACATTGTTTTTTAATGTATTTTTTATTGCATTTTTCATCTGATCAATATTACACATTTGCTTATTTGATTTGAAATACGGCGGAATCTTAAGTATTTCTTTTTTATTTGACATTTTTCAAATCCTTTAACTTAATTTATTTTCAAGTTAAAATAGGATTTTAAATACCAGATTTTCAATGTGGACCCCAGACCTTTGGACTAAATCTAGTTATGTCTCCACAGACAAACCTCTGCAACAAACGTCTCGGTTACGTATGTAACCCTCGTTAACTGAAGGAGGGAACGGAGATGTCACGTTGGTGACCGACGAATTGGGATCTCGCTTCGAGAGACCAATCTACTTCGAGTGTAAACTAAACGAGCCAATGCACATTGACATGCGATAATTGCATCCAGCTGCTGCTCGTCACGGTACGAGCATAAGTAGGCAGCAGGTGCAACGCATATTCAGGTTTTCGCTGAGGAGCCGAGCCGGGGACCCGGCCGCTCAGCGGTGGTACAGCGGCCGTGGCGACAGGACGTGATGTCTCCGTTCCCTCCTTCTGGGAACGAGGGTTACATATGTAACCGAGACGTTCCCTTTCAGTCGGTCACTTCGAGTCATGTCAGTGACCATCGAATTGGGATCCCTACCAAAGCGCCTATGCTGCCCCTTCCAGCGCCCCTAGTAAGCCACCTGATTCCCCCCGCGGCTACTGGGGTGGAAGATAGGACAGGGCTTACGTGGAGAGAGTCTATTACTGTTGTTCCTCTTTACCCATACAGTAAGACTATCGGATAACACTGGGAAAGCGTGCCCTTTCCAGGGACGCTGCGGAATCCACATCCTGCCCGCAGGGAGGTATCATGTGGAGATTACACTTACGGACTGGTGTCAAGGGCAGTACAACATATGGAATGTCTCTGAGGTGGCTCCGGCCCGGCTAGGAGGGAGTCAACACCGGCAGGGACGGCAGAGCGGACACATGGGATCACCGTGGGGATCACAACATATGGCACCTAGCCTAGCACAGGGGTTAACCAACAGGCAACTTTACGAGTGTTAGGCCTGGCGCCGGACACTCCGCCACGTCCGGCTAACGAGGGTGAAGGAGGAACTCCACAGTGGGGAACTGAACTGAAGAGCAGAATAAGCGCACCTATCCAGTCCGTAGAGGGGAATGGCGCAGCAAGCGAGACACCGAGCAATTCCTCTGGCCTCTGGCTACTCGAGGCGAATACACGAGAGGACACTGGCTCCACACAAAGGCTATAAAACCTAGTAAACGTGTTTGGTGTCGCCCATCCCGCAGCTCTACATATATCTGTCAGCGAGGCGCCTTGCGCCAATGCCCAGGAGGAAGCAACACTCCTTGTCGAGTGTGCTCTCAACCCCAGGGGGCAAGGCACGCCTTGGGATTGATACGCCAAGACGATGGCATCCACTATCCAGTGGGCCAACCTCTGCTTGGAGACAGCCTTCCCCTTCTGCTGGCCTCCATAACAGATGAAGAGCTGCTCTGAGGTCCTAAAGCTTTGCGTACGGTCCACATATATGCGTAAAGCGCGAACTGGACAGAGCAAAGCTAGGGCTGGGTCTGCCTCCTCCAAAGGCAGTGCTTGCAGGTTCACCACCTGATCCCTAAAAGGCGTGGTGGGAACCTTGGGCACATATCCGGGCCAGAGTCTCAGGATAACTTGAGAGTCAGGTGGCCCGAATTCCAGGCACGATTCATTGACGGAAAATGCATGCAGGTCCCCTACCTTCTTCATGGAAGCCAGCGCAGTTAAGAGCACAGTCTTTATTGACAGAGTTCTCAGCTCTGCAGACTGCAACAGCTCAAAAGGGGCCCACTGCAATGCCATAAGCACCAGAGGGAGATCCCAGAAGGGTACGGGGTTCGGGCGAGGAGGATTCAGTCTCCTTGCACCCCTCAGGAACCTGATGATCAGGGCGTGCTTCCCCAGAGACTCACCATCAACAGGATCATGGTGTGCGGCAATATACACTTTTAGAGTGGAGGGAGACAGCCTTCGCTCCAACCCCTCCTGGAGGAAGGAAAGCACAGCTCTGACCGGGCATGTCCAGGGGTTTTCCCGGTGAGAAGAACACCATTCAACGAACAGGTTCCACTTCAAAAAATAGGCACGCCTCGTAGAGGGTGCTCTTGCCGAAGTGATGGTGTCTACCACCGCCTGGGGTAGATCACCTAGGACCTCCGCGTTGCGTCTAGGGACCACACGTCGAGGTTCCACAGATCTGGACGCGGGTGCCAGAGAGTGCCCCGTCTCTGAGACGGTAGATCTTTCCTCAGAGGAATGCACCAGGGAGGCACTGTCACGAGGAATATTAGTTCTGGGAACCAAGTCCGGTTGGGCCAGTAATGCGCAACTAGCAGGACCTGCTCCTCGTCCTCCCTGACTTTGCACAACGTCTGTGCAAGTAGGCTCACTGGGGGAAATGCATATTTGCGTAGGCCTTGGAGCCAGCTGTGCACCAGTGCATCCGTGCCAAGGTTCCCCCGGTCAGGGAATAGAACAGCTGGCAATGGGACGTGTCTGGAGAGGCAAACAGGTCTACCTGTGCGGCTCCGAAGTGTCTCCATTTCAGTTGGACCACCCGAGGATGGAATCTCCATTCTCCCGGAAGTGCAGGCCGTCGTGAAAGCTCGTCGGCTGCACGATTGAGCAGGCCTGGGATGCAAATGGCACAAAGCGACCTCAGATACTTCTGACTCCATAAGAGGAGATGGCGGGCGAGTTGCGACATACGACGGGAGCGTAGACCACCTTGGATGTTGATGTACGCAACAGTCGCAGTGTTGTCTGTACCAGAACGTGCTTGCCTCGTAGCAGCATTTTGAAGCAGCCCAGCGCAAGACGTACTGTAAGCAACTCGAGGCAATTGATATGCCAATGCAGATGGGGGCCCGCCCACAACCCCGACTCTGCATGCCCGTTGTATGTGGAACCCCAGCCCGTAGTGGAGGCATCTGTGAACACAACAGCATACAGGTTGGACAGCTGTACTAGGGGAACTCCTGCCCGAAGAAATGCAGGGTCCGACCATGGGCTGAAAGCTTGGCGACAGGCCAGAGTGATCGTCACTCGGTGCGTGCCGTGTTGCCACGCCCATCTCAGGACTCGGTTGTGAAGCCAATGCTGAAGAGACCTCATATAAAGCAATCCAAGCGGCGTTACTGCGACTGCAGATGCCGTATGCCCCAGGAGCCTCTGAGACAGTTTCAGTAGGGCCGGCGTCCTGCCCTTTCAAGCAGTTCAGCATTGACCGAACACGTTCCTCTGTGAGGCGTGCCGTCTGGTTGACCGAGTCCAACTCCATACCAAGTAAAGAGATCCTCTGCACTGGAGAGAGTTTGCTCTTTTCCCAGTTGACTTGAAGTCCCAACTGGCTGAGGTGACTGAGCACCATGTCCCTGTGTTCGCACAACTGCTCCCATGACTGAGCCAAAATTAGCCAGTCGTCGATATGGTTGAGAATGCGAAAGCCCTGTTCTCTCATGGGAACAAGGGCCGCGTCTGCCACCTTCATAAAGACGCGGGGTGACAGGGACAACCCGAAGGGCAGTACTTTGTACTGATATGCCCGCCCCTCGAACGCGAAGCAAAGAAACAGCCTGTGCCGAGGGATAATCGAGATGTGAAAGTGCGCGTCCTTCAGGTCGATCGCTGCAAACCAATCTTGGGGACGGATGCATTCGAAAATGCGTTTCTGCGTCAACATTTTGAACGGCAGCTTGTGAAAGGCCCGGTTCAAAACTCGCAGGTCCAAGATTGGTCATAACCCACCTCCTTTCTTGGGTACAATGAAGTATGGGCTATAAAACCCCGACCTCATATCGGCTGGAGGGACCGGCTCTATCGCGTCCTTCGCCAGTAGGACTGCGATCTCTGCACGC
>NW_015552616.1:911430-913034 GCF_001515605.1 Sinocyclocheilus anshuiensis | reverse complement strand
GCGTGACGCAGGTGCCAGAGGGTGCCCCGTCTCTGAGAAAGTAGATCCTTCCTCAGAGGAATGCGCCAGGGAGTGTCTGTCGCGAGGAGCATCAGTTCCGGGAACCAGGTCCAGTTGGGCCTGTAAGGCGCAACTAGCAGGACCTGCTCCTCGTCCTCCCTGACTTTGCACAACGTCTGTGCAAGTAGGCTCACTGGGGGAAATGCATATTTGCGTAGGCCTTGGAGCCAGCTGTGCACCAGTGCATCCGTGCCAAGGTTCCCCCGGTCAGGGAATAGAACAGCTGGCAATGGGACGTGTCTGGAGAGGCAAACAGGTCTACCTGTGCGGCTCCGAAGTGTCTCCATTTCAGTTGGACCACCCGAGGATGGAATCTCCATTCTCCCGGAAGTGCAGGCCGTCGTGAAAGCTCGTCGGCTGCACGATTGAGCAGGCCTGGGATGCAAATGGCACAAAGCGACCTCAGATGCTTCTGACTCCATAAGAGGAGATGGCGGGCGAGTTGCGACATACGACGGGAGCGTAGACCACCTTGGATGTTGATGTACGCAACAGTCGCAGTGTTGTCTGTACCAGAACGTGCTTGCCTCGTAGCAGCATTTTGAAGCAGCCCAGCGCAAGACGTACTGTAAGCAACTCGAGGCAATTGATATGCCAATGCAGATGGGGGCCCGCCCACAACCCCGACTCTGCATGCCCGTTGTATGTGGAACCCCAGCCCGTAGTGGAGGCATCTGTGAACACAACAGCATACAGGTTGGACAGCTGTACTAGGGGAACTCCTGCCCGAAGAAATGCAGGGTCCGACCATGGGCTGAAAGCTTGGCGACAGGCCAGAGTGATCGTCACTCGGTGCGTGCCGTGTTGCCACGCCCATCTCAGGACTCGGTTGTGAAGCCAATGCTGAAGAGACCTCATATAAAGCAATCCAAGCGGCGTTACTGCGACTGCAGATGCCGTATGCCCCAGGAGCCTCTGAGACAGTTTCAGTAGGGCCGGCGTCCTGCCCTTTCAAGCAGTTCAGCATTGACCGAACACGTTCCTCTGTGAGGCGTGCCGTCTGGTTGACCGAGTCCAACTCCATACCAAGTAAAGAGATCCTCTGCACTGGAGAGAGTTTGCTCTTTTCCCAGTTGACTTGAAGTCCCAACTGGCTGAGGTGACTGAGCACCATGTCCCTGTGTTCGCACAACTGCTCCCATGACTGAGCCAAAATTAGCCAGTCGTCGATATGGTTGAGAATGCGAAAGCCCTGTTCTCTCATGGGAACAAGGGCCGCGTCTGCCACCTTCATAAAGACGCGGGGTGACAGGGACAACCCGAAGGGCAGTACTTTGTACTGATATGCCCGCCCCTCGAACGCGAAGCAAAGAAACAGCCTGTGCCGAGGGATAATCGAGATGTGAAAGTGCGCGTCCTTCAGGTCGATCGCTGCAAACCAATCTTGGGGACGGATGCATTCGAAAATGCGTTTCTGCGTCAACATTTTGAACGGCAGCTTGTGAAAGGCCCGGTTCAAAACTCGCAGGTCCAAGATTGGTCATAACCCACCTCCTTTCTTGGGTACAATGAAGTATGGGCTATATAACCCCGACCTCATATCG
>NW_015552616.1:900583-911178 GCF_001515605.1 Sinocyclocheilus anshuiensis | reverse complement strand
GCGTCCTTCGCCAGCAGGACTGCGATTTCTGCCCGTAAGACAGGAGCATCGCTGGTCAGCACGGAAGTGAACTGGATGCCCCTGAACTTGGGGGGATGCCAGGCGAACTGAATCGCATAGCCAAGTCTGATGGTCCAAATGAGCCAGTGAGATGGACTGGGGAGCGCTAGCCAGGCTCCCAGAAATCGTACAACCAGGACCAGGTGATAGAAGATGGGGATGAGACTGGTCAGGAATAGCGTGACGCAATGTCATCCACGCCCTCTTGGGACCCAGAGATGGTGGAAACTGCTCTTTTTTGATGGTTTGGGTACCAAAAAGAAAAGAAAAGGAAACAAAAGATTCTCCTCCAGGGGAGGGAGTGATGCAGTCACCATCTCCCGAAGAGCTGTCCCTTCCACCTCTGGGTTGCCCGTTTCAGGGACGCTTGCACTTCCGCTTGCCGCCTGGTTTGGCGGGGGCCTGGACGGGCGGCGTCACAGTTTATTGTGGGATCATTGATATAATATAAAATAAATAATAAATATTATGTATAAATATTGTCAGTAAATATGTCATTGGTTCCATTCTCTCAGATTGAAATAACTCTCCTTTATCTTTCATTGAAACCTTCACATCCTCACATATGTATTTTTGTGCCATTTTCCAGCTAGAGATCTTCATGTGTTCAATCTTTTTGGAGTTTAATGACCCTTGGAGGTGTAATGTAAGGAAAGATTTTAATAGACCCTCATTTGAGACCGTCTGCAAGGAGCTTCATTTCTAGACCAGAGTTTGTCTGCCTGACTAATTTTAACCTCTGATTCCAAGTAGCCCCTTTCTCATTTGTCTTTGGCTGAAAGAACTGCTTTTAAAATGTGATCATGTTCCTGCTTGGAGCCTTACACCTTTCTGTACGCCTCGTCCCCCCCTCTTTTACCCCTCTCATCTCTCCACCTTTTTTGACCTACAGCAGTCTGTCTGCAGGGCTGGCTGCACTGAGTTGTTCTTGTTATGTCTCTGTGCAGATACCGAAGCAAACAGAAGAATTGTTGTTATTGAGTTTTTCTATCCTGTAGTCTTTCACCTTAGTCTCTGGAGACCAGGCTCTTTTTAGTATATCTTCTCAAAGGGTACTGCACTGACACTCTGCCCTCAGTGTGTTTGTGTGTGTGTGTGTGTGTTTGTATACATCTACGTCTGAGGGGCTAGTCTTTTGTTTTAGTGCAAAACTACCATATCTTGGTCTTCAGCTAAAAAGTGTGTTGATCTACCCGGCTAACTGTGTTATTTTGAGGAAACCAAATTTTTGAAATAGTTTACATTTTGAGCTTGCTTAGTAAACATATTAAATGATTAAGGAAAATATAAATGGGTCATGTGACACTAATTGTTTCTTCATAATATGTTCATAAATTTATTTGAAAATCCATAAATAATACTACAAATAACATTTATTTTGATTGTTGTTGTTGTTGTGTTTGGTTAGGATTTTTTTTGTTCTTGATAATGGTATTACCATGACATTTCTAACTTCACATCCCCGGAAAAAAACAATATACAATTTGTATATATGTAAATATAAAAATGTAAATTATATTATATTACCTGAAATGTGTAATATAATGTAATTTGGAATCAGTAAAGGACTACAATTTGTATTTATTTATTTATGGAAAATATTTTAACACTGCATTAATATTTAAAATAAAACTTTTGTCTGCAAAATTAAAGTAATTTGGTGCAACCAAAAATGCTGAAAATGGTATAAACGTTTTTCAAAACCATATTAAACCTACATAAATACAAAGAGTGCATTTCTAAGAACCCGGGACATCCCTTCTAAACTATATTTTTCCTTTAAGCTATATGTTTCCTTAAAAAAATCCTCTTTTTTTTTGTGGTGACACTCGTTTACCCAAATATGCAAAATGAATATCATTAGCTAAGTACAAAAACAATAGTCAATGCAAAGTCTCCTGATAGATAAATGATACAAATACTGTAAAATATCTGTTTGCTTCTGCGTTTGAGGTTCCAGTCTTCTGTTTTAGTGCAAAACTTCACAATATCTGATTAGTCTTCTACATAGTATGCTGACCATTGGCCTGGCTAACTGTGTGTGTGTTTTGCAGGAAACAAGAGCTGCTGACCATCTCCAGTGTGCCTCTGGGAGAATGTCCACCCTCACCTCCCCGCACTGCACCACCCACCATGAAGGTGAGTGTTCTGGCCACATATTCACACGCACACACACACACACACACACACACACACACACACACACACACATACTGCTCTATTAGCTGCTGTTAGCCGAAATCTGCTGCATTCATCTCCCAGACACACCTTTATACTGAATTAACCTCTATTAGCGGTGATAGCATGAGAAAGTGAGAATGCCCTTTGTAGCATGCCATATAAAATGACCCTCCTTTCACTACCAAAATGTCAACATGCTCTTACAACATGCCTCTAACTGATTTAGACATGCACATTAACCTGCGGTACTGTCTGTGAAGGTGCATGCAGTGTGTTTGAGGTAGAGCTCTTCATTCAATGTTACCTCTAAATGTAATTCTAATTAATTTGGATTGAGAAATCCATTTTCTTCTGAGCATTAAGGTCCCATTGAGTTCACATGGTATCGCTATCTCTTCATATTTGCAACAGTCTCGAGAGAGGCTGGAAAGATTTTCTGTCTTGTTTAAAAGTGGTACACTGAGATCAGAGATGGATTTTGTGGCGTGAACGGAGCATAGTTGGTGTCACCTTGAAATGAGACGCACTTGCCGAAAAATCAGAAGAGGAGGATGGAGAGATTGGTGTTTATGCAGGAAGGGAGGGTGAGGCTCCGAGGTGTCAGGTGTGATATTAAGATGAGAAGACATGAAGTCGAATCCAGAGGTCATGATCCTGTTAGCCAGTATTTTAATTATGAATATCGTTTCTCATAAGGACTGATTAAATGTCTGAAGCACACAGCACTTGTTGAAAAATCATACTTGAAATTTATTGAGGTCTCCATCACGCTTTTGCTGTTATTACCTGTTGTTGGAGGATTTGAGGATTTATAAGTAGCTTAAATAGGATTTGCCTTTCTTGTGAGCAGCTGTTGTAAATTCTGTCATCATTTGTTTGCTCTTATGTTATTCCAAAACCTATGACTTACTTTTTTACTGTATATATATATATATATATATATAAGATATATATCTTCATGGCATATGATCTATACTTAATATCCTAATGATTTTTGGCATGAAAGAAAAATCGATAATTTTGACCCATACTATCTATTTTTGGCTATTGCTACATATATACCGTGCGACTTAAGACTTAAAGGGGTCATATGATGCTGCTAAAAAGAACATTTTTGGAAGACCAAACAAAGTAGTTTCGCTTTCACAACGAAGCACACAGCGTCTTTACAACATGGCAGCGGCAACAACAAAACTACAGTGAGAATAAAAGTTACGCCTTATTTCTTTGCGTGAACATTTGGGCGGCGTTATGCAAATCTTCCCACATAGCGACGTAGATATGTGGGGGCGTGTTAGAACGAGCCGTTTTAGGTAGGCGTGGCTGACTCTTAACTTTTATAAAGAATATCTCTTTGGATTTGAGACTTTAGTCTTTGCAACTTTACAGATCTTCTTTATGCACCAAGAGCTTGTAACACTCCAAAGAGAAAGGAAAAATTTAAATCGCATCATATGAGCCCCTTTAAGGTTTTGTGGTCCAGGGTCACATATTTTTATACCAAATCAGAATATTTGAATTATTTCTGAAGGATCATGTGACACTGAAGACTGGAGGAATGCTGCTGACAATTCAGCTTTGCCATCACAGAAATAAATAACATTTTAAAATATAAAATAGTAATTTTAAATTGAAATAATATTTCGCAATATTGTTGTTTTTGCTGTGCATTTTTGTAAAAAAAAAAATGCAGATTTGGTGGGCGTAAGAGGCTTCTATTAAAAACAAAACAAAAAATAACACCAAACATTTGAACAATAGTGTATATTATAAATAAAATTATATTTTGTCTAGTTAGCACTGCGTATACTTAAAAAATAGTGTAAATCTAGTATTAGTTTGCATTGCAGCAATCCTAAAATATACTTGTCATTGGAAAACTCACATAACAAGTTTCCAGTTCCCAACTTTGTCCTTGGAGTCACTTTACACATTGCAAAGAAATGTTTGCAGAACACATGTTAACTCTACACAATGTACTGTACCTCTTTTCAGGTTTAACTATTCTTGTGGGGACATTTGGCCCAAACATTGTAGCCAAAACCTGACACAAAAACACACACTCACCCACTCAAAACACTCCCACAATGTGCAAAGACTCCATTAACACCTGTGTATACATTACATTTAGTAGGGACATATTAATGTGTATGTGTCCTTTAAGATATATAATTATGTTGTTCACACAATTGGTGGCCACTCCCAATGTAAACACAGTGTCTAAAGAAGAAAAGAGGAAAGGGAGAAAAGCAAGTGTGCGGACTTGATAAGCTCTCGTGAACTGTGGTTCAAACAGTTGTTGGTCATATACAAAGCAGAATTACAAAAGGCAGAGAGAATGGGAGAAATTAATAACTCCTAAGTACAGACACACTGGTAAGACCAGTTTTAGGGTGTGGAGCCAGTGCACACTGCCAAGTCGTCCTCTTCCTGTTTTGTAAAGTGTTTGCATAGAGGAGCACAGCTAATCAGAGGAGAGAGGTATGATCGCCTGTGTGATGGGGGGAAACACAATGTGAGAGGTATTCGACTCGCTGTGTGTTTATTGTGGGATGGGGGTATTGATGAGGCTTGTTAGTGTGTATTTGACACAGCATAGACCTCCTGCACCGCTGCAGTTCATTCATTCATTCTAGTGTGTCTGTGTCTTTATGTAATACTGTATCTGTTTATCAGCCAGTTCTGGACAGAGTCCCAGATGCACACTTTATTACCCCACTGCCTCTATATCGTTGTCTATTTCTACCTATAACTACTTGCAAATTCAAATAAACAACACTTTCAAGTGTTTTTATTAAAGAAATGGCAGTATTTTACAGTAAGGTTCAATTTGATAACATTTGCTAATGCATTTATTATAATGAACTAACAATGAACAGCTTTTATAAAATGTTTTATTTAAGCTCAATCATCAACATTTGTGCTTAATGTTGACTACCACAAAAATTATTTCAACACGTCCCTCAAAATAGATGTTACAGTGAGGTGTTTACAATGAAAGTAAATGAGGCCAGTATGTAGATAATTTAAAGGGGTGGTTGACTGTTTTTTTTCTAGGCTTGATTGTTTGCTGCGTGTTCCCGGAGGCGGGGTTTATGTAAAATTCTGGGTTCTTGACGTAACGGACCTGGGAAGTAACTCGTTGTAGTCCCTTACCAGCTGTTTTTGTAGGCATTAAACTGCCAGAATTTTAAAAGACGATATCTCCATTTGCATTGAACTTTCAGCTTCGTAACTTTGCAGATATTGTTTATGATCAAACAGCAACATTACACACTAACTAACATTAAAAAAGTGAAATCACAATCAACCACCCCTTTAAAAGCAGATTTATAAAAGCACTTACATGAATTCTTCTGTCAGCGTGTGTGTATTATTTGAGCTGTAATGTTTTTCTTCTCATTTCAGCTGTCATTTTAGTCATTTTGTGGCTATACTATTGAAAAAGTATGTTAATATTTACATATTGCCCCATTCACTTCCATTTTTAAGTTTTTTTATTTATTTATTTTTGAAAATACTCAACATTTTTGAAGTTCATTGTTAATTTATGAATCTAATGGTAACTTTTCCAACTAGAAATGTTACAATGTATTAGCATATGTAGAAATTAACTATTTACTGTGATACTTAATATTTTCACTCAGAAATTTCACAAATAATTACAAAGAAACAGCAATTAACAAATTGAATTAAATGTGAAATTTGAAGTAGAAAGGTTAAAATATAGTATTTTCTTTTAAGACATACACCAATAATATTTTATTTTTATTTACAATGGAGATATATATATAAGTGCTGTCAGGCGATTAATCGTGATTAATCGCATCCAAAATAAAAGTTTTTATTTGCATGATATATGTGTGTGTACTGTGTATATTTATTATGTATATTACATGCACACACATGCATGTATATATTTAAGAAAAATATGTTATGTTATATTTAATATATTTATATATAATATAAATTATATGAATATAAATATATACAAGTAAATACATGTAAATATTGTCAAAATATATACTGTATGTGTGTGTATTTATATATGCCAAATCAAATATACACAGTACACACACACATATATTTAGTAAACAAAAACATTTATTTTGGATGCCATTATAATATATATATATATATATATATATATAGTGATTGATGGTGTCTTATCAAATATCAGGGACTTTTTATGTCTACTAGAAAATATTTGGATGTATTGTGTGCTTCATTATAAAATGGGTGAAACTTCAAAGATCCAGAATATGGTGATAATCTTGTCTGAGACAACAGTGGGAGCAACAGGTTGTGTTGGGAGATAAGCTCTGTCTCTTCGTAACCTTACTATGACACTACGGCATAATTTAAGACCTATGTGAATTTTTTATCATGTAGCTCTTATGTTTTATATTTGATTTGATGTACTCATGCAAACTGCTTCAGGCATTGGACTGCTGACTCGTGAGTTTTGTTTGGTTGTGGGACAAAAACAAAGTCAATATCCAATATATAAGCAAAAAAGGTCAAAAGGTCTTTGCATTGCAAAACTTTCAAAGCCTTTCCAAAAATGTACACAGTCCACTCGGATTGTTCCTTCTTTGGCCACCCGTTCCTCTTTAGCGTTAAGAAGTTACCCTCATGCGTCCTATTGATGTTGTGGTCTCAGTTCCTCAAGGTTATTTGGTCAACTATGTCTCAGCTGGGCTTTACTCTGTTGACTTTGTGAAGTGAGTTGCCCTTGGATCCATGGCAGGTTAAACATTAACCGATCTGCATTTGTTCTGTCCTACTTGCATCTGTTACACTCCATCCGATCACAGGAATATTCTTAAACCCAGGGGATCGGTTTTGAACAAATATCAGATGTTTTTCTGTTCTACTGCCTCTTAACTAGCAGGGGTGCTCTGTCAAGGTAAGAGACTCTGGGTTCAGTAGAAATATTGTGCAAAGAATATTTGAGAGTTGTTTTTATTGTAAGCCCCTCAGGTCTAGACTACAAATTGTGCTTTAAACCTCTATTGTATTTCTTAAATAACTAATAATTAAGCCCTAATGGTTGCACAGCCCATAAATTAAATGCAGCTATAAAGGTTCAGTACATTTGATTTAGAGTGAGGAAGTATTATGGTTTGTTAAGTCTGCATGGAGAAAGAGGCATTTGAAGTTATTTACAATGCATTGAGCATATCTTGACCTATATTACATTCCATATTTATGATATAGCGCTACAAATGTGTAGTGGATT
This sequence comes from Sinocyclocheilus anshuiensis, assembly GCF_001515605.1. Classification (NCBI taxonomy): domain Eukaryota; kingdom Metazoa; phylum Chordata; class Actinopteri; order Cypriniformes; family Cyprinidae; genus Sinocyclocheilus; species Sinocyclocheilus anshuiensis. The sequence goes on along the minus strand of NW_015552616.1, from coordinate 903,695 downwards.
GCGGACAAGTCTGTAGTTGTTGACTTGATTTTAGATACGATCAGGCTTTGCTGTGTGAGGCTGTGGGAGTTGGGTGTGTAGGCTTGAGAGTCCATTATACATGGGAACTTCTTTAGTATGCTTTAAAAAGCATCCCAGGATGCACCTCATGTTGATTAAGGGAATGTCTAGAGTGAGCAGAGAATCTATAGACAAAGGGTTGAGACCAAAATGAAATATAAGACTGAAATGTAAGATTTGTTTTGTTTTCTCATCATATTGAAGTCATTTATAATATTTTAGCATTCTTAAAGTTTAAAGTTTAGCTTTTTAAAAGTATTTTTAAAGTGTGTTTTAGTCATTTTTAAAGTGATTTAATAATTTAGCTTTTTAATAACTGTAAAAAAGGTTTTTCTTAGCTTGTACTGTATATTTTGGCTTTCAGTTAGGTTCCATATCGATTATAGAATTTAATTTAATTTAATTTAACTTTATTTTATTCATATTTTATTTTAAGTATTTTTTTAATTAATTTAATTTTTAAAAAATCTTTGGGTTTTGATTAGGGATGCTCAATTAATTGGTTCCATATCTATTATTTTATCATTATTTGATTTTTCTTACATGCATTTGAGCATGCTCATTTTACCCATTTTTACTTGTAGATTATCTTGTTAGTGCTCACTTAATGTTGATCTTTAAAACTTAATAATTTAATAATTTAATAACACTGTTAAATGTAATTTTCTAAATCTCAAAATAGATATTCACATTTTCATGTTTTGATGCTCATTTTCATCTATAGCATTTAAAACGATGTAATGATTTTGGGATTTAGTGTTTCATTTTTTATTTATTTAGAAAAAGTGTATAGAATTTTTTAATGTATAGCCATTTATCTGTTATCAACCATGACATGAAAATAATTATCAGATTCTTGGTATTTTAGCAACGGTGCAAGTTTTGATGCCTTTAATATTATTTTACAGTATAGAAAATAGTAATGACACAACTTATCATAGTAAAAATAAGTTGTGTCATAATGTATTAATCCTCGCTTCTTTCTTGATTCTACAATTTCCTGTCAGGTAATGATAAAAAAAATGGTTTGATGTAAATATCACCACAAAACCATAAATCTCAATTTTCTTTTCTTTTCCAGTCGGCGGAGTTCTTCGACATGCTGGAAAGGATGCAGGTAAGACTCCTTCCATCATTCAGATGATCTTATAAGTGCATGTCCTCCTTTAGAATAAGATTCCTGTAATAACAGTATTCCTCCAATAACTCTGTACTTTAGCTGAAGAGAATTTGACTGTATAATAATATGATCACAGCATGTTTTTTTGCCCTTGAGTGCTGGCTAAGTGTTCTCTCTCCAGTGGACCAGTCCTGAATTACTCTGAATGAATAATTACACATTCCAGCTCATTTCAAACTCATTGATTTAGCCAGCACTTTTCTCTGTGGTGGGTCTTTGGGTGGGGGTTTGGTAGGAGCTCCACAGGGGCGAGAGACTGTGAACAGGACATACTGACCTGTTATATAAGAGCAGCATGATTGTGTTGTTGTCATCTTGTGTGTGTTTGTGAGAGTGTGTAGATGATGGGCAGCAGGTAGCTTAAGATCAGCTGATCAATACTATGTTGAGGCAGGATTAAAGCCCTCGGTCTTCTTGTCCAGACCTCAGTATGAATGACAGATCGATGCAAAGGTTTGTCTGAAGGACTGATGTCTCTCTCCAATGGATCAAATGTACTTGTGATGTTTTCGATCAAAGATGAAGGTGTGCCTTTGTCAGCTCCCTAGTTCTGTAGCATGCACAGTGCCCAGGGAATTGACCATTTCCTGTTTTCGGTTACACTTTATTTTAAGGTGTCATTGTTACAGTGTAATTATACATTTAAGTACTGAGTAATATTAATTAACTATGTGTACTTACTATATGGTTAGGGTTAGGATAAGGGTTTGTCTTTGGGTTACTTGCGTGTAATTATGCATAATTAATTGTTATTATAATAGTAATTACATGTAACCTGTGTAACATAGACTTCTTAAAATAAAGTGTTACCAAGTTTTCTTTTTCAGTTTATAATTAATTCATAATTAATTCATGCCTAATATTTATGAAAGGGAAACAATCCCACAAACTTAAACTTCCTGTGTATTAAAAATACACAGGAATAAAATCTGATAAACATATTATTTTTATTTTACATAATATATTTAATTTTATTAGATTTTTTTAAAAATTAAAACTAGAAATTAATTTGCATTTTAATATAAATTAATTTAAAATAATTTAAATATTACATAATTAATAAATAAAATACTTTTAATTACAATGTAAATGCAATTTATTTTATAAATTAATTTACATTTATTTTTATTTTGTTTGTTTAATGTCTCTTAAATTATGTTTAATTTTAATAATGTCATGTAGAACAGTCTCTGTACTTAACAACTAAGATAAAGAGATTAGCAATATTGTTGTTAAATATCAGCTATATTTAATATCTGACATTGTATTCATGTTACAGATAATTGTCATTGGTGTCGCAATATTCAGATGTAGATATTCACAACAAGCATTACGAATGTTTCCAAGTGAACAAGAGCTTCTTCCTTTATTTATCTCTAAGGCAACTGTTTTTTCCTGGACTGTCAGGTGGAAATAATTTTAGCATGGTAACCACAGTTTTTGACAAAAAATAACCTGATATTAGCCATCAGTCATAAAAATTTTTAAAAGGACAAAAATGTTCTGAAGGTTTTATTGACTGTAAACAGAGCTGCTTTATTTGGGGAGCTCATTTGAATAACAGCGTTTATTGTTTAGTTTGTCATTTATTCTTCCTCTTTTCACCCTCTTCTGCTTTCCTGGACACGGCAGATTCCCAAAACTGAGGAGACTAAGAAATACAAGGTTTGGCTGGTATTGTGAATGTGTGTGTGTGTGTGTGTGTGTGTGTGTATATATATTATGTCTGTAAGTGTATGTTTGTGAGTGGGCTCATTTCTTCTCTATTAAAGGGGTCATATGATGCGATTTCAATTTTTCCTTTCTCTTTGGAGTGTTACAAGCTCTTGGTGCATAAAGAAGATCTGTAAAGTTGCAAAGACTAAAGTCTCA
>NW_015552616.1:895840-899844 GCF_001515605.1 Sinocyclocheilus anshuiensis | reverse complement strand
CATCGCGCCGGGACACGGCATCACAGTATGGTAATGGGCGTAACATTTCCGTCACACGCTTGAGGAATTCGGCCAATATTGGCACTAGATAGCTGGCCAATCAGAGCACACCTAGCTTTTCAGAATGATGAGCTTTGTAAAAATCAACGTGTTTCAGAAAGGTGGGGCATAGAGGAGAAACAATAATGTACAGTATGTGGAAAATAATGTGTTTTTTGAACCTTAAACCGCATAAACACATTTCATTACACCAAATACACAAAATAATGTTCTTTTTAGCAACATCATATGACCCCTTTAATATTCTGATAAACATCAGCCACAGTCTTGAGTTCTACAGCATCAATCAACATCAAGTACTTTTTTTACATTTGGTGATGTAAAGGTCAGTGATGATGGCCTTCAGATTCTGCCAGAGAGACCAAAAGCAGACTAAAAACCTTTAAATCCAACATATGGTTATTGGAATGCAAGCAGAGAATAGTCAATATGTCTTTTTTTGTTGCTGTTGCCATTATTTTTCATTTTATTTTTTTTATCAGTCATATTCTGGTGTAGATATTATTCCTCTATCCTGCTCTTGGGATTTTTTATTGCAATAAACAGACTGTGATACATTTGGTTGACTTTTCAATGCTATCCTATGATCAAATGTCTTTTTCTCTCCTACAGGATGACTACATCCCTTACCCCCGGATTGAGGATGTGAGTCCATGAACACACACACACACACACACACGTTGTGTTTCCATGTATTATGGGGATATTCCATAGGCGTAATGGTTTTTATACTGTACAAACTGTATTTTCTATCACCTACACCAACCTTACACCTAAACCTACCCATCACAGGAAACTTTCTGCATTTTCTTATTTTCAAAAAACTTCATTCTGTATGATGTATAAGCTTGTTTCCTCATGGGGACCTAAAAATGTCCCCACAAGGTAAAAACTTACTGGTATTACTATTGTGGGGACATTTGGTCCCCACAACGTGATAAATACCAGGTACACACACACACACACACACACACACACACACAATACTTCTAAACACAATAGTTCTATGTACTCTATATTAATTTGTTTGTGTATTAGCAATTTAGCACAAGAGGGTTTTCATTATGTTCAAGTGTTTTAAGGCTGAAAGGAACAGATTGTCTCTATTTATTACACAGCTCTTTGGAATACTTCATCCTGATTGGTTAATCACTGCATGTAGATGTTTGTGTAATGATTGCTAAACTGTTGTCCCTGGCAACAAATCATACACTGTGCTATTTATTTTTCCATAGTTTTATAGGTAGCCATTAGCTTTCATTAATAACTTCAGCATTGCTGCTGTTAATAGGTAATAGTTATAAATGTAATGAAAGTTTGATTAAAATATTTTTCATATAGACATTTCATTTGTAATGTTACAAAAGATTTCTATTTTAAATAAATGGCATTCTTTTGAACTTTCTATTCATCAAAGCATCCCGAAAAAGATACATCAAGATTAAACAGAACAACAGTTTTCAACATTGATTATAATAAGAAGCACCAAAACTGCATATTAGAATGATTTCTAAAGGATCATGTGACACTGAAGAAGTAATGGCTGCTGAAAATTCAGCTTTGCCATCACAGGAATAAATTACATCTTATGGAGCTTCAAACATGGCCATTGTCACTCCCTCGCATACAGCCTTTCTAACACAAATCACGTCTTACAAAAGTTAAATCAGTGTATTGTTTTCTGTAAATTAATGAACAGGATGATTTTCACATAATTTTGTTGCAAAAATTCTAGTCTCCAACATCCTGTTCTCAAAAGTCTTGTGAACAAATATGCTATATGTGTTTTATAGCCTTATTTCAGTGACTTAAACATTTTTATTTAGTTTTTCACTAACCACGCATAAACATTGTTTTCTCAAAAACACAAATAAGTACATTCATGCGTCTTACATATTATTGTAGCCCAGTTTGTGTTGATTACAGTGTAATCAGACTTTAGCCATTAATATGTTTTTAAGATACTGAAAAAACACAAATGTCAGGGCATGTCAAAACTTCTCCAGGGCCCCAAAACCCCCTCAGACCCCAGAGGGTTAAATGCAGCCTTGGTGAGTATTTAAAAAAAAAAGATTTAAAAATTTTACAGACTCCCACATTTTTGTATTGTGTATAAGTGTGTTCAATAGTTAGATTATAGTTGCAGATCTGTGGGGCTTGTGAATGATTTAACAATAAAAAAATATTATAAAGTATAATTGAAATATATAATTAAAAACAATTATGACTTTGCTGACCATTTATGTTATTTTTTTGGCTTTGTTGTCTAGGTCCTGGAGAAGGGTGGTCCCTACCCTCAGGTCATTTTACCTCAGTTTGGTGGATATTGGATTGAGGATCCCGAGGCTCCGGTCGGGACGCCCACGTCCTCAGACAGCAGCTTCTGTGAGGAGGAGGAGGATGGTCTGAGTCCCGGTGGAGGAGGAGGAGTAGGAGGAGGCTACAGGCTGGAGTGTAACAGCATCTCACGGGCTTATCGCAAACACTTTCTGGGCAAGGTGAGGATTCTTTTGTTAATTCTGACGGTATGTTTCATTTCTATACTGTAGGTTTACAGGGCAAAAGTATCCATATTTGAAGAAATACCCATGTATGCCCAGGATATTTTAGCTTTTAGCTGAAAGTAAGTGTCCTGTCTGAGGTAATAAGTCATGTGCCCGAAGCTTATTCACTCACAGTTCTTCATAACACTTGGATACGAGGTGTGATGGCGCCTCTTTGAACAAACATTTTGTACTCCACATTTTGGTATCAGTTGTGTGTCACAGAGAGCTTGACAGAGAGCCACACTTGAGTGATAAAAATGCAAATGCAGTCTACTGGAAAATGAACCTCTCCATATCGAAAAATTTGAGGAACGAACTTGTGAAATGACGCCTGTGGAAACACCTTTCTCTTTCTCAGGAGCACATGAACTATTACTGCACAGGCAGTAGTATGGGACACCTCATCATGTCTCTGCAGTATGAGGAGGCAGATGGACAGGAGTCACTCCGCATCATGCTCAGGTGCCATGTTCAGCACATATTGAAACTATATATGGTATAGTCATTGCTAGGTAGGTCTGTATTGTCATAGTAAATAGCTGAGTAATTATTTTTTATGTCATTTTCTAGGTCAAAAACAAAGACCCTTCATGAGCGAATCCCACTTGAAGGCCTCCTCCAGCTACCCAGCGTACCACAGATAGCCAAGGTGTGTATTGGCAGGATATGCAGCACCAGACGAAAGTCAATGCTATTAAATAGCATCAAATCAAATCAAAACTGTCTATTGGCTTAATAACAACTTTTCAGTGAAACAGTCTTTAGGATCATAAGAAATGTGTGCAAAACTGTCAGTGACTTAAGAGACATTTTCTGTGACCTTAATGTCTAATAATCTAGAACATGTACACATCCAAGCAAATATTTAATTTATAGAAAATAGAAAGTGCTATATACACAACTGTTTAAATGTTTGAGGTCAGCAAGATTTTTAAATGCTTTTGAAAGACAACTCTTATGTTCACCAAGGCTGCGTTGCATGTAATCACAAATATAGTAGAGACAGAAATGTTGTGAAATAATATGTTAAAAAATAACTGATTTCTATTGTAATATGTTTTAAAATGTCATTTATTCCTGTGATGGAAAATCTAAATTTTCACCATCATTACTTCAGTCTTCAGTGTCATGTGATACTTCAGAAATCATTTTAATATGCTGATTCGGAGCTACAGAAACATTTCTTAATATCAATATTGAAAAAAGTTAATGCTTAATTTTTTGTGGAAACTGGTACTTTTTTCAGGATTCTGTGATGAATATAAAGTTGAAAAGAACAGGATTTATTTAAAAAAAAAAATTTTGTAAATTAAAAATTCATTTATTTTAATTTATCCTTACTGAATAAAAATATTAATTTCTTAATATATATATATATATATATATATATATATATAT
>NW_015552616.1:892000-895618 GCF_001515605.1 Sinocyclocheilus anshuiensis | reverse complement strand
AATCACATTATGTAGGTCTGCAGTCAAACTTTTAAAGTGTATGAGGACTCAAATTCTCAAAAAAAGTCTCTCTCACAAAGTCTCTCAAGACTTCAAGTACTTAGCAGACCTCTTTTGAACTTCCCTCAATCCACTCAAAGGATGCGAGATGTTCACATCAGATATGTCCTATATGTTTCAGCTGCTCTGCGATGATGTCACCGGTCTGAAGTTCAACCCCGTCCTCTACCCTAGGGTGAGCATTTCTGTGTTTCTCACTCCATCTGTGACTTACCTACTCCAGGCATCAGGGTGAAATTAGGGCTGGGCTTTGCTCCGTTTCACCCTAGTACCCAAGTCATCTGAATTAATATGTTCCCATGCTCCGGGGGAGTCACAAATCCATCTGCTTTACACTGCCTGGCATGCCTGAGCCACATAGTGTGTTTGAGAGGAGCCTTGACCATCTCAAGGCTTTGCATGGTCTGTCAGGCATGGCAAACACAAACGCCTGAATTATGGAAAGGCACTGACACACATATTTACCCCTGCGGGCGCTTTCGCTCACTTTCTGTTTTCTCTCCCCCAAGGCCTCACAAATGATCGTCAGTTTTGATGAGCACGAAGTGAACAACACTTTCAAGTTTGGAGTCATCTATCAGAAGTTTGGTCAGGTGAGAGTCAGTCTTGAGCTGTTGTCCTCATTGTACATACTTTCACTGAAGTACTCTCTCTTTTTCCCACTGGGATTGTCTCTTCACATCAGACGACAGAGGAAAGGCTGTTCGGGAACAATGAGGAGACGCCAGCCTTTATTGAATTCCTCAGTGTTTTAGGAGACAATATTGAACTGCAGGATTTTAAAGGGTGAGAGATGGAGATTAAGCTTTGAAAACTGCTGCCAAGGTTCACCTGCGCACTCATAAAAGGCTTGTTTTAATATTAAACAATATTCAAAGAGTGCATTTGTGAATAATTTATTTCATTTACTCATTGTGTGATTTTGACTGGAAGTCTGCTCACGGTAATCAGATTGATCTGCCTAAGCAGCACTTCTGCAGAGCTAATTTGACTGGTGTGTGTGATATTGTGCTGCTCAGGTTCAGAGGCGGTCTGGATGTGTCTCATGGGCAGACTGGATCTGAGTCTGTCTATACCACGTTCCGTCAGAGAGAAATCATGTTTCACGTTTCCACAAAACTCCCCTTTACAGAAGGAGACATTCAGCAGGTGTGTTTCCTTTTTTAATGTTTAATAATTAAAATTATTTTTTAAATATTATTTAACTTAAACTTTTTAAATCAAATTAATATCTATTATTTAAATATTTTGTAGTTATTTATTATTTATTGTAATTTTTTTTTGTCAAGGATTTTATACACTCTTTGTATTCATATTTCACTCTAAAATCAACAAGAAAAAAATATTGTCTTCACAGTTAAGCACATGTTCCTTCCAAATCTAAATTGCTGTAATGGACAAAAAAAATCCTGACTGCAATTCTAAACACATTTTTTATTAATCAATTCTTTGATAAATTTTTATTAATCAAAGAATGAATTAAGATACTACCATTATTTATTTGTTTATTTATTTGTTTGTTTGTTTATTTGTGTTAACCCTAACCCAACGGTAAAGAGATGAATAATGAAAATTGTGGAGATGAAATGAAAAATAGGGAGAAATGTACAAAATCTAAATTGCTGTAATAGACATAAAATATATATCAAATTTTCCTGACTGCAATTCTAAACACAGTGTTTTTTATTTATCCATTTTTTGATACATTTTTATTAATCAAAGAATTAAGTAAGATACTACCATGATTTATTTATTTATTTATTTATATTTTGTGTTAACCCTAACCCTTTTATGGAGATAAAATGAAAATTAGGGAGAAATGTACTTAATGAAATTCACATTGCAAACAAATAAATTAATTCATAATTCATTAATTTCAAATTGAAAAATTAAAATAAAATAAAATAAACTATATTTAAATATAATCCCTGTATGTTTATCTTGACTATAAATTGTGTTGGCAAATCCATTACATTTAAAATATTTATAAATATTTTCCGCTTGTGTCATATTCTCTCAGCTCCAGAGGAAGAGACATATTGGCAATGACATTGTCGCAGCCGTCTTCCAGGAAGAGCCCACACCATTCGTTCCTGATATGATCGCATCCAACTTCCTTCATGCCTACGTGTTAGTGCAGGCAGAAAACCCCTGCACTGATCACACCACGTACAAGGTTTGTCAAACACCTCACTGAGTTACTCCAGAGACCCATCAATCCCATCAATCCCACTGATCTGTGGTATCGATCGGTGTTCACAGGTGTCCGTCACAGCCAGAGAAGATGTCCCTCCGTTCGGCCCCCCTCTTCCAAACCCTGCGGTCTTTAAGAAGGTAATATAGAAGATCGCTTCTGTTAAATGTCGAAGGAGATGATGATTTGTATCATAAGATGATGGAGATCAACTTTTTCCCAGGGTCCCGAGTTCCGGGAATTTCTCCTGACAAAATTGATCAACGCAGAAAATGCATGCTGCAAGTCAGACAAGTTCGCCAAGCTAGAGGTGAGAAAAAAATCCAGAGATCCATGATTCACTATAAACAATTAATTTGGAGGAATAATCCCCCAAAATATTAATATTCTATCATTATTTACTAATGTGTTTTCATTTTGGGGTGAACCATTGCTTTAATTAGCCTATCTGCATCATCATCTGTCGTTCTGTGTGTGTGTGTGTGTGTGACAGGAGAGGACACGGGCAGCACTGTTAGATAACCTTCACGATGAACTGCACAGACAGACACAGGCCACAGTAGGACTGGGATCAACTACAGATGAAGAAAAGCTAGAAAATGGAGGTCATGGAGGGCTGCTGGAGTCTTTTAAGGTGAGATGTCCTGTCCTTGACCACTTAAAAACCCAGAGAACTAAAGATTTTACTGAATGATGTTGCTCTCTGCATTTCTTCTATTCAGTGAAGTATTCTCAATTCCCTCTCAAATATAAACATATTCTACAATATGTACTACCAATTAACATTTTGGGGTCAGTATGTTTTTTAAAGGAATTCATACTTTTATTCAGCAAGGATGCATCAACTTGATAAAGTGTCAGCAAAGACAAATAATATTACAAAAGCTTTCAATTTCAAATAAATGCTGTTCTTTTGTATTCCTCAAAGAATCCTGAAAAAATGTATCACCAAAATATTAAGCAGCATAACTGTTTTCAACACTGGTAATAATAAGAAATGTTTCTTGAGCAGCAAATCAGCATATTAGAAGACTGAAGACTAATTCAGCTTTGCCATCACAGGAATAAAATACATTTAAAAATATTTTAAAAAAGAACGCAGTTATTTTAAATTGTAATAATATTTCACAAAATTACTAATTTTACAGGTTTTCAAATAAATGCAGCCTTGTTGAGCATAAGTGACTTAAACCCAAAACTTTTCCTGTTTACTTGTTTGTCTGTCTGTGTGCATATGATTCTGTTTGTCTGAATATGCTCTGGACTAAGTTCTAAGAAGGCCTGTGTGTGTATTAGTGACCATATGCATGGTTTTGCTGTGTGTGGGTGTTTTCAGGCAGGGTGGAGGTGTGTGTGGGGTGGTT
>NW_015552616.1:889688-891986 GCF_001515605.1 Sinocyclocheilus anshuiensis | reverse complement strand
ATATATATATATATATATATATATATATATATATATATACACTATACTATATTTAAACTATATATAAACTATTTTTTTTTAAATGGTAACATTTCATATTGAAGAAATGATTATATTATATTATAAAATTTATATTTTTAATGTTTTTAAGTGGCAAAGTTTGTAAATTTACAAGCAAAAAATATAAATGCGACAAAAAATAAATATAGAATAGAATAGAATAGAATAGGTGTTTTCTAACCTTTGTTTGACCTTTGGCTTGAGTGTAAAGCTGGTGTGTTGCTCCACCTACCGGTTGTTCATGGTAATACAATTGCATTTTTCAAACTCCATCATCATTATTATGGGTAGTTTTCGGGCTAATATATAAAAAAATAAATGTCATAAAAGTAATAAAATAAGTCATTTAAGATAAATTATTAACCAGCTAATATAAATAATGCACATATAAACCTAAACTGTGACATACGTTCTTATTTCTCTTTATTTGCCAATACAAATATATTTGTACTCATGCTTATTGCAGTTTTGCATTTTCTGTTCCTCTCTTACCCTCTTCCTCTGTCTCTGTCAGAGGGCCATGCGTGTGAGGAGCCACTCTATGGAGACGATGGTGACTCATAAACACAAGAGTCCTGGAGTGGTGGCAGGGGTCCCGTCCAGTGTGAGCGGTGGAGGACTCCAGCAGAATAACATGGAGTGCACCAAGAGCACCTTCACTGTACTTCCATTATTTTCATTTATTCAGATTAAATTCTTATCTCATCCAGTGTATTATTATTATAGAGCTGAGCTTTGTGTGTTTGTGTTTGTCAGCCTCCAGCGCTGTCTGCAAAATCTCCATTAAAGAGTCCAGTAAAGCGGCGCTCTGGTCTGTTCCCCAGACTGCACTCCAGCACAGAAAGTCCAACTGAGAAACATCCATCTCGCAGGTAAACAAATATACATACAATTTTATACATTACTCCAGTCTTTAGTGTCACATGATCATTCAGAAATCATGATAATATGTTGATTTGCTGATCAAGAAACATTTCTTATTATTATCAATGTTGAAAAGTTTTTCTGCTTAACATTTTGTGTGTGTGTGTGTGTGTGTGTGTGTGTGTGAAAACTGATACACTACCATTCAAAAGTCTGGGTATGCATGATTTAAAAAAGGGAGAACAACATTAATTAATACTTTTATTCAGCAAGGACACATTAAATGGATCAAAAGTGACAGTAAAGACATTTCTAATGTTACAAAAAATATTTCAAATTAATGCTGTTCATTGACCTTTCTATTCATCAAAGAATCCTGAAAAATGTATCACAGTTTTTACAAAAATATTAAGCAGCAAAAACTTTTTAACATTGATAATAATAGGAAATATTAAAAATTGAGTACCAATAATAATTGAGCACCAAATCAGTGTATTATAATGATTTCTGAAGGATCGTGTGACACTGAAGAATGGAGTAATGACTGCTGAAAATTCAGCAATGATGTGTTTGTCTGTATGTATATACATTTTTTGTGCATTAGTATTTCAGAAAAGCACTACATAAACTGTATTCTGTGTTTTTGTAGTGACCAAAAAGCAGAAGTGTTACCTCACTCGCAGGATGTGAGGTCAGAGACGTCATCCAATCCGAGTTCACCAGAGATCTGCCCAAGCAAAGAAAGGTGGGTTGCATTTGGTTTCTCAGTTTGAGTTCCTTAGGTACAGAAGATGTGAGTGCAGTGTTGGAGTGTTTTGACATTAAATGAATCAGATATGTAGTCGGGCTTTATTTTTAAATCCTTTTCCAGCACCTTCACTTTTAGCAATGTATGTGAAAGGGTATTTCTTTCTCCTTCATAGTTCTTCAGTAAACAAAAAACTGTGGATTTCTGTTGTGTAATCTCTGTCCCGTTGGTTTGGTCCTGCAGGCCATTTGTGAAGCTGAAAGAGTGTAGTGGCAGAGCTAATATCTCCCGATCCTCCTCCAGTACCAGCAGCTTCAGCAGCACAGCAGGGGAGGGAGACGGACTGGAGGAGCTGGAAATGGTGACACACACTTACACACACAGACAGAAGAGTTCTGTTGAGATTCAAGAGATGCACTGCAAAAAAACAACAACAGTATTTCAGTAACAGTGACAGTATATATTATCTCAGCATCCTTAAACCTTGAGTACTTGAGAAGCAAAACTGCACAAGATCTTATGATGGAATATATATATATACATATATGATGGAATATATATATACATATATATATATATATATATATATATATATATATATATATTTAGTACTTTTAATATATATA
>NW_015552616.1:888466-888569 GCF_001515605.1 Sinocyclocheilus anshuiensis | reverse complement strand
TACTTTTAATATATATACATTTATTTATTTATCATAATATGATAGATGTGAAAATATTATTACAGTTTAAAATAACAGTTGCCTAATATAATATACCTTAAAA
>NW_015552616.1:872506-887510 GCF_001515605.1 Sinocyclocheilus anshuiensis | reverse complement strand
ATATATATATATATATATATATATATTTAGTTTTAATGTAAGCCTAACAACATTTAATGAAGTTTATGCTTAAAACAAGTTTGTCATTTTGACAACTGAGTTTTAAAAGGAAAAAATAAAAAAGTAAGTGATTTTTTAAGGATGTTTCTATTTTTCTTTTAAGCTGTAAAACGACTAAATGATTATGAAAATTATTTTTCACTTTTTTCACAATTATTATGTTTCTTACTCTAGCAAAGCTCTTGAGATAATTACCTCACATAAGCTCACTGTGAAAACAATTCACTTATGCTTCAGTCAGGTCTAGGTGTTTTTTTTTTAATTGGAAAGCAAGACAAAATGATTAAGATGATTAAGATTTTTTTTTTTGCAGTGTTTCTTTCCCTTTCAAAGCTCCTGTAGATAATCACCTCAGATAAGCTCACTGTGAAAACAATTCAATTATGCTTCAGAAACTTCCTGTACACAGCTGCTTTGCAGATAACCATCACACACTAAATGGCCCTTTGCATTGATTCACTAAGCCTGACGTTTGTCGATATGCTTAATTACTGCTGTACAGCTAGTTCTAGGACAATCTATAGCGATGATGGTACTAGTATTACCATTACCTCTGCAGATTACTCAGTCTGTCATTTGCTGTGTGTTGTGTCCTGTAGAGCAGTCACCCCTCCACGGCCTCATCTGTGTACAGTCCATCTCTCAGCGTGGAGAGCCAGACCTCTGGAACGCCGCTGATCATGTGCCGCAGTCCCACAGGTGAAATAAGCAATCATACACAATAAAAATAAATTGAGGCAATCATACACTGCACAGCCAACAGTAAGTGGACACCCGAAAACCACTCACATGTGCTTGTTGAACATATTTCATTAATAAGCAATCGGTAATAGTTGAAATAGGATAGGAACTATTTCATCTTTAGCTCTTTAGAACACTGTTTTCTGTAATTGCAATAAAGCTGAAATAAAAAAATAAATATTGAAAAACTTCAATAATGAAAAATTGCTAAAAATGCACTCACACTTGGTTTGTATAAATGAGTTTGTTTCTACATTGGAATAGATTTAGATACATTTAGCATTACATCACTTGATCACCAGCATATTTGTTTAGAACTGTTTTTGCTTGTAAATGGTGCTTGATCTGTGCATATTTCTCTACTGATTCAGATGTGACAACTTTTTTACTGAACAATGTAATATTATGGATATTACGGAGGCAACGGTTTGAAGTTAAAAATGTGATGATGGATTTGTTTCTTACAAACATGCAGCTTTTTGCTTCACAAGACATTAAATGATGGACTGAAGATTTGTGGTTTACTTGTGGATAATTGTGATGTTTTTATTTGCTGTTTGGACTCTCGTTCTGACGGCACCCATTCACTGCAGAGGATCCATTGATGAGCAAGTGAAGTAATGCTAAATTTCTCCAAATCTCTTCAGATGAAGAAACAAACTCATCCACATCTTAGATGGCCTGAGGGTGACAACATTTTCAGCAAATTTTTATTTTTGAGTGAACTATTACTTGAAAATTAGAAATGTTGAACATTAGAATGTTAAAAATGTTAACTAAAATAAACAAGTATTTGGCTAAAAGTAATTGAACCCCTAAAAAACCAGACCCATATATGCTTGTTGAACATTTCTCATTAAAACCATTAATAGGAAATTGGTAATAGTTGAAAGAGTCAGACTCGCAATTAAAATAGTCTGACTTGTCAGTTAAAAGGTGGTGTCCGCATACAGTATTTGTGGCTATGAGATGTGCATAAACATGAGTATACTTGCATGCACACACAAATGCTTGCACTTGGCACAAAAACAATAACTCGCCTGTTGTTTTTCTTAGATGGAAAGAACAAAACTTCACCAAGGTCAAACTTGAAATTCCGCTTTGACAAACTGAGCCACTCCACTGTAAGTACTGTGTACTCGAATAACCTTTAATATTGACTGGGCGTATTTTGAAATCGGTTTCAAAGTCGGTTTTATAGTAGATCAGATTATCAACAATGGCGATGTTTACATTTACATTTAGTCATTTTGCAGATGCTTTTATCCAACGCGACTTACAATTGGGGAATACATAAAGCGATTCTTCTTAAAGAGGCAAACAGACACAGAAAGTGCTTGTGATACCAAGTTTTAGGCATTGTTCAAATAAGTACAAGCTAGAAAGGGAAGGAATAAATAAATAAAGAGAAAGACAAATTTTTTTTTATGTTGAAATGATAACAGTGTGTATGTTACTCTTGTTTTTGAAGTGCAAGTGCATTTGTTATCATAAGTCTGTAACAGTGCATTTGATTCCATTTGTAAACTGAATAATGAGATTGGAATTCATTCACTAGAATAATAATTTTCCTTTCTTTCAGGGTCATTAGGTCAGACAGAAGCCACTGCATGGACAAAAGGTACTTTGCATATTACTGTACTTACATATCTTTAAGCTAGGTATAGATACATCTTGAAATACAAACTTGCATAAAATATAAATCTAAAGTTTTTCTTAGTACTTATTTTATCACCTTTAAAAATTTTTAGCATAAAAATGAATGCGAGTCAAGGTTTGAAGTGAAAAAATGAATTTTGTTAGTAAGTACAGTATATACAGTATAGAAAGAATAGTAACTATTTCACCTTTTACTCATCAGAACAAGTAGAAATACTGAAATATTGTTAATAAATAAACAGTAATAAATTAGTCATAATTTCCAGTTTAGCCCCTTTTAATGCTAATAATGGAATGTTCAATGGTGCTAAATTAATTACCTTTTTTTCTAAGAAATCACAAAGGATTTTCATCTGTGTTGTTACTATGAACTAAAACTATTACAAAATAGTTTTTGTTAATTGAAATAAAGCAAAAATAAATAAATAATAATAAATATTAGATGAAACGCATAAACTTGCAAATTAAGAAATGTTGTTTTGGTAAGTAACTGAAACAAGTTTGAGTACTAAAATGACTAAAACAAAAAATTAAATATATATAGGCCTATGTTATTTTATTTTGTAGAAATATTTATTAAAAATAAAAATAAATTAAAACAATAGAAATATTAAAAACTAATAAAATGACAAAAAGCTCATAACAAAATGAATTAAAATTACATTTAAAAATATAAATGTAGTTGTTTTTATATATATGTGAGAAATAGTGGCTCTACATAGTACTTGGTGTCAGATCAAAAAGAAAATAAAGGGTTTCACTCATCCCCATTTGAATTTTATATGTACTTTATTTAATCTGTGGACTTTTAAAAGTACCATAGTTTACCCAGTGTGTCTGTTCTTTGTCTTTCTAGGCAGTGACTTTGAATGGATTTTTATAGATTGGAGGAAAAAGGGACCATTTTCTCTTGCTAATGCAACAGTTATCACTCTCCAACATAATACACAACTGAACACTATTGTAAGAACTGATCCTACAAACACACAAAAATGGTTCAGAGGACAGAAATGAACACCAGTCTTAGTAGAAAAAGCAACATATGTCTCTGTTTTTCCAACATTTTAAATGTAGTGCTCAAACAAGTGTTGAAAACTATCCTTGCCTAACTGCAATTGCTTTCTAGACAGATGCTCAATATTAACACAGCCACTTGAAATACTTGAAGAGTTCTCAATCATTAAATGTTACAAGAGATACGGACTACAAAATAGCATTATAAGCTCCTGCACTGTGCTGAGTCTTTTACAGAGATTACGGGTCGTTTTGAGTCTTGTAACACATCGCCCATCAGTGTAAGCCTTAAAATGCTATAGAGAACTATGCTCTGCTGAAGACTGAGTTCTGTTTTTTTTGAGTGATGTGAAAAGGTCGAATTCACCTTTCCTGAGGGTAACCAAAGATGAAGATTGCCATGGTTTATTTGTGGTAAAGGGGAAAGGTTTTAACAAAAAAACATATTTCATGGATGGCAAAGACACATTTTATTATATTTTTTAAGTAAAATCTGTCTGTTCATTTCAGCGTATATTTATTTCTCTAAATAAAGACTTCAGTATATTTGTTCAACACTAATGTTATTGAACAGATATATTTGCACAATTGAACTTAAAAAATGAAATTATATACTTTAATAAATTTCATTTTGAGCTCTCAAACACACTTGAGAAAGCACAGACACATAAACATGGTTTTTCTTACTTTCAGACTTGTGGATGTACAAAAAGGTCCTTTTTTGTAAATGCTTTGTTATTCAATTATGGCTGGCAGAATCATTTCTGAAGGATTTTCTTTGGAAATGATGTGTTATTTATTTACATATGTGTGTCTCTCCTCATTCCTCATGATTCAGTTGTTAGTTTTCAGCCGTACTCATTAGTGAGGGCATTAGTTTGCAGAGAGCGAGTTAAATATTCTTGTACAGTGACAAACTTGGCCATAAAACGTGTTGGCATATATGTTTGTACTGCCATAATTTATTGCTTTTAAAAATTGTTGATATTACGTAAAAAAAAATACACAGAGTCAAATAAAAACAATTTAAAATATTATGTATATGTATATTTGGTTATGGCATGTGCCATTAAGAATTTATTATAAAAAATAAAATGTATTTTGTGTCAAATACCAGTCTGTTGTGAAAAACATTTGAAATATGAGTCTAATGCAATTTTCTCAGATATGTCTTCTTTTATTTCAGGTACAACCACACATTTTATATACAAAATGCACACGTTCTACAGACATATCTGGAAGAACAACAACATTTAATATGGCTTTACAACTACTGTATATTAAATCAAAGTGTAACATTGCTAGCATTCACATTTCAAAGTCAAGCTGATATCTTTTCAATCTTGTCTAACTTTGCAACTGTACTGCCACTATTTTTACAGTCATATTTGCTCTGGTATTGAAAATAACCCACAGCCACATGAGAGATAGAAATGCAAGATGTTTTTGTGTTCAGGAGAAATGCACCGAGGAATAGACAGTTGGCTCAGACGCTTGTTTTGGATGATCATTCTGCCGCCTTGAATCGTTCACTGCAACTTCTGCATACACCAACCGCACAAATAATGACAAGTAAAGAAATTGACCATATTGACTTATTAAACAAATCAGATTCTTATCAAAACACACAATGTACTGAGATACTTACTTCCTTTTTTGGTTTCACTCTAGCTGCAACTAGAACAAGAAAAGTCATTAAAAAAAAAATCAGAATTTTATATTTTTATTTTAAAAAATTACATGTAAACTATATTTATTCATTTAAATTAAATGTATTAATCATTTAAACTGTATGACATATTTGCAAAACATGGAGTTGAATCTTACAGGAGGTGCGGGGGCGAGGCGGGACAGGGGGTGATGGTGGATGATGATCCCGGGTGAGACACCAAACAAATCCCAAAACAACAGGAAAACACATCAAGGCACCAAAACAAAGCAGGACTCTATGAGAGAGGCTTCTGCCTGATGAGTCTGCTGCTGCTGCTGCTGGCCAAAAATAAAGATAGATACTTTCTCATTTGAGCAATATATTGTATGCAAATTATGAAACCAAAAAATTTAAATTATTTCAAACAACAGCATGCATATATATATATATACCTGCAGTCACATTAACATATGTCACATGTCCACTGCTAGTGATATTCTGAGGCCAGGATATCAAGCACCTGTATGCTCCAGCATCTGACTGGTTGATGTTGTGAATGTGGACCAACAGATGTGTGCTATTGGCTGTTGAGCTGGACCTGGACATCTCGATTCGTTCAGAGGGAATGAGGGAAGTAAATCCTACTGTGTCCAATTCCTGGAAAACCCATCCTCCAGTCCAGCCAGCAAGCCCACAGTGTTGCACTTCACAGCTCAACTGGAGACTGCCGCCCTCCGCCACAAACTTTGTAGCACGGCTTGCTCGAACAGATGAGCACAGTTCACATACTGAAATGAGAATAAAACAAGCGAGTTGAGTTTTTAGTTACACAAAGCACTTTTGGACTTTGTACAAACCGTCTTATTATGGAGCCCTTGAAGTGACTTACGAGAAATATATAAGTTGTACAAAATATTCAAATAAACCGGAAACCATAACACGACAACATTAAAAGGAAATGTGAATATTTACAATACTAAAACATTATTTAGAGTCATGAAAATAAACATCTATTTTAAGTGCTTTTGAAAGTGCAGCTGCTTTAACTGAATTTGAGAAGTGACTTACCTTTTAAGATACACAAAAATGGCAGTAACGTCAAGGAACACCTGTAAGCTCTTTTCATCCTTTATACTATTTCCATACTATCTGTCGAATGTCCTTGCAGCCACAGAACAGATTCGGAAGAGTTTTACAGTCAACAGCCGACTTTTCAGTCAAGTCTCCGGGGCAGAACAACAAAAAGGTACGTTAAGTTCTTCTAAACTCTTCCTAGCTCCGTAAACACCCACTCTCTTTATTCACTGCAGGAAAATTGACTCCTCTTTCAGTTTAATTGCGGTACATCTGGCAACTCCAGCAGTATTGTAAGCGTGTATTTGAGGAAGGAAATGCAAGCTCGCCACAAAGTCGGGAAACCTCTTATCATCCTGCTGGAGTAGGGAATTCTCTGTGTTGACGTTCCATTATAACTGGACTGTATTTAGACTGTATTACCATACTACGACTACTACCACTAATAACAATAATCATTTTCATAGTATTTTTAATACTAAAAATAGAATCAGATTCTTCAAATCTGAACATCCTTAAAATAAGATATATTTATGTGAGAAGAAAAAAAAAAGGAAAAATAGAGACATTTTTCCTACTCCATTGACAAATGATACACCCCCCCCACAAATGTTATTAGATGTATGCTTAAATAAGGAATAAACAGTGTCACGATGATTTTCAGATATATTACTGTAAAACAAGACAAAAATACTGATTAAGAAAATGATTTGTGCAGTACAACAGGGAAATTAAATACCAAAAAACAATGATTTGCTGTTTTTCGTTTGTTTATACATTTAATTCTTCAGTTGTGTGTTTTATACTAAGATATAGCCTGCCACAGAACGCCACAGTTATTCTGGCTGAATTATTATTATTAGTATTTATTTATTTAGGAAAAATTATGGCATGGTGCCAGATATATCACGTTCTGTCTGTGAAATGTCACGAAGAAGAGAAGTTTGCTAACATCATAAATCATGGTTTCTGTCCTAGCCACAAGGTGGTGCTCAAAGTAAAATAGTTTCTCAGTAGTCAGCTGGGAAATCTGCACTATGGTTGAGGCAAAAAGGGGCATGTGCAGGCAATTACACAGCTGCTGCAGATAAAAGCCAAGCTTAAACAGAACCTGCTGCTGCTGCTCTGTTTCTGTAAGACAAATGATCTTTACATTGTTTTGATGTGCGATACATCACACTTGATAAATTTACTTTCGAGATCTCTAAAACAAGTCAAATTCATATGACCTAGAAAGGAGCCTTGAATGTTAAGGTTGCAGAGTTAACGGTTTCAGATTGAGATCCTTTGAGTAGAACTCAATCAAATGTTTAATGAAAATTCTGTCATTATTTATTCACCCTCATGTCGTTCCAAACCTGTATTCTGATATTTATGTGACAAATGTGCACATTAACTGTAATATGGAAAGATTCTTCAAAATAACTTCCTTTTTTGTTCTAAAGAAGAAAGTCATACAGGTTTAGAATGTTGGGTGAACTATCACTTGAAGCAACAAATGAGGCTCTGGCAGCATTTTGGCAAAGGGAGGCTCCCTCAGAAGGTTCCTTTGAGCTGTGCGATTGTTTCCTGCAGCGAGTAACCTGAGTCAACGGACCTTAATGGTAACCAGATGTGTAAGACGTCAGTGTGGGCTTACAATCTCAGAATATGTCTGTTTTTCTTGGAAAGCCCGTGGTACAACACCAACCCTAAGTTACGCAAGTGCTAACATATCATTTAACCATTTAGTTGAGTCATATTAATATAAGCTTGTACGTGCAGAGGAACTTTTGTAAACGTCCCTTTTACAGGTCTGAAAGTGAATCTGATATCCAGTCTTTATTGTTATCAGTCAAAACAGGAAACTGGACATTGACCACCCAGGAATGAGTGCGTGCTTGTCAACCCACATGGCTTAAAGCAGATAAGTAAAAGCAAACACTCACAGGTCTGTGCTCAGGAGCAAACAACAGTGTATAATTGAATAAATGGCGATTTTGGCCATGTTTTTGATGCATACAGTGTCATACAGGACAAAGGAACTTGCTAAGCTCAAAGCCATGTACTGAACAAATAAATTTTGTTCACAAATGAAAAGGCAGATTAGTGTCCTCTGAATGGTTCAGTCCCAAGAAAGAATGGTTTCTTGGCAGTACAGATTGCTCCATGATCAGATTACTCCATAGGCACGTCCTCAGCATTCACTGAATATGCAACAAGGCTCTTTTTTTCTCTAGTGATGAGAACAGGCCCTCTGAGGTTTCTTGAATCCATGCTGCAGAGGTATGCAAAAAATGACAAGTATATGATGGTATTGCACTAATGCATTACATGGAATGTAAACATCATTAGGTGGTCAGCACCTCTCAAGGGAGTTTAGCTACATCAAATGTTCTGTTCTGACACAAAACACTAACCCGGTTGAGTGTGACGTGTGAACACAGAGCCTGGTGTGTCTATTCTGGTGCACAATCAAGCTTTTCTCTTGCACGCAGTGTTACAGTGAGAAAGCCTCTATTGTGCTGGTTTTCTGACTGATACTGTGAGACTGTGGGTCTTTAACACAAAGGAATGAAGATGACTGTACTGTGCGTGACTCCAGCAGCAACTATTTTATCAAAAATTTTAATTGTGAGATATAAACTCATAATTAAGAGAAAAAACCCTCAGAACTACAAGATTTTTTTTTTTTTTTAGAATTGCAAGTTTATATCTCAGTTCTGAGTTTATATCATAATATATATGACTTTATATCAAATTTAGCTTATATCATATTTTCTCAGAATCGTGGAAAAACTTTACAAGTTTTACATTTTTTTATGTTGGAAACAAAAAAAAAACTGTGCGATGTAAACTAAGAATTTTTGTCAGAATTGTAAGAAAAGTCAGAATTGTGAGAAAAATCTGAATTATGAGATTAAAATGTTGCACTTACTTTTTTTTTTTATTCATGTGGCAGAAATGGGCTTCCATACTTTAGAGAATATTTAGAGGAGGGAAAAAACACTGTTTTAAGGATGTGAAATCCAGAGAAGGATGTTGTTTGCTTTTTATGGGGTGTCTTTTTTTTTTTATAAAAAGCTTGGTCAACTAGATATCAGCCAAGAATAATTACAGGCCCTTGGCTTTGTTTATTCGAAGAAACACATGAGAACTTTAATTTGTACTGTGTACACAACCTGATCTCCTGAGAAATAAAACTATTACGAGGTGGGGATTTTATATGAATTCATATGATGTGAATCAAACACATCGCATGAAAACAAGAAGTTGGAGTGGATCATGTGGCTTGTTTTATGTGCATGTGTAGTGCAGTTTTTCTGCGCAAGACTGTGTAATTTAAAACCTGCAACTATGAAATAGATTTCATATTTTGTCTCTCAAACTTTTTTCTGAATCCGAATTGGAAATCAATAGCAGCACACTGTCTGAAACAAGCACTGGTATAGCACATTGTAAGAATGCTTTTCTAATGAAAAATTAATGTGAAATGTGACCATGGCTGCATTTTTCTGGCTTCATTCCATTGTTGTTTGTGTTCTGGTTCCAGGCACTGAACCCTTTTAATCTGACTCAAATGTGATTGCTCGTTCTGTATCGATTCTCTTTCGCTTTTAGTTTGTGTCAGGTGTTTGGCATTGGGCCATTGTCTTTGCTCTAGCAATAAATATGGACAGTTCCAAAAAAACTGGACACTGGGAATCTGGTTGAGAGAGTTTATTAAGACTACAGGATTTAACATTGTTGGTGTTTACAAGTGGAGACTGAGATTTTTTAGGGTTTTCATGTCAACATTGGCTCTTTCCCTAATGAACTGTGGTTTGGATTGATTATGCCATATCAGATGGTTCACCTAAGGCCCATTTCATTTCTGTCCTTATCTAAAGTGTGAGCAAGTGATATGAGACACTAATAGATTTATGATGGCTTACATGCAGTATAGTACACACAAGTAGGAGAATTCACTGTAGTTCATAACCCAATGAACTGTGTCCCATAACTGCTTACATCATCATGTCTAGCGCAACCTCTCACATGTAAGGCAAGTTGAGGCTCATGAAAGACAAGGAAGATAAGCAGCGTCTGTTCTAAATCAAATTTAGCAATTCATTGTGACCATGTACAATGTTAACAGAACAGTAAAGGTTAATGCTGGTTTGTTTGGATTTGTTAAGTAGGTCAGTGCAGTACAGTTGACTTACCAATGTCAACAAATAAGAAATCAACCACTCCTCCTTATTGCTTTGTATAAGCTATAATTTTTCAAAGAATGTAAGAATAAACATTGAATATCTTCTATTAAAATAGATTGCTAGAATCTTAATCTTTCGAAATTAGCAGCAATATTATTATCATTCGCGCAGAACGCGTTTTTGTTTAAAAGCGTGTGATGTAGCGTCTGCAGTTTTTCTATGTAAACATGCATGATGGACGTCTGACTGTTGCACATGTTAAAAGTTCAACTTAAAAACGAGTCTCTAGACACGTCATGCGTCTGGTGTTTTTACATGAAAAAACACGTGAACCCTCCCTAATCTGGTTTGCAATTGGTCTCATATTTTCTTTTTATTCACTTACATACTAATTTGTGATTGGTCTTTTTATTTACACAGAACTAAAGCTATTCTTTTGCTGCCGTACAGCAATGGTATTTCCTTCAGGAAATGCTAAACTAGTTTATTTTGAAGGATTTCATGATAACATTCATTGACTGTTTGTTCTTGACTGTTGTTCCTCTTTGGCCCACGTTTATTTACATGACTTATTTATCCTGAGCATGGCAGAGAGCGCAAAAGTGATGAAGAGAAAGTTTAGCTGTTAAGTAAACCTTTTTTTTTCCACTAAGCTTTTGTGTAGAAAAGAAGAGGGGGATGTGTCTTTGGCATTAGTCTCCTAGAATTTCAAAGAGCTGGATCTTGGCAATAATTCAGAGCAGCTAAGGGGATATATGAATACTCGGCCTGTGAGGCCTACAAGCCTAAAGCCTCACAGGCTGAAGTCATCTGTTCCAATTCAGCCATCAAGTCTTCTGTTCGCCTAAAACTGCTGTCCACGGTTAGTCTGAGAGAATGGATAATGCCTTATTCTTGTAAAAAAAGTGTGGGATAAAACACTGGGTGTGATTTTTTTTTATAAACAAATCATGGCTGTCCGAGTGTGTTAAACTGAAGAGAACCACATTAGCGAGGCCTGCATTATGACTAAATGCACTGAGTGACTCAGAAAGTTGTGCCGAAAGACACGTCAGCCCTGGCTTAACTTTGGAAGTTTTGATGCAGTTTAGGGAAATGAGCATTAAATCACAAGATTGAACACAAACACAGTTATGTGTAAAGTTGATTATCTTTTATTAGGAGTATAATTTTGTACAAACATAAAACATACCTCAGCTCACATGATGAACAATCATCATGCTTTTTTTTTTTTTTTTTTTTTAATCCATACAAATCTCATAAAAAGTGCAAAATTTCAGATCAAGTAAATGTCTGTGAAACGACGATTTAGGAATTATAAAGAGATGTGAACTCATTAATGTTACATTTCAGTCAAGTATCAGTCTGAGTGATAGTCCGAGTTTGTAGTTTGTAAATCATATTTTAGGTTCAGTGTTAGGAAAACTTTTCACTGACAAATTAATAAATTACATTTAAATTCTTAAATTCCACATTGTATTTTATCCTTTGTGCTTCAGTCAAAAATGCCCCAATTTAAACCATGTAAAACACCTAAATTAAACGCGCCAAATTTTATTGCCCATCAGTCATTTAAAATTGATCATAAGGGGGCATCCAAACATTAGAAACATATAATTCCAAAATACTTACTACTAAATGAATTACAGTTTAAGGCACCACGACTTCTAAATTGACATGCAACACTGGTGTGTTTGTACAAAGTGTTTGTTACAAACATTTAAGACTGTTAGTGTTTTAACAAAAAAACATCACATCAGAGCTGACATCACACCGCAAATCTCAGGTTACACATTAAGTAGAAGAACAGAAATGTGGTAACTAAAGTGCGTCATTGTGATGTACTGTGCGTGCTTAAATGTGATGAACACATGTAAAATAATGGACCTTAGTTGGCATAGTATGTGCAAATATGATGCGATCTTGAATTACAAAAAATAAAAGATCTTATGAGATACAAACAAGGCACAGAGATGAGAAAAGGAGTCTTTCCTGGCACTTCAGGCTCATAAGATCATTCCTGCATTGTCACAGGTAAGTATATCATTAGGTTTGGCTTGTCCAATCTGTCTGTGAAACTGTCCTTGCTTGTGTGTCTTCCAGCAATGCACGTTTGGACCTAAAGTTATGCTCTTTATGCTTGGCATCTGTGTAAAGACAGTCCTTGATAATGGTGTGACAGGAGTATTGGACAAATTGAGCTCTTGTAAAGAGACGAGTCCACTAAATACATCCGGGCTCAACGTCTTGAGCCGGCTGTTGTTTGACAAGTCTAAGACCTGAAGGTTCTTCAAACCTCTAAAAGCACCTGGTTGGATGAGGGTCAGGTCAGACAGGCTGCTGAGAGACAGGTGAACCAGCTCTGTCATCGAATCAAAGGCCCCTGCATCAATGCTGGAGATGAGATTCCCGTCCAGGTTCAGATACTGAAGTGGGATCCCGTTAAGCATCGGCACCTTCTTCAATTGGTTCCCTGCCAGCATAAGACTCTTGATGTTCAATGGATGGCCTGGGGTCTTCCTGGAAACGGAGGTAAGAAGGTTTCGTGACAGGTCCACCATGATTGGTACATCCTGTGCTCTGGTGGTGAAGAGATCAAGACTGAACTCTTTGAATCGGTTTTCACTCAGGTCCAGCTCAACCAGAGGGAGTCCGGTGAAGCAGCCGTCGGCGAGATCCTCAAGAGCGTTGTTGCTCAGGTCCAACGTCTCGAGGTAGCGAAGTTTGGAGAACGCTTTGGGACTGACATGTGAAATGAGATTGCCGCTCAGGTCCAGACTAACCAAGGTGGTGTAACCCGGTCCGGAGAGCATCGAGTCGCTGATGGAGGTGATGGAGTTTAAGGAGAGGTCGAGATGGGACGTGTCCAGAGGGATGGGGACAGGAGCGTTCCCAGGGCCGATTCCACTGCAGTCCACTTTGGTAAGGCTGAAACTGTCGAAGAGGCCAAAGCTCTCCACTTCACACCGACACTGTGGATGGCAGTTCTTCACGGCTCCCATGACAGCCAGGCCAAGCAAAGAGAAGACGAGACACAGCAACGTGGCCATGGTGAGCTATAAAACAAACAAACAAACAAAAACACAGTACAGGGTTTAATTTCACAGTCATAAAAGTCCCAAAACAGAATGAACCAATAAAATTAATCTTCAACCTTTAGTTCCCTATAACTAGTAGTTCCTATAGCTGAGTTCCTATAACTACCCTGTTATCATCAAAACTGAAAAACTGCAGTGGTCTTTGAGAGGTTTGAAGAGATTAGTATTAGTCGCTCATTACATATGGTAATTGTGTAAACCTATGCAGCCAATCATTTACAGCTGCACGTACATGCTTGTCACTCTGGGTCTGTTTATTCATCCGTTACGCTAAAAGTATAAATATTCTTCTCTTCTAGTGCAACTCGACAAGTCCTAATTTTTACGCACATTCTCAAAGGATTTGAACTAATTCTTATGATCAAAGAGCCTATTAAATTTGAAATTTAAAATTTTAAAATTTCTCAATTACAGCAACAACTTGTCATGATTAGAAGGGTGCAATGCTATTAATGGAGAATTTAAGAATGGTTAGCACATAATTATTCCGTTAAAGAATATAGAGAACCTCAAAGACTTTGATGCTTTAATATATACAAACCGGTATTTGAAAATATTACATTAATTAAGTTATCAGGTATTATCAGTCTACATTTATGGTCAATTCTGTAATAATTTAACATTCAAATTTGTAATTCAGGTTATTGAATATGAAAGCAAGATAATAATATAAAAATTATATCCAATAGTATATATTCAATATAAATGCTATCAATAAAAAGCCATTACTTCGCTCTTCAGAGTCACATGATCCTATAGAAATCATTGAAATATGCTGTTTTGGTGTTTATGCCAAATTTTACGTTATCAGTGTTGAAAACAGTGCCGTTTTAATATTTTTGTGGAAATCATGATACATATATTCAGGACTCCTGATTAACAGAATTATTTGATTAAATGTTATATTGCACCCTTGCTCAACAAAATTCTTCATTCTACAGTGTGTACACTGACAACAATTTAGTGAGATATAACTGTTAACTTCTAATCTGTGTTACTAACACAATGATAGACATGCTATAAGAAAGTAGTACCCATAATGAAAAAAAAAATGATGACAACAAAGTGCTACTTAAACTTGATGAATCTGCTTAAATAGGAGTATTTGTTAGGGATATAGACACAGACCTATAAACTCCGACATGTCTTTCCTTTTCTGCTCTGGTGACAAAGAGAGACAGCAGATGTGTTCCTTCTCAAACTGCAAGTACTCTCTTCTCACAGTTGGTCAGTTTAAAGGAATAGTTCACCCAAAAATGAGAATTTGCTGAAAATTGTCTCACCCTCAGGAGTGTTATTCAACCCTCTACATTGCGAGTAAATCACTCACAAATGACACTAAATCTTACTCTGGGCGACTAAATGATGTCTAATATTTGCCAACTGCTAATAAATTCTCAGATGTTACTCGCCAGTGTGAGTTGGAGGCTGAGTATAAGTTTAGCACAGATATATTTTCACTCGCCGAACACTCTCTGACTGAGCGCTTCAGAGTTTCACTCTCCGTCAAGCGATCTGATATTTTTCAGTTA
>NW_015552616.1:872208-872439 GCF_001515605.1 Sinocyclocheilus anshuiensis | reverse complement strand
TATTAGTAGAATTCGTATCATTATTATCTAATCAGTATTTTTGTTAGTTTTTCCCCAATTTTAATTTTTTTTTACAGAAACACTGAATGACCAAAAAGCACCACCACCAGTCCGAAGTTCAATTAAAATGACTAATATACATTCATACATGGTTATCCAGTTTTAATTCTAATTACAAAAGTTCTATCATTAAATAATATTGATTATCATATTATAATGCTTGACTGACTG
>NW_015552616.1:868346-871565 GCF_001515605.1 Sinocyclocheilus anshuiensis | reverse complement strand
TTTTCTTTATAATGAAGTAGTCTGTATCTAGTAGATTGTGAAAGAATGATTATCAGTTCCACACACAGAGATATATACATTCTACATTTATTTAAATGAGGGAAAAAAACTTCACTGGTATCGGATCGGAATCGGTATCGGCCAATACCGAACCGTAGGTATCGGAGGCAAAAAAGGCGGATCGGAGCATCCCTAAATAATATACTAATATAACACTTGCATATTATTGCTTATGAACTTTAATATGCTTTATACAGAGGCAAGAGGAAAAGAGAAAATACCATCTAAACTTTTCTAAAGACCGTAAGTTCCCCTCAGACATACATTCATATAAACGACCCCTAATTGAATCGCGATTTGTTTAGCATCTCAACCGATTTGAATCGTCACATATTTGAATTGATTTTCAACCGGCTCGCGGTTAATCGTTACATCCCTAGTAAGTAAATATCTGTTCTGATGAAGAAACAAACTCATCCACATCCTGGATGGCCTGAGGGTGAGTAAACGTTCAGCAAATGTTCATTTCAGGGTGAACTATTCCTTTAAGAGAAAGTCTCAGTCTGTTTATATTCTAACAGGGCCTTGCAAAAGCACAAAAAAATTATTTTCTGCCACATTTCTCCCCAGCAATTGATTCTGTATTGCCAGATTTATTACTCATATGTAACAATAATTTTTAGAACATTCAAAAAGAATGGAATTTGGTGCCATGGAATTTTCTGTCAAGCTTGTGGTTGCATGTTTCTAAGTAACCCTACGTAGACATCTGCCCATGTGACAGGGTTATGAACTCTCCAGGTGTTGTACACCTCCCACCATAAAATCCCTCCTTAAAATGCCTAAAGTCTAAGTGGAATGTATTTTAAGAGCAATCACTGTCAGTGGTTAACAGCTACATATTTAAACCATTTATCTTTCTCCTAAATGTGGGAAATTACCCTAACACCTTCCCTTTCAGTGAGTCTGAGAGACTCACCCGTGAGTCTGCGTTAAAACGGTCTAGTATTAGAATGCAGATCATTCTCAACTTACTTTATCCTTCTGCAGTTAACACAACCAAAAGAGAACTACAGTACAAGAGAACTAAAGTAAGTTCTAAACCAATTTAATTAGCAGACAGCAGACATCCTAATCCAATAAAGCTGAAAGAATGCAGTACTTTAAGGGGGGTCTGATTTAATGGGAGCTTAACGTCTCAAACAGCTCACTTTTGAGTGCCAGGTACTTTTTGTGATGCCAACTTCACAGCAGCACGTAACTTTTGAATTACATGCTAGAGACATGCATCAAAGCACTCAACAGATGTTTATGGGAGTTGACTACAGTACAGCTGACATCATGCAGGTTGCCACCCATATCCTAGAAAGCTCATGCACAGCTTTATCTCATTCTTATGCAATAAAGCACTTGTGATCCTTAGAGAAAAAAAAAAAAGTTTAAAACGATATCAAGACAGGGATAGATTGTGGGTCATAAAGAAACGTTCATTTTACCATTATTGATGGGTTGCAAATAGCACCCAACGAACAGGTAAAGAGACAATCAGTTTGACTGCTATTTTTTATTCCTTTTTTATTCAAGTCTACTGACAAATGGCACCATTTGGTGGGTGTCTAATGCATAAAACTTAATGCTTATGCTTCTTCCTCCAACACGAAACAACATAATTACTCAATTGTGCCTTTCATTCAAGTGTGAAAACCAGCAATTTAAGCCCAATTGTCAAATAGAACCCAAAACAAAGATTAATTAATATATTAAAGATTAAATAAGGATTAATTAATAAGAATATGTTTTTTACATACGTATGACGCCATTATATATTCTTCTTCTTCTTTAATAATATGTTTGACTTATTTTGTAAACAGCAGAAATAAAATAATTATTCTTTAAAAATTGTGCAAAACAATATTGGTTGATTTACAGTAATATCAATGTACCATCATGCTGTCTAGGTAGGCAGCTAACGTTAGGTAGGTTTTGAGACGCAGCCAAAATCTCTGCTTTGACGGTTTGATCCACATCTGTATTCCGCTAAAAATACAATCGCAAAGAAACTCTGTTACAACTTAACAATGCTCAACAAACGTGTGACTTTCACGGCACCAGAATGTAAAAAAAAACATAACGTTACCATTGTGTCTTTATTTTTCATTACGCGAACTACTAACGTTACTGGGACTGAGGCAATCAGCATACTTTTTATTTTGCCAAGTAAAACAGGCAATATAAACAAACGCCAAAAGTAAGACACGTTTGTGAGATAACGTTACAGGAGAAAACTTTTTTCTTTTTCGTCAAACTTACCATGTGCCGCGACTCGTCTGTCGAAGAGCTTTTACTTTTCCAGGTCAGCATCGGAAAAGACTTCAATTTTAGGGATTGTCATATCCTGTGCTTTTTGTCGTGGGGCGAATGAGCACGTCTGCGGTATCGTCTTGGTTATGACTTCGTCGATCTATCGGTTACGGACTGGCCACAGAAGATGAAGCGATAAAACGCCACCGCAAGCAGCACAGTCTCGTCTAGAGTTTCACTCACTGAAGAAGATAATCCGCGCCCACCAGCGTCTAGACGCGGCGAGCGTCAACAGCGCTCTCTAGCGGCTAACATATAACACTACAGACCATTTAAATTCATACTGGGGGGGATTTGAATGCTGACCTTTTGCTAAATGCATCCGAATATGTAAATATTTTTATTTTTAAATAATAAAAAAAAAACAATAGCTTTTATACTGTCGCTGTACTGAAGTCAAAATTTTTGTCTGAAAAATATTTAGTTTATAATAAAGGAAAGGCATGCCTAAGGACAAGTCTAGAGTGAGAAATAACTATGTGTGTAACCATAACAAATATTCTTGTTTTGACTGTTTGAACAGCCCTGTAGGGCCTTTACAGATGCACATTCATAAAGAAGATGGTCATTTTTTTTATTTATGCACCATGTTCTTGTAGTATTTGTGTATTTACAACATTTTGAAAAATCTATAATAAAAATAGCTTAATAATAAAAAAAAAGTTTTGACGTGTGTCAGTGGGTTCTACTCTGAAAAGAAAGATTTCCAGTTCAAATCAATTTTATTTATATAGTGTGTTTCACATTTTTTCACTGTTAAAAATTAAGGCTGCAAACAACAGAATACATATAATCATGATTAATCTTGTACTTTCTCATCAGTCTTTAGAAACCGGAATAAAACCGAAATAATATAAA
>NW_015552616.1:866470-868265 GCF_001515605.1 Sinocyclocheilus anshuiensis | reverse complement strand
GGGGGGGGGGTGGTCTTGAATTAACTTCAAAAGCCTTTAAATCTTCTCATATTTTCTATATGGACCCCCTTTATGCGCCGCTGTATTATTTCACTGAAATCATATTTTGGGTTTTCAAAATGTGAGGTATCAAATTAATCACAACTAATTTATTAATATATTCATGTTAACATATAAACTCATGATAATCTTATTAATTCTACAATTTAATGTTGAAAGTCATATAACTTGAGCTTAAATTACATCTGTAATGGTAAACGTTTACTAAAATTAAGAAATAAAAAAATCCCCAAAGATGCATGTAATATTATTTGTATTAATATTATTACTGGTTCATGGTTTTCAGGTGGATTTAGGTCACAAAGAAAACCTTTGCTTGCGAAATTTGAGTTCTTAACAAAGCTTTTTATGTTTTTCTGCTCTATGCAGATTTTCATAACTTGAAGAAGTGAAACTAAAGAAAGAGAGTATAGGAAGAAAAAGAGGACGGTTATGATTATGCAGGAACTGGTTTATATATATATATTTTTAATATAAACTTAAAACAACCTCTAATTTGTTCATTATGAATGAGCTTGGATGTTTAAAAGTGCAGATTTTTTCATCCACTAGATGGCAGTACAATAAAACAAAAACAATTGTCTTCAAGAAGCCCACATTTCAATGAAGAGAGCAAAACAGTCATTTTATATTCACAAATATTATTAATTGTAACACAAACATTAGAAAGTATATGAAGTGCATCTACAGCAATGGCTAACTAATAATATCTATACAGATGTCAATTCAAACCCTGTAAATGTTTCAAAGATGAAAACACTTGGTTTGTTTCCTTTAGAAATGGTTATTGAGTACTACAGAGTGCTGTAATATTACTTGTAAGTGCTTTGGGTGCTGTCTGCTGAGTTTGCATCCTCTGTTTCTGGTTGTAGGGCAGAGGTGTCAAGGTGTAACATTTAAGAAGCTCAGAGGCTTATTGGATATGGGTCAGCACATCTCTCTCGCCCTCCTCCCGCTCTCTCACTCTCACTGCACATATCACCAGAAAATCTCTACAGTAACCTGAAGGCAAACGTACATGGGCCTGCACCCATGCCCAGCTGCATTAAGCTCCTCAAGCACATCAGAAATCCCAAAAGTCATGTGATCCATCAGAAAGTCAAGACTTATGCAAACCATCTAAAGTTTTAATAGCCAGCAAATGGGATGCAATGCAAATGTGAATCAACCAGTAAAACTGTTTGAGCAAAAGAAAAATGATATTTATCCTTACCTGGGCTCGTATTTCTCTGTAAACCATAAACATTGTGCTAATAGTCCAAATGAGCTCAGAGAGACCTCAGACAAGCTCTCAAAACACAAGGTTTAACTGACACGGGCAAATGTAAGAGAACTCTAGGGATCGTCCAAGGGAGCGCCCTTCGTTAACTTTAATTATACCCAATACACCTTGTGCAAATTCAAATGAAGTGGGCCTATCACAGCTACACCAAACAAATGCCTAATTACACTGCATAAACGCTCATACACAAAGGGGTCTCCATGGCGAGGTGGAAATAGGCTGCTGAGACCTTGCTCGACCGTAAATAAGAACCTGAAGATGAGAGCTCAAAAACATAAAGCATAAAAATAATAGTAAAATGTAGGGTATTTTCTTTCATTTTTGAATTAAACGTCATTTTGATATTTTTGTGGAGGTTTTAATTGACTGGAGACTGTAATTCTTGAAATATATGATATGTTGGCATAAGTAGCTTGGTTTGTATATATATATATATATATATATATATATATA
>NW_015552616.1:860817-866159 GCF_001515605.1 Sinocyclocheilus anshuiensis | reverse complement strand
AGGTCAAAAAAGTAACCCTATTTATTATTTGACTGAGATTGTGTTAAACACTTTCAAAAATCCAAACAAACAAAAACAATACAATACAATACGCATTTCTAAGTGCTTTACACTAAATTTTATCTAAATTTTACACTAAATTTTATCTCCTAGAACATAAAATAAAATATAAATATACATGAATATAAAATAAAAGAAAAAAACAGTTAATTTAATGGTGAAAATGAATGACTATATGGCATTCATTGCATTTAATTACTCTTCTTGGCCCATCAAGATGTCTTCCTAATGTACAATTTACGCTTGTGATGACTGTACACCATAACGCGCATTAACATTATTTTATATTTCCTTCGTTTGTCCAAAAAGTAACTAGTTGCTCTCACGGCTAGCTCAGTCAGTGGTCTGAAGCGTTAACGTATGTCTGCAATCCTCTTATTTTGTCCCTGACCATGTATGGATTACATTCATCCGCGGGTCACTTTCAAAGGACTTTCATTGAATAGAGAAACATCTAGGCCTCTAGATAATTTCGAGTGGAACAATTTAAAACGCAAATCGCTTTTTTATTTGATTTGATTATAACGATGCATTTAATTATTTTCAAGCTCGTCAAGGATTTCAGAAACTGCGATGTAAAGGAAATAAGGTAAAAAATTTAACCCATATTGACAACACTATCGAGTAGCTGTACTGCAATATTCATAACAGTGAAGCTGGAAGATGTTACTGAATGTTAGGTGTGAATTGTGAAGGTGCAAAAGGGCACCTGGATTGATGACTGCAGGCATTAAGTAGCTCTCCAGGGTGCTGAAGTTGAATCTCTCAACGCCACTGACGAGCCTCATCAAACTCTTGTTTGTGAGCTGAGATCTTCTCAACATTTGTTTATGCCCACGGCGCGACTGATGCTGGAAAACCGTCGTGAAAGATGACCGTCTAACCATATGAAGGATATAAATCTACGTTATTAAAGAAAACACTGGAGGAAAGAGGTAACATTTTGTGGAGATGTTTTCATGCATCAAGAGGCCCATATAAATAATGGTAAGTTCAGTTTATCAATTGCATTTTATGTAGCAATGTGTTCCAGTTTGTTCACTAGCATAAATATAAGTGCAGAAAAATTTGCAGTTATTTATTTATTTATTTATTCCCTTTTTGCATTTGTAATGCATCAAAAAATTTGGTAGTGAAACAATTGTCACTCAGTAAATTTCACAAATAATTACAAAGAAATGACAAGTAGCACATTGAATTAAACATGAAATTTAAATGTGGAAAGACTAAAGTACTATTTTCTTGCAAAATCACTCCAATAACACTCCAATATTTTATTTTCAACTTGAAAAAATCATACAGTTAATAATATGATAATACTGTGTATGAAATGTTTTAATTATTAGGTCAAAAATAAATATTTTCCCCTTGTCACAAAAATTTCATGTAATTTCTACATCCACTGTGTCTAATCTTTTAGATATAATCGTATAGTCGAGTTTCAACTCTACTAAAATTTTAATTGAACTGCAGATTGTCAATTTCGAACTACTTTGATCAACTTTGGTGAGATGAAATGATTACACTGTACATAAAATATGCAACCTAGCTGTGTATATAACAGATAATCCTATATTATTGAATATTTGGCCTTGAAAACTGATAAACAGGTGCCATGACTTCAGTTCATGCTGTTTTCTAGGTGTCTCTTTGCAACATCCATCTCTCATAACGGCTTCTGACGGAGGACAATGCAACATATTCACCTCCCATTCGGAGGTGCTTTATGGGAGTTATCCAGTTACCCCTGCTTCCCCGTCCTCCGGAGCAGACACAGCCTCTCTACGCTCCCATTTTACAGCATTACACTATGGATTATTCTTGGTGTTTTGACGTTTCCATGCTGTGTCCAATGCCTGATTTTCAAAGTAGGCGTCCTAGGGCCTTGGAACTGTGACCCTTATTATGCGAAATCACTTCCTGCCATTGCGTCCAGACTGGCTGTTGGCCGCATAAACGAGGATTTTAGTTTAGACCTGGGCTGTACGATGGACTTCGTCATCCTTCAAGAGGCTTGCGAGACATCCAAAGCCTTGACCTCATTTGTACAGTATGAGAACGCGGTTGATGCGTTTGTAGGCCCTACAAATCCAGGATACTGCAATGCTGCGGCGCTCATGGGCAAGAATTGGGACAAGTCTATGTTTTCATGGGCGTGCATTAACTATGAGTTAGACTGGGTCCAGGGCTACCCAACATTTGCTCGAACTTTACCATCCCCGACACGGGTGCTCTTCAGTGTGCTTAGGTTTTTCAGCTTGGCTAACATAGCCATCGTGTCTTCTAATGAGGATATATGGATCGACACGGCTGCCAAATTGGCTAGTGCTCTCAGAAACCAGGGGCTTCCTGTTGGCATCGTTGTGTCCATGGGGAATAATGACACCATGCTGGAGAACACATTGCTGAGCATACGAAACGCAGGGGAGATCAAAGGTAAAGTGTTTTGGACACATCGATTTGCAGTGTCTGCATAAACATTCCTTTTATGTTTAGAGGCATTAAGAGATTTTTGCTCCAGTAAATATTTCTCAGTATTTTTTAAGGTCAGTTTCTGTATAGACTTTTTAAGATGACAATTTTAACCAGTAAAACAAAAGGTATCATACAGTATAAATCATAAACAATTGTTTTACTTTTAACCAATAAATATTAATAAATTAGATATATTTAACAATTAAAACGTATGATAACTTTCCTTTTTTTTCCTTTAAAAAATTATTTTTATAATTTATATATTATAATTACACTTTACTATATATATATTCTACTATATTTAAAGTTATTATAATAAACACTAATATAGTTACAGTTCTTTTCAAATGATTATATACTTTGAATGTTTGTCAATGTGTTTTTCTCAGTATTTCTGAAAGTTAGACCTTGAAGGCTTTTTAAGATTACTCTACAAAACAATATAACAGGAAACAGAAAAAATGTAAAAGGCAACATATCAAAGCACAAACCATTGTTTTAACCAATTAATATAATGATTAATAAATTGGATACATTTAAAATTTAAGCAACATGACAACTCTCCCTCGTCAACCTTTAATTATATATATATATATGTGTATATATACTTAATATATTATACAATATTTAGAATTATTATCATACTAATATATTTATACTTTTTTAAAGAGAGAGAAAATTTTAAACCAACATACAAAAACCACTGCTATAAAAAAAAGCAGGCATAATTGGACTCAAATCCTGTAATAGATCATATATATATTATGATTAAACAGATGGCAGCTGAAAGTTTGCTTTATCTCTCATCACTTCACTTTCTTTTGCTACAATAGTCAAAAGGAGGTTTATCTTTAACAAACTACCAAAAAAAAAGCATTTATTTAAACCTGTGTGTAAATACATGCACTACATTTGTTGCTCAATTAAAGATATTTATGTGAAACAAAGGTGTCTAAAATTTTAAACAACGTTTGTTCAAAGGTTTATTCAATTAATTCAACTGTCACACACATTTCTAATCATGGTTCTTTTTAAAAATGCATTTTTGCATTTAGGTACAAAGTACAGTATCTTTTCTAAATTATGGTTCAACACAAATGAATTGATTTTTCATGTTTCAGTCATCATTATGTGCATGCACTCAGCGCTCATTGGAGGAGAGCAACAAACATCATTCCTGATCAAGGCCTATGACATGGGATTGACGAGGGGTCAGTATGTGTTTATACCATACGACACCCTCCTGTACAGCCTGCCCTACACCAACACCACCTACTTCCCACTGCAAAACAACACCAAACTGCGCAAAGCCTACGACGCTGTACTCACCATCACCATAGAGTCAGACCTGATGTCATTCAACGAAGCGTACAACATGGCCAAACGATTCGGAGAACTGATGCTGTCACAAGAGCCAGAGCAGGTGTGCACGGTGCACTTTGAAACATTTATGAGTCTTATTTGTACACGTGCATAAAACATTACATTAAAACGTTCTGCTACATTTCAGGTCTCTCCGCTCTTTGGTACAATCTACAACAGTTTGTACCTCCTTGCCAAGTCCATGCACAATGCCAGAAGAGCTGGTAAGTGGTTCTCCGGGTCCAACCTGGCCTCCTTCACGAGGAACATCACATTTTCAGGGTTCAACCAGAATATCCGCATGGACGCCCAAGGGAACGGGCAGACCGACTACGTGATCTTAGACACTGATGGCTGGGGATCTGAACTGTATCGTTGCTTTTATGTGAACCTGACTTTAGATAAGGTGCTGTTCGCCGGCACATACATTAATTTCCCTGCAGCTTCACCTCCACCTTCAGACTCCAGCTGCTGGTTTGACCCCAATGCCATCTGCGCAGGAGGTACAACAAACCCACACAAAATCATGCTCAATGAGAAATAGATATTTGACTTTTAATGGTTTTATTTTTTCAGCTTAAAGGTGCTGTATGTAGGATTGACAACAAGTGGTTGAACTAGGTATTGCAGTCCAAATTCAAAATATTGGAGAGGGTTTTTTTCACCCGGCGCCTCCTCCTCAGACTTGACGCAGACACCAACAGGAACAAGCGCACTTGACGATGAATGAAATGAAATAAGCTGTATTTTCCGCCAACGGGCAACCGGGCTGCCGAAATACAATTGGGTAAATTGGCAGTGGGCGGGTTACACAGACCAAAACAAAGACAGATGTTCCGGCCCGGAACGCACATTTTTAAAGGAGAATAACTGACTGTAGCATTGTTTTTCAGATAAACAAGTATGTTAACTTAGCATGTTTCTTAAATATCTGCAAACATATTATGGTATTTTTATGCTTTAGTAGAGTCAAAAACTTACATACAGCACCTTTATAAGCCACCTGCATTATTATTATTATTATTATTAAAATAATAACATTCAAATTCAAATAATTTAAAGAAATATTACTTGGTATTTTATCTTCAATATTTTTAGTAAATGATCAATATTAAACATTATTATTATTCTTTTAAGAAATATTTTAAAGAAAATATATATATTTTTAGAAATAATTAATTTTTGTGAAGAAATACTCAATTAAAATTAATAATTACGATTTAGTTATAGTTACATTAGCAGCTCTCTCTCTTTCTCACTCTCTCTATATATATTTATATTTATATATGAGCATAGTTGTAATGATTCAGTCCACTGAAGGCGAGCGTAGTGAAGAACCCAAGTGCAGTTTATTTATAAAGGTGATCCAAACATCCAAACAATAAATCCAAGACTAGAAACACAGACTTGACTTGACGAG
Source organism: Sinocyclocheilus anshuiensis (assembly GCF_001515605.1). Taxonomy (NCBI): domain Eukaryota; kingdom Metazoa; phylum Chordata; class Actinopteri; order Cypriniformes; family Cyprinidae; genus Sinocyclocheilus; species Sinocyclocheilus anshuiensis. The sequence continues at coordinate 860,842 of NW_015552616.1, read as the reverse complement.
GCATGAACAGACTAGACTCACCGAC
>NW_015552616.1:860148-860291 GCF_001515605.1 Sinocyclocheilus anshuiensis | reverse complement strand
GAACAGGCAGAGCAGGGAGCCATGGCGGAGCAGGCAGAGCGAGGAACCATGGCGGAGCAGGGGTCCATGGCGGAGCAGGCAGATCGGGCGGCCATGGCAGAGCAGGCAGATCGGGCGGCTATGGCGGAGCAGGCAGATCGGGG
>NW_015552616.1:819954-858023 GCF_001515605.1 Sinocyclocheilus anshuiensis | reverse complement strand
AGATATGACATGAGTAAACTTTGACTTAACTGGCATGATGTGAGCAGGTCCTGGAGTAGCAGGCGTGACGTGAGCAGGCTGTGGCTTGGCAGACATGATGTGAGCAGGCTTTGGCATAGAAGGCATGACGTTAGCAGACTTTGGTGTAGCAGACGTGACGTTAGCAGACTTTGATGTAGCAGACGTGACGTGAACAGGCTCTGGCTTGACAGACGTGAAGCGGGTTACAACATCAATACACGACCAGAGACAATGGGAACATGAGGGCTACTTATAGCAGACAAGAGGGTCAATCAGAACATGACACATGAACAGAGGAACCAATGGCATGAATACATGAGGGCAAGGGAAGCATGACACAAACAGGGAGCATGACTAAACTACAAAATAAAAGACATGAAAACATGAACAAGAAACAAAACCCAAACCCCACATTACAATAGTAAAAACTAAATGAATATCTTTATGCTGAAGTTTTTGTTGTAACTAATCAATTTTAAACATTGTTATTTTTATTATTCAAAGCCAAATAATTTAAAGAAATAATAAATTACAATTACATTTAATAATTAAAATGAAACAGTAATGTTTTATTTTTAATCATGCTAACCAATATGACATTGCTGTTTTCATATGATTATTGTTACTGTCACATCATGACTGTATGATTTATTATTATTATTATTGTTATTATTAATATGTATTATTAATATTATTATTATTATATTAAGCCATAATTTGCATAAATTGATTAAAATTTTAATATGACATTGTTTTTTATATGATGACTGTTAACTGATGCATATCATTGCATGTGTAATTAGTAACTTATATGTGACCCTGGAGCACAAAACCAGTCTTAAGTCGCTGGGGTATATTTGTAGCAATAGCCAAAAATACATTGTATGGGTCAGAATTATTGATTTTTCTTTTATGTCAAAAATCATTAGGATATTAAGTAAAGATCATGTTCCATGAAGATATTTTGTAAATTTCCTACTGTAAATATATCAAAACTTAATTTTTGATTAGTAATATGCATTGCTAAGAACTTCATTTGGACAACTTTAAAGGCAATTTTCTCAATATTTAGATTTTTTTGCACCCTCAGATTCCAGATTTTCAAATAGTTGTATCTCGGCCAAATATTGTACTATCCTAACAAACCATACATCAATGGAACGCTTATATATTCAGATTTCAGATGATGTATAAATCTCAATTTCGAAAAATTGACCCTTATGACTGGTTTTGTGGTCCAGGGTCACATATGCTATGCATTTGTTAGCTAATTTATTCTTTTGTGTCATAGGTGTGGAAATAACATATGTCATCATAGCGTTTGTGATTGTCCTCATTATAGTTCTTGGTTCTATTGGTCTAACTCTATTCGTAAGGTAATATTGCTGTGGTTTTGATAAGATTTGTTTCAATTCATGAATATATAGAAGGTACAAGAAGTTGTGTGTGATCTTGTCTGATCTTTGTAGGAGGCGAATCCAACAAATCCAGCTGATCAAAGGGCCCAACAGAATCCTGCTTACGCTTGAGGATCTGACCTTCATCAACCCTCAGCTGAGCAAGAGGGTATGCGTCACCCGACCAGCTGCTTTCTTTAAACATTAAGCCCTTTTTTGAAAATGTTATATTTTCTATGTATCTCTTTTCTCACAGAAAATCACCCTTGAGGATCTTTGCGACTCAAAAAGTTACATTGAGGAGAAGAGCACTGGTGAACGTTCCCGCTCTGTGAATAGCATGGCAACAGCAACACATGAAACTTCAAACGTGGCTGTATATGAGGTGATTTTATGTGTCATTTCAAGTTTTTTTATTGAACACACCATGTTTTTTCAACTTGACACAATTGAAATAATTTTGATCTTTGCAGGGCGACTGGGTGTGGCTAAAAAAATTGAAGGAGGGACATTTCAAGGAGGTTAAACAGAGCACCACTAAGATCGTCACCAAGGTATTGGCTCAAAACACTATTTAAAACCAACAGTTTGGTATGAGCTTGTTCTTTGAGTGACACTTCCTATCATCTTTATAATTCCCAGATGAAAGACCTACGGAATGAAAATGTCAATCTATTTTTGGGGTTCTTCACCGATTGTGAGATGTTTGCTATTGTGACTGAACACTGTTCTCGGGGGAGTCTACACGATCTCCTTCGCAATGAAGATGTCAAACTGGACTGGATGTTTAAATCCTCTTTAGTGCTGGATCTCATTAAGGTACTTTTGAACATTATAATGAATATTAATGTAAAAATGTAATCTCCAGATCATTTTCAAATGCATGTATAATGTCTGTCTTTGGTTTCTGGTACCCATCCAATAGGGCATGAAATATCTTCACCACAGGGAATTTCCTCATGGGCGCCTGAAGTCTCATAATTGTGTAGTAGATGGACGTTTTGTCTTAAAGATCACTGATTATGGATACAATGAGATTCTTGAGACCCAGAAAGCTCCAAAGGAGACCCCACCTCCAGAGGGTATGGGTGTTTACATTTTTAAAATCTGGTTTATTTACAATGCAAATCTCACTTTTACTCCATCCAATTCTCTGATATTAAACAAAAATGTGATAAGGCAGTTCTTTGTCTCTCAGATCTATTCTGGACAGCTCCTGAACTTCTCAGAGACCCTGAAAGTCCCCGGAAAGGAACTTATAAAGGAGATGTGTACAGTTTTTCGATTATACTTCAAGAAGTGGTGGTCAGAGGAGCGCCGTACTGCATGCTCGGCTTGTCTCCTGAAGGTTGGTTATAAAGAAAATCTACAAAATTATTCCTCTTACAGTATTAGTTTGAAGAACCAGTTTTAAAGAGGTAAACAGGCTGTTACAACAGTAACTGGGCAGGTATTATCGGTGAAATTTGGCATCTCTTTTTAAACAATGGCATGTTTATGGTATCCACAGAGATACTAAGGAAGGTGAAGAAACCTCCGCCTATGTGCAGGCCCACTGTCGCTCCAGATCAAGCTCCACTGGAATGCATCCAGTTAATGAAGCAGTGCTGGACTGAACAGCCTGATAGAAGGCCTCCTTTTGATCAGATCTTTGATCAGGTGAGTTTAGAGTAGTTGCTTTTGGAGTTTATTGAGTGCACTGGCAGAGTAACACACATGGAATCTAAGGAATTTTGTAGTTTTTAGAATGGTTGCTTACTTTGTATAATGATTTTACAGTATTTTGTGCCCGCCATTTTAATTTATTGTATTTTATTTATTTTATTGTTGTTATTTCTTGTATTCCATTATTGTTTTAGCATCATAATTGATTTATTTTGGTTTATCTGATGTATTATTGCTATTATTAATTATATATTTTGATTTTTTTCAGCAAGAATGCATGAAACTGATCAAAAGTGACAATAAAAACATTTCTAATGTTACAAAAAAATGCAAATATTTCAAATAAATCGTGTTCTTTTGAACTTTGTATTCATCAAAGAATACTGAAAAATGTGTCATGGTTTCCATGTTGGTAAATATTGGTAAAAAATAAGAAATGTTTCTTGAACAACAAATCAGCATATTAAAATGATTTCTGAAGGATCATGTGACACTGAAGACTGGAGTAATTGAAATTGAGCAATGAAATTTCAGCTTTGCCATCACATGAATAAAAACCATTTAAAAATATATTAAAAATTATTTAAAATTGATTTTAAAGTTATTTTAAAGTTTATTAATAGTTAACATATTTTACAATATTACTGATGTAATCTTGTAATCAAATAAATAGAAAGTTTTAGTCAAATAAATACAGCCTTTGTGAGCATAAGAGTCTATATATATATATTATTTCACTGGATTGCTTTACTCCCAAATTTTACATTAAAGACACTTTCATGAAAGTTTCTTGGCAAAGGTCTAAAAGACAACTACCTGTATATAGTGATTTTTTTCTTATATTCAGTGATAATGGTTCCTTATTTTCTGTTTTCAGTTCAAGCTCATCAACAAGGGCAAAAAGACCAATATTATTGACTCCATGCTGCGTATGCTGGAGCAGTACTCCTCTAACCTGGAGGACCTGATCAGGGAAAGAACAGAGGAGCTGGAGGTAGAGAAACAGAGGACAGAGAAGCTTCTGGCTGAGATGCTTCCTCCGTGAGTACACGTTTTCACACACCAACACTTCCTTTCACATACGGTCGCATACTTCATTTTATTTTCTCCACTAAGACATGTTCCTGGATCAACATCTATGTCAAATTAAGCTTCATGTCATTTTTCATTCACAGTTCTGTGGCAGAAGCTCTGAAAACCGGTGCCTCCGTGGAGCCAGAGTACTTTGATCAAGTCACCCTCTACTTCAGTGACATTGTAGGCTTCACCACCATCTCATCCCTTAGTGACCCAATTGAGGTTGTAGACCTGCTCAATGACCTTTACTCCCTATTTGATGCCGTGCTTGGCAGCCACGATGTCTACAAGGTACGTTTGGATGTCTGAGAGAACCGAACAGCAATCGATTTCCATGAAAAGCCAGTTAACTCTTCTTTATCACAGGTTGAAACCATTGGAGATGCCTACATGGTGGCCTCTGGGCTGCCGAAGAGGAACGGCAACAAGCACGCAGCCGAGATTGCCAACATGTCCCTGAACATTCTCAGCTCCGTGGGCTCCTTCAAGATGCGGCACATGCCAGAAGTTCCGGTTAGAATACGGATCGGCATTCACTCAGGTGAGCTCTCAATCTCCAGCTATTTTCATCCGCTTAGTGGTACTGAACAAAAACCCTCTTGTGATGCTCATGTAATCTTTTGATGTCCAAATTTGTACTTCTTGTCCCTCATCCTCTCATGTTTCTTCTCTATCCAGGTCCGTGTGTTGCTGGAGTCGTGGGTCTAACTATGCCTAGATACTGCCTTTTTGGAGACACAGTCAACACCGCCTCTCGTATGGAATCTACAGGGTTGCGTATGTTCCATTCAGATATTTTTGTGATTTACTAACCCATGATGCACTGTAATGAGAAGATACATCAATAAACATTATTTCCTTCAGCTTACAGAATTCATGTGAACATTAGTACAGTGAATATTCTCCGCTCACTGAACGATGGCTACAAAATAGAAGTCCGAGGAAAGACTGAGCTTAAGGTACTAACACAAACACTTTCTTTTAAGAATCATACTAAATAATAAATAATAACTATATAATATTTGAACATACACTACCGTTCAAATATATGTGGTCAGTTAATACTTTCATTCAGCAAGGATGCATTAAATTGATCAAAAGTGACATTAAAGACATTTATAATGTAAAAGATTTTTATTTTAAATAAGTGAGAATTTTTATTCAGCACCACATTAGTATATTAGAATGATTTTAAAATGTATTAAAATGGTAAACAATAATTTCAAATTGCAAAAAAAAAACAAAAACATTTTTTTCTATATTTTTGATAAAATAAATGCAGCCTTGGTGAGCATGAAAGACTTCTTTCAAGAACATTAAAAAAAATCTTACTGACCCCCAAACTTTTGCAGTAACTTACAGTGGACATTTTTCATTTTTTATTCATGTTTATGGATTTTTTTTTAGGGGAAAGGCATTGAAGAAACATACTGGCTTGTAGGAAAGTCTAATTTTACAAAGCCTTTGCCAAAACCACCAGAGATCAAACCAGGGTAAGGATTTAATAGTATTTTACCACTTATTTTAAACAAATATAAATTTTGTATGCACACACACACACACACACATATATATATATACAGTATATATAAGCAGTGGCCTTTTTATTATACTGCACTTTATTTAACTGAATATAAATTGTATTTTACTGCACCACTTTCCAAATAAATTGTACTTTTAGATGCATTTTGTGGTTTAGATTAATTCTCTTTGTACTTATGAATGGGATACTATTTATGGATTGGATAATTGGATTTATGCATCAGGGAAGACAACCATGGTTTGAGACCTGAGGACATTGAGGCTTACAGGAGAAGGAAAGCTGAGAAAAAGGCATGAACCCATAGACATTTGCAAGGAGGTAGTACCTTGCATGCTGTGCTGTATTTGTCATTTGGTTAGGGTGTTTTCTGGTGGGTTTGTTTGTGCGGTGATGGTGGTTATTGTGGTGTCGGACTTTCTGCTTATCCGATTATTTGTGCATGTTGTGTATTGTTGCAGGTTGTTTGAAATGCATTACTTTACAAGGTCCAAAAATGATAAACAATTCTGTCTTTCATCATCATTGATAACTTTCTAAATTACTTCTCATCTTTTAGAGATAACTGGCAAGACATGATGACGGAGGAGATCAAGTCAATATTTCGCAAGGCCAACAGACAAGTGGACAAGCCCAAAATCTGAGAAGCACAAGGATGTTAAAACTGACCAAGAAGGAAAGACACATGACAAGTTGCATGGGAGGGAAACAATGGACAACACAAGCATGTGTGTTTCACTGCAGCTTACAAAGACTACTTTAATAGGATTGGTTGTCGTCTGTCTAATCCGACTCTGCCCAGCGCAGCAGAAACAACAGCGCTAATGAAATGGCCTCTGAAGAACATGTAGTCAGTGAGAGTGTATTTCTTTCCCAGTGTCTAACACTGTCACACTTACTCTGTTTTGGTCACAGAGTGGCTCAGTGTGCGTCTCGTACCAAAGGCGACACAGATGTTTTTTTTTTCACAGATGTTTCGCATTTTGTGTTCTCACATATTTGTTACTCATGGTGGAGCTTTAATTGATTTTCTTTGATCTTCTCTAAACAAAAAACAATGTAGTGACATAATCAGATTTGGCGAGGCTTAGTGGACATCTGCTGCAAAGACCAAATGGGATATTCTAGCGATGTTTATGCAAAAGCCAGATCGACTGAGGTTGGTTGGTAGCAAGTGATTACAAATGTAAGGCTGCTGTACGTTGTCTCTGGACTCATGAAATCGTGAAATATGACTGTGTTTATGCTGAGTAAGAAGTTGCTTAAGAGGAATTACAAAATGGAATGCAATAATTCTGTGAATTCTGGTCATTTATGCAAAAGATATTTATTTATACTATGCAGAATATTTATTAGTTGTACTTGGCAATACATTTAGAAAACAGGGCAAAACTGATACTGCTTTTAAATTACATATAAAATCAGACAAATCGGTTTAATAAAGGGTCCTGTCTCTCTCTGATGAAGCACATGAGCTTGTACTGGATGTAAAGTGAAATGTTTAAGATGCTGTGCAGTTTAAGTTGTATTAAACATGTAGGCTGGGTTTGTCTGAGAGGGATTGACTGCCTTACATAAGCTGTTTAAAATGATAACTTGCATTTTCTGTAAATCAAACCTACCAGGCACAGCCTGAGTGGCATTTTTAATTATAATTTTTCTGTGTGATCTCATTTTCTGGGAGTCAATGTAAAGGCCTGTCAGATCTCAACAGGCCTCTCTTTAATAGTTCAGTTTTGCACTCCTGGCATTTTTAATTGTCTGTTAAACATGCTGTATATAAGCACTGTACAATATTATACTATAATTGTTACATTTCATGAGCAATTGTATTAATAAGGATAGCATTAGGAGACTTGAAACGTTCAATTTTATGCTAGCAAAAGACAATGTTCTGATGCTCGGTACAGACAATAACACAGTTGAACAAGTCATTTTTTGCCATGCCTTTTTGTTTCTTCTTGCATTACAGGCTATAATGAAAGCTAAGTAACAGCCTCCGTAAACAATAATTTCCATCATTTCAAAACAGATGAGTCACCTGATTCAAGGTTTCTTAACGGTGTTAAGTGTTACACAAGAAAGCAGCTAGAAAAATTGTTTAACTGTTTAATTTAATTTAATTTAATTTAAGTTGTTTAATTGTTTAAGGCTACCGATGTCAATCATATCAGGTTTGATATTAGCTATATTTCGCAGCATATCAAGGCAAGCACCAAATCATTGTTCTTGTCACTGATGAACACTTGCGTTCAGGTCCCCTCAAGATTATTTCCTATTTTGGTTTTAGTATGGCGATTTTTTTTATTTATGAAAAAAAAAAAAAAAACTAAAGTAGGCTATGTGTTTAACTCGCAGACTGTATAAGGTTTAACTTTAACGTTTTGTTTTACAACACAAAGTACTTTAAAAACGTAGGCATATGTTGCAAACAAGTTGCTAAGTGAGGGCTAGGCCTACTTCATAAGTACAAAGTAGGCTACAGTATTTAAGCTTTAGAATTTGCGACACTAATTAGCAACGGCGACAGCTAATTTTATTATATTTTATTTATTCAAATAAAAGTAAACAGGTAGGCCTAAGTAAATATAAGTAAAAAGGTGTTGTGACATAAAAGCCTATTTGTCGAAAAGTTTAAAGTTGTTCTTGGTTTGTTCTTTATTCTCAACCATTTCTCATTTAACAAAATGTTTTGAGAACTGGAGGTCTTTTCTGCAGTTTGTTCCTGTTATAAAGGTTTTGTTCTGTGGATCAACCCAAAGCAATGATTCCGTAGCCTACATTCAGTATTCTCTAATCCTTAAACCAGTTGCTTTCATTTTATGAATATTATGCACATTACATTACGTCGGCTGGGTTATCCTGGCTAGGTTTACAGGTTGGTTATTTATCTTGACGATCTCCTCTTTGACTATTTTCTTAGCCTCTTCTGATTGCCTATCTCACCATGCCAGCCCTTGACTCCAGCCGCTAATCCTTCTATTGTATATGTCCACTCATTGGCTCATTCAGCCTACAGGATGGATCTGCTAGTGTGAAAGGAAATAGCTACTTTCTCATGTCAAAACTCCTCTTTGTGGTTTAGAGGTTTATGGTGCCATAACATTTTATTCCCTCAGTGGAATAAACACACAGCTAAAGCTTCACATTCCAGTCCACAGAGGCGAATGACTGGGATTAAACTGTCAGGAATGACAGAGCAGTGACAATGTGCTGTGCTTTTATCTGTCGTTATTAGTTATTGTCAGTTATTCAGGATAGTATGGCTTTTATTCAATTTTAGATTTTATTTATTTGTTTTATGTATTATTTTAGATTTGATCTTTTGTATGGATTTATTTATGTTTTAATTTATTTTATGGATTTATTCATTTATTTAAATAAAAACAGGACAATATATATTTTCAAACATTTCAGTTTATTGAAAAAAACAACAACAACAATGAAATGAAGGAGAGAAAAAATCAGCACACTTTCTCAAAAGATACTATATGGTAAAGACATATTTAAACATAACATCTAAGAAACTGGAGACATGCAGGTATCAGTGCAGAAGCCAAGAGTTTTTTTTTTGGATGGAAGTGAAATCATAGAAACCTACAAACTATGCTTGAGAAACACTTGAATAGGACTACCTTTTCCCTCTAAACATTAAAGATAAGACAAACCCTACATAGATGTCACATACTCATAAAGAGAGGTTCTACAAGCACAATCTAAAATACCACAGCTTAACATCAATGGCACTACACTTAATATAAGCATAGTGTCTACATTGAATAATACACATAAACAAATTGATGTCAAATCTCTGGTTACATTTGTAGGGTTCTAATTCTTCACCTATAGGATTGCATTGCTCCTGATGTTTATACTGTAACCGGTCTCCTTAAAAATGTTTTTGTACTGACAGGTTCACTGAGACTGTCCATACACAGATAATCCATCGGAATGGCCACATGAGGTAACAGTCAAACCAATAATAACAATAATACCATTTTAAAACATCAATAGCCTAAAAGTTACAATTCATCTCTCATTTTATCACCCTTAGGCCGAACTAGCCTGCCAAGAAAAAGAATGGAGTTGGTCTTGTTGTCTTTCACTAGGAAAATGAAGGGATGGTCGGCGTAGAAGAGCTTGGGGTTCCTGATCTTCTCGCTACCATAAATGCTGGTGTCAAATGGGTTTCCCTCTGTGTCCCACTCCAAGGCAGAGGCATGGAAGACATTGGCGAGGTAAAGATCTTTCTTGCCAGAAATGTTGGACAGGTCTGCCTTAGACTTGTCCACAGCTTCAGTGAGACCAAGTTCTGCAAGATGTTTCTGCAAAGCAAGAGGAAAGAGCCTCATATTTCATGCACAAAATAGTAGTAGTGGTTATATAGCAACTATATAGCAAAAATCAGCCATATTTACCTGAAGGTCGTGGCTGACTTCCATGCTAACTTTAGGTAGAGAGATGGCGACCGCTATCTCCTCGAGCTTGCTGACCCAGGTGTCCAGCTGCTGGCGAGTGAGCAGTTTCTCCAGCCTTTCCAGAGGCTCCACATGGTAGGGCATGATGAAAATCATGCTGGACTTCTTATGTGCCAAAGGCATGCTGACCACAAGCAGCTTGTTCTGTGTGTCTTCATAGAAGCCGTAGATACCTGTAAAGTGCAAAGTTAAATAATGTTAAGTTCACTTGTAGGTATAGTAGAATTTGAGTAAGAGACTTCAAAACAAGCTGTTGGTTTTACCTGTGCGATGCATCATTGGAACAGAGATCGTGTGAGAGCGGGAAACCAGGAAACCACGGTTGTCAACCATCTTGTGGTGGAACTTCTCATCCCAGTGGGCTGTGGAACAGAAATAAGCCATTAATATTAATAATTAGGTTGGTCTTTCTAGTCAGTATTGTGTTTGTTATTTTGGCCTGGCTCTCTTCAGGATAAATAATGTAAATTAATACTTACGTAAAATAAATATCAATCCTAAATATCTATCAAAAGTAAATATCAATGCTGACTTCTGAATCTATAATTACATATGATTTAATGATTAGTATTTAAGTATAATTTTTTATAGACATTCCAGGAACTGTCAAAGTAAATATCCATCATAGCAAAACATTTATTTACAAAAACAGGACATGAAAAATGGGGCCAGCCAAGATCAATAATTAAATAGAATTGAACAATTATTAATTAAATATCATTTATATAGAGATTCCTGTAACTATTCAAGTAAATATTCATCCTATCTATATAAAAAAGCCAGGACATGGTGACTAGATCTGTGTGAATAATTTAATAAAATGTAATCATTTAAAAGTAATTTATACAGATATTCTTGGAACTATGAAAGTAAATATCAATTGGGGGTTCGTCCGGGATGAATAATTAAATGCAATTTATATGACATCTTAATTTGAATACTTACGTTTAAAGAACATAGCATTGGCGATCATAGCCCCATCTGTGTTTTTCACATCCTTGGTAATTTCTGGCAGCTTTCCGTCAGTTGACTTGGCAGCCCACTCATTGATGGAGTTAATGGCGCTTCTCTTATCACGGAAGTTGATCTTCGAGTGTTCGTAGTTGTAGTGCTTCTTGCTGTTCTTGACAAAGTCGTCAGAAAAGCTGACTGAGCTGGGGCCATACATCCTGTTGCTGATCTTCCACGTGACGTTGCGGGCATGGGGGTCGCTCACCTCAGTCAGAAGCTCGGACAGCCCTGTGTGCAGATGGTCATCCTTCAGGGTGTCAGCCTTCAGGAGACTCTTCACCTGGGACGCAGTGGAGGATTTGCCGCCCATGGCAACCATTCCCAGAGAGGAGGCCACCACCACAGGAGAGATGAGGATGTTGTCAAGATCCTTTTCTTTGGCGATATTGTGGTAGAGATTGAAGGCCAGGTTAGCGCTGGTGTCTGCCATGGAGGTTGCATGGGGACTCAGCTTTTTGTCCTCACCGGACACTGCCACAGCCAAAAGGCACAGAGCAATGAGGTTGGATACCAACATGCTTGCTGTATTTTTGGGCAGCAATGAAAGCCTAGAAGAGAAAAGAAGCAACAAGTGATACTGAGTGTAAAATGACCAATTTTTCAGTAATGGAAATTTAGGTTTTCTGTGTGTTTGTTTTAGGAACAAAAGGCTGCATGGTGAATTGTTTGATAATTTTATCAGTTTTAAACCATTTTGTATTTTGATTTATTATGTTTTTGAAATGTATGCACCCTAAATAGTTAAAACTACAGAAATAAAGCCTGTAGGCCATGTTTCTAGATCAAACCTGTTAAACAAAAGCAATGGCAGTGACTAATCAGACAGGAATCCACTGCTTAATGTCAGTCTGCTCATTTTATACAGTTCTGAAATGTGCCAAATCACTTTAAAATAAATGTTAAAAACTTTACTGCATATAGAGATTACACTGCATGTTGAAAGTTTGATTTAAAACTGTTGTTGTGAGATGTTATGTGTCCCTATCCACTAACAACCTCAAGATAGCAGCTTATGTAAGTCAGCATGGTTATTCATTCACTTATTATGTTTGTGTCTTTTATCTGTTTCTTCTTTGTATGTTGCTTTTTTTTATCATCTTGGATACCTTGATACGTTTTCATATTCATAGTTGTCAACGATTGCGATTTTCACTCTGAAAGACAAGAGGTGCATTTGGGTAATCTACACAAAAATATCTTTATATGCATTGGATAACGTGCAAAAAACCCCCTCCTTGAACTCCTTGCTTCTCTTAAGCATAGGTTTATTTTGAAGCCAAGGTCTGCTGCTACTTCATGCACACAGAGAAAGAAAGACATGTAGACTCTTCTTATTGGCTAGAAGATATTAGGTGGAAACTTTCAACCAATCAGAACTTCCACAGTAGACCCACATCTGAATTCCAGAGGTAGCACTGATTGAGTGACAGCATAAAACCACTCCTGATCGGAAAGATTTCATCACTCTTTTGTAAATATAGGGTAAAAAATAATGGAAAAATCGTACACACATCTGAAAAAATATGCATCATTGAACATCCCATGACTGTCCAACGCATGAAAAAACGGACCTGTAGGTGTTTTAGCAGTTTTTTGACTAAAGAAAATTATTTTTCCCTTTCTTCTTTGGGAAAAAAGCAAAAACATAAATAACCTTATACTTAATTTTGGATTGCGTTGCCTGTAAATGCATTTTTAAAAGTGCAAAATGGACTGAAAAGCAGAAAGAAGAGTAAAGAAGAGTATTCTCTGACCCTGTGTGCAGTCGCCTTTTTAGATTGCAAGCAAAAAAAAAAAAAAAAGGCCATTCCAAATAAATATTTGTGAAATAATAGCATTTTCCCCAATAATTACCTTGGACAGTTGTTTGAATGTGTTCCTCTTCTTTTCTCAGATGTTTTCCTCTTCTTTTCTCAGATGTGTTCCTCTTCTTTTCTCAGATGTTCTCTTCTTCTTTTCCCAGATGCTGCTTTGCTGCAGAATGTTTGACACAGAGGCCTTTATACTCCAGGAAAGAAACTTCTAGAAGCTGGAGCCGGGCTATTCGAATGAGGATGTTTGGATTTCCTAGGGAAGCTGGGAGAGTCCTCCCTCTGGATCCAATGACCACAAGATTCAACCTCTGCAAGGTCCTAAAGCCTTCTGAAATCTGCAAACAATCAGTTAATCTCTGCCATTAAACTAGTGTCATCTTCATTTAAACTAAGAGTTGTAAATATAAAATTGTATATTTTGGCATGAAATGTGTAATGGAAGATGATAATGTTTTGTCCTGTATAATATTTTTACCACTGAACCCAAATTTGCGCTGCTGAGTTGGCAGTGTTTTACAGAACAGAATGTGCATTTTATGCTAGAATATAAAGTTTGAAACAACTGTTTGTCGATAAATCACATAAATGACCCCAGGATATATGATGTAACCATTATAATCACAAAGTTTTATGTCTTTGTCACCATTCCTTCCAGATTCTTCTGTCAGGGGATGTAGAGACATGCTCCCCAAGCTCACATCCTCCCCCAACACTGCCACGTCAAAGCATGAATTCTTTTTCAGGCTGTGGGTGTGGTGCAGAAATGGCTATATACATTTCAAAGTAACTTTTATAATTTTACTGAACTTAATATAGTTTTTTCCTGAATTTTATAATGGTGTGGTGATCTTTCTTTCTTTCTTTCTTTCTTTCTTTCTTTCTTTCTTTGTATGCATCAAATGTGCATCAAATGAGCATTTGAGAATTTTATTCCATAAAAATACATTAAAGATAAAAAATTGCTGTAAAAATTCAGATTTTTATTAGGTAAATTTCGAAGTGTCTTATAAGCACAAAAGCATGTGTGTTGTGCATTGACCACCTGTGTGTGGTATGTGTTGCTGCAAATGGCAATCTGTTGTTTACCGGAAAGTCTCTTTAAACCCTCAGTTTAAATCTCAGTTCTCTCAAGACTTCAGTCTTGCATGTGGCAGATGTCTTACTTGCTACAGTGGCACAACACTCAAACTTTGGTTCTGTTTAAAATGTTTTAAGAATATATCCATATATGTTCGTTGAACCTCAGTGAACCTCAATTGAGTTATGGGCTGAGCTGGGGGCTGTGCCAAGCATGTATGATGTAAGATGTGCGCAAAGTTACTTCTTAAACGCTGATGTAACTTAGTGCAGCATTGCATGTGTCTTTGATTTCTTATTGAATTTAGTGAGAAAAACTATTTACACTGGTTTAGTTGGTTTTGGTTTTATAAATGGTTTATGTGCAAAACAAATTCATTTATTTATACCTGAATTCACATAAATCATAAATCACAAATGGAATTGTGTTGTTTTACAACTGCAGCAATCAGAAGTTTCCAACATATACTGTAGTTGGTCTGATCTGCAACCCCTAGGAGTTTTGTTTTGTTTTAAAAGGCACAAGTCCTTTTTTTGCAAGACAAAATGACCATCTTTTAGGGTGGGTGCAGTAATCAGACAAGTTTTTTATAGCACCGTAAGATGCATGTCATTGGAAAATAAAAGCAAAGAAGTAGGCTAACCTCCCCAACAAGTATGAAAGTACATTTGCACATTAAGTCAGAAGTATTAAGTATGATTTTGGCTCTGTCGTGACTAAAGGGAGAAAGACTAAAATCTTTGCTCAGGCTGATGAGGAGCAATGCCCTTCAGCATATCTGGGCCTATGTGTGTTGCATTAATGAACAGACTCTTAGTCATCGTGGATAAGGAGTAATTGACTGTGACCTTAGTCACTTTTACTAATTGAAAGCATGATGATTAGTTCTTAAGGTTTTAATCCCAAAATTTGACTTGGTATGTTTAAGGTTTTGAGGTAATTATTCAGATAACCTTTCTCTTGAATTGGGAACAAAAAGTAGCTTAGCTCAAAACGTTTTTTCAGCCTGCACCATATTGACCACTAGATGGCGATCAAAGAAATCAGTTGTATTATACAAGTGATGGCTTTCTTAAATTCAGGGGTTAGTCTATTCCTTTCCTTTTCTCTCATTAAACAAAATACAATTGGAATTTGGGGTTTGGTGTTTCAAAATGTTTGTTTATCATCCTTCTTTTAAAAACAGCACCTTCCCGACTCCAGATTCATGCCATCTATCTTATGAGTGATCATGTATGCATGCTATTCACAAGTATAACAGACAAATATGGGAGTTTGGAGATATCTGAGCAGCTGGATGCTGTGACCAACAGCTGAGCAGAGAATAGGTGTCCACTTTAATTTCACAGGGCCCGAAATGTCAGGGGACGCAATTTCCCTGCTGCAACCTAAGCAAACGTGCCCCCCCCCCCCCCACACACACACACTTACAAGCACTGGGGATCACAAACGTTTGCTTGTATGATTTATCAATGACAGTCTTACTTAAACTTTCAAATGCTTTCCAAGGCTTCCCAATATTTCATTTTCCCCTGTGTCTGTCAAAAATGATCCCTAAAGTCCAAATAACCCACAAATAACGCTATATTTTTCAGCTGTGTTTTAGTTTTTAGTCTCATGGTTCTTTGCTGCCACTATTTATTGAAATATATCCTACTATTCATTTGAAAGCACAACTTAATTTAACAGTTTTATTATTATTTTTTTTATTTTCACAAGTAAGTTTAAATGGCTAAAAACTACAATTTGTGAACAAGCAAAAATGAAAAAAAAAAAAACGTTTGAAATTATCTTATAAAAGAACCATACATATGAGTATTACATTAAAAGTCTTAGTTTGAATAAAATTGAATAAGGATTCGTCGAAAAAATCCACTAATCCACTAAATTCTCTTTTAAACTGCAAATTGCGTGTGGTTTCATCTTTGACAAGTAATGTAATGTACAAATAAATGCTAAATACAATAAAATATAACAAATGTTGTATTTCAAGCTCAACATTGAAAAATTATTTGTCTCCTTTACATACTGAACAGTAGGGAGCACAATAAGACAGCAGCATTTGGCCCCGCCCATACCGCATCAGCCCCGCCCATAAGCAGTCGGCAGCGCTAGTGCTGTCTCACTCCCATAAGCACAAGCGCAGGTACAGCACTCATTTGACAACACAAAGAACGCCTGGAGCCGAGTAAACAAACAGCTTGCTCTTTGAGTTTAGACACTTTTTATTGCTTCTAAACATGCTTGTCGTGTCTGCCAGTGCGAGTGCCTTTTAATTTGGTCTCATGTTCTTTTAATATCCTTTGGTTGAGTTGCTGTGTCAGTTGTTAGCTACCTGTCCCGTTAGGTGTGGAAGGAAGGAAGGAAGGAACGCACACAGGAAACGTTCCTCCAAAGTTCACTTGAACAGCTACAGGGCAAACGCGTCTAGATAAGGTAAGAAAACTTGTAAACGTGTCTTTATTTTTTTCTTGCTTTAATTTTGTCACCTGCTCCTTTTGTAAATGGTTTGTTTAATCGCTGACCAGATGGTGAATAAACAGTTTAAACGTTAATGTATGATATTAAGTTAATATAAGGCTATTCATTTAATGTAATAATTTATGTAATATTAAAAGGCAATCAGTTTATTGCAAGGACGCAGAGGGGTTTCTAATGTTGACGGTGCGGTAAGGGTCTTAAAAATCCCCAGCAAGTGAAACAAAAAGTTTGAGGGGGTTTCATGCGTTCAAACATTTCAGTCGCTATAAAAGATTACAAGTTCAGTAAAAGCTCTTTCATAACACAAATCGCATTGTAACCATAGCAACAATATGGCGTTGTCTCACTTTTCGTTAGGATTATTATCATCAGACTTTTAGTCTTTTTGGTAAAGATTTACACATTACAAGTATGTCACAAAAAACGTGAGTGATTTTATTTGAATGCTTTTAAGATTAGCTTTTACGTTTAGCCAACTGTGTAAGGAACGCCAAAATGCATTTTGCTTAGCTCGAACATCAACAGATATTTATCTGTACATGTAATCTCCATATTAACAATGAATAAAGCAGTTGGCATCTCCTCAAATTTGAGTAGAAGATTTCAAGAAACCAGAATATTGGCTTACTCTGGTTTTGGCAGTCGGGTTAATTATTTTACAAGATACTTAGTCATATTCTGACTAACACTGAGTCAGTCATTAATAAAAATGTTGTTGCAGGTCCAACAAAGGATGTTGATCCAGGAAAATTTTTTAATTGGGTAAATCACTTTAAGCACTTTAGATGATATAATCAGTACAATCATAACCTACATCACTGGTTGTTGGGCCAGATAATCTTGCTTTGTTTAATCTTGTAATCTGCTTGACTTGTTTGATATCAATGCCGATTTACCAGTTAAAGAGAGAGTTAACCCAAAAATGAAAATGTTGTCATCATTTACTCTCCCTCAAGTTGTTCCAAACCTGTAAAAGTTTCTTCTATTGAACACAAAAGATATTTTGAAGATTGTTGGTAACCATACTGTTGACGGTAGCAATTGATTGCCATATTGTGGAAAAAGCACAATGGAAGTCAATGGCTAATTCAATTGGTTACCAACATTCTTCAAAATATCTTCTTTTGTGTTCAACAGAAGAAAAAAAAAACTCATACAAGGTTTGCAACAACTTGAGAGTGAGTACAAGATGACAGAATTTTCATTTTTGGGTGAACTTTCCCTTTAAGTCACATTTTTATATATTTTCAAACAGTTTCCCATTTGTTTGACACATCTAAAGTGCCATTAGAAACAAAACCGGACCAAAAGTTAAAAATGAACCCATTGCTGACTGTTGCATGTTGTGAAACACACTCATACCGGCTTTTATATAAGTTTTCATCTGCACTGAAGAATAAAGATCTGTTAGGTGAGTAACAAGAATCACTGTTGCCCATCTCTAAGGAAACTGTCTTCATTTATCTAGCATGGCGGGTGTAACGTTGAATTATCCTTCCTTATCGTAAGTGAGCTGGGTGATGCTGTGAGATGACCTATTATTATTGTCAGTCCTGTGGGAGCTGAGCCATGAGCTGTCTTTGATTAGTTCACACCCCCCTCCCACATGTCAAGGAATAATGGACGAGACTCTGAGACTCAAAGCACAGCGTTGCATCATTAGTGGACCAAATGACGTCTACCCTCTTAAGAAGCCCGCATCTGATGAGGTCCACTTTAATACTTGAGGATCTTTAATCTTCATTGCGTTTGACGTTGGGTGATTTTTAATTTAGTACTTAAAGCAGAAATCTGTGGTTATTTGATCAGTAAGGATTTCTTTACTAAATAGCAGCTATTTAAATTAATTGTGAGGCCTTATTGTCTATGGCATGTTTGACTAGGTTGCCAAATTTAGCTAATTTTGGAGCACAAGTTGAGGCAAAGCAGAGATGTAGTACTGGCTTGTATCATATCATTAGTCGGTAAACAAATTGAGGCTTTCTGCTGCACATCTTTTCATAGTTTTCACATGATGTTAAACCCTCATAGGAACGCCTGCCTGGAGGGCAAAACAAGGCTTTCCTCTACTGCCTGCCAGTTATTTTTTACCAGGTTTGTACTAAGTACTACTGTACTGATATTAAAAGACTAATTTCAGTATGCACCTTATGATGCACGCTATATACGGCAAGTAGATGCGCCAAGAATATGAACACAACACATTAAATTGAATGTTAAACATTTTCCCATAGAAGACCATTAGAAATAAACTGCTTGATATGTGATTTAGCTTGTTGCATTCATACAGTATAGAATGCAACAGTCGGGTTCCAGAAGTAAAAATTCCATCCATTTTCTCAATAGGGATGTTGATTTTTAACATTAACTTGTAAACCTTTAGAGACAGACATGCTGATTTTAAAAAATCATGTTTAACAGCGAAATTCAAGGTGAAAAAGTACATTATCCTTGATGCTGTGAAGAAAATTCCACCAATCAGAGAGCTCAGCAGGGAACAATGACGCACTTTTTTAATGTTGCGATTTACCTCGTAGCTGGTTGGTTTGGTTCATGGCTTATAATGCTTTAGCAAACATTTTTTAAAGTCCCTAAAGGGAAAAATTAATGGGAAAAAATACTCCCAGAAGTGACGCCACAGAAAAACTCTGGCCACATCTGGTTGGTTTTACATAGCATACAGTGAGTGAATTATCAATAAAGTGTATACTGACGCCTCGCCCTCATCTCGACATCCAATCAACACCTAATGCATACAGCTGAGATGGACTAAAGCCAGAAGTACTGTGGCAACGTCTCCAAGATGCTTCAAGAAACCTACCTGCAAAGCTACAGTACTGTTAAAAGTTTTATGCACAAGTTTTATGTGTAAAAATGCTGTAAAATGAGGATGCTGTCAAAAATAATGTCATAAATAGATCTTCTTTATCAAATAACTTCTGTTAACTAAATTAAATCAACATTTGGTGTGACCATCCTTTGTGTTTAAAGCAGCTTTTGCCCTAGGTGCACTTGCGCATAGTTTTTCAGGTATCTTTGCAGGGAGGTCTCTTGAAGCATCTTGAAGACGTTGCCACAGTTCTTCTGGATTTAGTCTGTCTCAGTTTGTTCTGTTTCTTCATGTCGTTCCAGACAGACTGGATGATGTTGAGATCAGATCTCTGTGTGGAGCACTGGCTGTTGTTAAACAAAAATCTCACTGGATTATTACAATTAATGGCAAAATGAGTATTTGGAAATGTAAACTGATATTTCCTACTGACACACTACAGCAAAAGATAGAAATAACTGACTTAAAACCATTTTTAGCTGGTGAAAATACTAGTGTTCTAATAATTTTGGCCACCACTATATATATATGTATATGTCAATATGTGTCACTACATCAATGTTATCTGAACATTTTGTGTTAATTCCTGCTGTTTTTTTGTTATTAGAATACAGCAGTGGGTGCTGTATATGGATCACAAGTGCCCAGAACTTGCAGTTTGTTCACATATCGTTGTTCTTCAGTTGAGAGGTGATGAAAATATTTGTGACCTAAAACACAGGGAAAATCGATAGGTCTGCGTGGTAATTCAATGGCTGTTTTGCCCTCAAGGTCTCTGCATCAGTCATGTGACTGAAACTATGAACTGATCATGTATTGTATGTTGATCATTCAAACAGATGGCACCTGTGCTTACTGCCTCTGATATTTCAGGTGGCAAAGGAAGGGTTAAGGCTTTGATGGCCTTCATTTCGGCCAGAACAATGTTCCCTCTGTGTCTGCATGCCTCAAATGCCTTTGTCAGGTGCTGGTTTTGCCAGGGAAATATTTCAGCACCTAATGTATGATTAAAGTTTGATCCAGAATTACTTTCTTCTCACCAGTCCACTGGACTTAATCACCAGGGGTTGTTGCAAACTACTCCATTAGGCCATTCTTGTGCTTTCGGCATTAGCATTCAGGAGGGCAGCGGGTTCAGCTGGGTGGAGAATGTGCCAAGCTCAGCATCCCTCTGTTTGGAGTGAGTGGAGCCATCTGAGCACAGTATGTTTATCCTGGTTTGTTGTTCGTTTTGCTCTGTCCCTCGTGTGTAGGAGGTGTTAAGTCCTTCATTTTGTCTCACTCTTTTAAGATCTTTTTTCCCCAAAATATTTTTTTATGGCAAAGTTTTTCGTATAAGGTTGTCCAATGATTTTGTATTTGATGTGGATTTCATTTGCATTGAGAATTGCTTTAGAAATAAAACAATACATATCCTGAAAATATCCTGTTTGAGTTCTAACATTAAGGCTTTGCTCATATTGCAACTAATTTGTTTTTTTGTAAAACTAATAAGTGTAATTCATTCTGAATGTATTGGAACCCATTTTCAAATATCTGGATTTTTGGATTGGATTGATTTTTGGATGGACTGTTTTGGCCAGTATGCCAAAAAACATGCCAGATTTTTCCTGCCTGTCTGAACAAAGCCTTAAAAGGCTCTCAAAACACAACCGGAAAAGCTTGGCATAGGAGTAAATTCTAACCAAAGATGGCCGATTGCAGGCAGTCAGTTAGTTGGCCAAGGAGGAATGATTACTTAAAGAACACCACTGAGCGGTGTTATGTCTTTAGCTCCATTACTCTCCTAAATAAATGATGGGGCATTAAATTAAACACATTTGATCTTTCAAAAATGGCGCTGTTCCACATTAGCACAATGATGTGTGGGGTGAGGTTGGGTGCCCTGTCATCTTTGATCTTTCTGCTCGGAATTAAAACTATATTGTCACTGATGTGCATAGATAAG
The DNA here is from genome assembly GCF_001515605.1 of Sinocyclocheilus anshuiensis. Taxonomy (NCBI): domain Eukaryota; kingdom Metazoa; phylum Chordata; class Actinopteri; order Cypriniformes; family Cyprinidae; genus Sinocyclocheilus; species Sinocyclocheilus anshuiensis. The sequence continues at coordinate 836,683 of NW_015552616.1, read as the reverse complement.
TTTGTATAGAAGATAGATAGTCAGAGAAAGAGAGAGATTATTTTGTTTAAACATAACTGTTATATGCACTCTGTTGCACAGTTCCAAAACCTGAGGTGAAAAATGTAGATTATTAATTAAATCGTTACTTTTTTTTTAATGTTTTTGAAAGAAGTGTCTAATGCTCACCAAGGCTGCATTCATTTGCTAAAAAAAATACCATAAAAACCGTAATATTGTGAAATATTATTATTATTATTATTACTATTTAAAATACCTGTTTTATATTTGTATTTTTAAGTGCTGTTTATTTCTGTGATGTCAAAGCTGAATTTTAAGCAGCCATTATGCCAGTCTTGTCACATGATCCTTCAGAAATCATCTAATATGCTGATTTGGTGCTCCGGAAACAATGTTGAAATCATTGTGCTGCTTTACTATTTTTGTGGAAACTGTGATTTTTCACGATTCTTTCGTTCAAAAGATCAGCATTTGTTTGAAATGCAAATCTTAAGGAATCATTATAAATGTCTTATATATATATATATTTATTATTATTAAAACCGTAATATTGTGAAATATTATTATTATTATTATTACTATTTAAAATACCTGTTTTATATTTGTATTTTTAAGTGCTGTTTATTTCTGTGATGTCAAAGCTGAATTTTAAGCAGCCATTATGCCAGTCTTGTCACATGATCCTTCAGAAATCATCTAATATGCTGATTTGGTGCTCCGGAAACAATGTTGAAATCATTGTGCTGCTTTACTATTTTTGTGGAAACTGTGATTTTTCACGATTCTTTCGTTCAAAAGATCAGCATTTGTTTGAAATGCAAATCTTAAGGAATCATTATAAATGTCTTATATATATATATTATTATTATTATTATTATTATTATTATTTATGTATTTTTTTCTGTTATTTGTGTGTATACATTTTTATGCTTATTAGAGAATCGCTCCGATAGCTTAGCAAAATGGTAACATAACTTAAAATCAATTGCAAATGTTGTGGGTGCTGATGAGGTCACATGACTAGGATGGCATCAGCTGTCTATGTAGGCAGTAGGCATCTAGGCAGCTCACTAGGTTTTGTAACGGAGCTAATCTGGATCATAATTAACTTGGAAATAGATTGTAATATTTCAAAATGTGTGAATAGCTTCCCATATATTAAAATTTACTTGATATGGTGATAATAAACTGTAAGATTGCAATATCAAAAATCTTTAAGCAAATTTATTTTTGGTTATTGTTGCTTAGACTTATGTTGTAAAAAATGTTGTGTGTTGCAGGTCAGTCATAATTTTGGCTTTTGTTCCTCTACTGTCTCACTTTTTTTCCCCAAATGGCACCACCTGCTGCTTTTAATTACTACCAGAGAGTAACTAAAATATCCTGAGTCCACAGATGCAGCCCAGCTCTCATCTGTGGCATTTTAAATCATAGACTGTCTCCAGTCAGAGAGGAAGGAGGCGTCTGTAACACTATATTGCTAGCCTTATAATTACACTGATGGGCATTTAGCATTGTAAAACGAAGGTAGTTGTTCTGTGAAAAGTGCTTTGTGTCATTTCTCACAACTGCTAAATAATGCCTACTTTTAATTGGTTCCAGTTTATGGTGCTGAATTTTGCTTTCTGAAACTAGCTGTCAGATAAATTAGTCTTATTCACAATTAGAAACTAATTGCCTGTTGATTTTTTTTATGACATTTTAATTAGAGCCATTGTATAATTTCCTTTGGGTTTTTTAAAATAAAAATAACGTTGTCCTGACAGTGAGTGTTTCTTCTAAAAAGACGTCAAGTGGAAAAATGACAGCACCTAACGGCCGTGTTCAAGGCTACAGTAGCTTGTATAATAGAGGAAAGGACCTATATTTAACTCAAATCTATTACAGTGTCTTCAATCAATCAGAACAAGGTCTTCCTTTAGATGCTTGTGGCTCAGCGTTCTGCTGACTGGGTTTTCCAGTGAAGATGTCCTCTCCTTGGCCTGCAAAAACTTGTTTGCTTGATCTCTCCACCCAAGAGGACAGAGCCCTCAGTGAGTGAAAAATGAATAAGGAAACCCATTGGACATTTGACCCAGTTCATACCCTCATCGATCATAAGCAGTTTATCATGATTGTGATAGCTGTCATGGCATGGCAGTCTATTAGTCATTTAGTAGTATAGGAAATGAAGGACTTGCGTATTTGTTTTTGATTGCCATGTGTCCCTAAACCAGCCTTGTAACTAATTTACATGGCAGAGAGTAATAAAAAAAAAAAAAACCTGCCAATTAAATTAGCCTTTTTTCCACTTTTAAAGTCTTCCATTTAATCTCTTATATAAGAAACAAGTGAGAATGGCGTGCAATGAATGAGGTACAGTCAGCTATTATCGCAAAATAAACCCTGACAGGGTGATCATAAGCCTGAAGAAAAGAGGAAATCATTTATTGCTTATCTTATTTCTACTTCATTACAACAATCCGTCAGCTTAGCAACTAAAAAAAATAGAAATTGCGGACTGATATGTGAAAGTATTTTCCTTTCTGTTTGGAGTGTTACAAGCTGTTCGTGAATAGATAGACTCACAGCCTGTAAGTACGTTTTCATATTTAAAGAATTTTCCACTGATGATTCAAATGCGAGTTTTGAGCAGTGTAGAGTAGCACGTGTTGTTTGTCATTTCTCCGTTCACAAATGTAGACATGGTTTTATGTTTACGTGGCGTGATGCAATGCAACGCGTAAAAAGACAGTATAAGTAATTATAATCCGTAATTATGTCCCCACTGGATGCAACAAATGCCTTGTTTGTCATGGGTTTTATTGGTTTTGTCTCGTTGCACCGGGACCAGAGCATGTGAGCGAAGCGGAGCGGTGTGACGCTCCGCTACTAGCTCACCTTTTGCTGCACCATGTTTGCGTAGCACATCTTCGTGCTCTCTGTAATCAATATGAATCTGTACTAACTTTAACAGTCTCCCCACACTCCCTCTCAGTTTCTTCTCCCTGCTCATTCTTAACTTTGATTTTTACTTTACATTTATGTATAAGGCTTGCAACTTCGTTGAAACAATATCTGAACTCCATAACTGCTCTACTATCTCGAACAAGCAAATCACCAAACGGCATTCTGGGTTGAGCGAGTGGCGCTGAGCGTATTGAATGAGCGGAGCGGAATCTTCAGAAAGGCTCTGCGCTCTTAAAGAAATATTACCACTCCGCTCCCCGCTCCGCTCAAGAAATATTTGATGCTCTGTGCTGCGTTTGACCAATTGGAATAAAGTATTCTAAAGAACTGTGTAATAAATCTAATTTGCCCATTATTGTGCAAAGATGAACAATTAATAATGCAGTCCATTTTTACCTGCACTAACATTTTGCATAATAAATTAGAATGTAAGAAATAAAGCATTTGATTCAAAACACGCCATAGTTTGATTCATACCTCTATTTAACGGCCCTCACAAATGATGTTGGACCTGGCCACATGACATTATGACTTACGGTAAGAGAGGTCCATTGTTTTCTTGACAGTATGAAGAATTGTGGCCTCTCCTCTCTCTCCATACAATTTGATTGTAGTGACATTTTTGCTCTCTGCCAGTGTAGATTGCAATCCCCATGCATTCTCTTCAGGCTCATTTCATATCTGACGTGAGGTAATGACTTTTAAAAAATGACTTGGGCGTTTATGTCATTTGTGTCACTGCTTGGCCCAGAGCTTCACAAGCAGCATATTCTGCTGTCACATAAACATTTTCCATTGCAATATTTGTGTCACGAGCTGCCTTATAAAGGTTAGAAAACCCTGCATAAATACGCAGTCATAATGTTGCTATGTCTGCATTTTAGACCCTCTGAAATAACGGATTTCCACATCAGCATTTTGTCATTCTCATTAGCATTCTGAGCGAGCTGTGCTCTGTGAAGTTGACGCATCTTTTTTCATTCTAGAATCCTTGGGCGAAATAGATCGATGTCTGAAATCAAACAAACATGGAGCTTTTGTCAAAGTTCTGTCACCAAGAGTAAACCTAATTGCACTTGAGCTGTTTTTCCATAAATAATATAGCATCCAAGCATATTTAAAAAAAAAAAGCTCTTGCGGTCAGTGTACATAACTTTGTCAGATCTACTGTTGACAGTAGGTACTTCTCAGTGTTTTGAATACTGATCAACCAATACATATTTTTAATGTCTGATGGCAATACGGACATATAGAAAGTAGAGTAAAAACGGAAAATGTCAGGTCAGTATATCCTGGTCAAAATATGTCTTTCATCAGTTGTAATATATTTTTGCCCACACTGGAGGCCAGATATGCTGGTTGTTTAATTGTTTTGTGGTTTAAAATGGTTTAACTGGTTACACAGGTTAAATGTCCTGCAGATGTCCTTGATTTATCTCTCTCTTTCTTTTTTGATATCTTGAAGTTGCAAAATTCTTTGTCGTAGTCATGGCCAGCTATGAGGCCACCAAGGTCCGGACCTCGGTAAATTTTTCATGTTCAAAAATAAAATTTGTTCTCTGAATGACTAATTTGCTGTTTAAAACTCCTTATATGAGTGTCTGCATGTATAATTCAGTTTAGACAGTTTGCAAGAATGTTTAGCATCCGTGGTGTGAAAATAATCGCTGGCGGAGTGAACGAGGCTTGAGAGAGTTGTGAGTGAGGGAGATCGCAGCCAGATCCAGCTATTATAAGCGTCTTTGGACTTGTCATTTTCCACGTAATTTGACACTTTAGAAAGTTAATAAAGTGGGAAGTTGCAGTTTAGTGTTAGCAATATCTTTATCTTGTCTTATTTACAAAAGATATGAACTAATTTCAGTTTATTTCTTATTTATTTTTCAATTTTTATTGGTTTTCATAGCAATATTTGGCATCGCCAGCACATAATAAAAAGCCCACGGGCAAGTTATTGCTGACAGGTACCACATTCGGTAAGGAAAACGCAAAAAACAACATGATATTATCTGTCAGAAACATTATCAATGCTATCAAAAACAGTAGCATTTAACATTAGTACACAGATCTGTTGAGGTAGGTTACAGAATGAAATGAAAAATGCAAACACTAACCATGAAGAAGTCTGTGCCGTTTCATTCAGTTACATTTTCACAAAATCATGCTAACAACATTCATAAGAGCACTAGACAAAGTTATCATCTATATAGCAATGGTTATTAATGAAAACTATAACAGTAATATGTACTGATGCGTGAATAATAAACAACTATAATTATCTACCCTTTGTTTAGTGTATATAATGAGTTGTATTTGTAGGGGTTATTACAACACAATTCTTAATCCCACCCCAGACCTCACTAATTTTCAAACCCTGGTTACGGCCATGGTCTTAGTACATGTTTGGAGGCTATACTATACTGGATGAATTCCAAGCTCTTCCAGGAAGTTTTATATACTAGTCATTGAGAAGTAGGGTTGTTCTAAAACTTGAAGTAGAATAAAACTTTTTGATAGAAGTAGCAAGCGTTGCACAACCACAAACGTTTTTCATTGTACAAAAAGAGCTAATGCATCCTTTTCGGTTTGCTTAATAGGCAAAAAGTTTCTCCAACAATATTCTAAGAAACAACCTCACACACCCCAAATATTATTTCACCACCAACCGCAGCAGCTCCGCTGGTCTTCCGCTGCTCAGTCTCTCTCTGTTTATTTAGGTGGAAGAGGTCAAGTTCGAACTGTTTGTGGTCTTTGTAAATTCCAGCCTGAAGTGTTTTAAAAAGTGTCGGTCTAATCTGTAAGGTCACATTCACTCCCTCGTTGTAAGGGAGTATTTCTACTCAGGCCTTGTGCAAGGTATTTGGCAGTTTTGAGCAAACAGATGGTCACTGGAATATCTTTTAGTAGTTAGAGTGAGTGTGGTGGGGGGGCTGACACAGCATTGGAACGCTTCCATTTAGGAGGGAGTCAGACATAAACAACCTGCTAATATGAGTCCGGTCATGGCAGGGCCTATTCATCTTCATCATCACCACCCCTCTATGTAGTACATTGTCCATGGTGCATCATCTAGTCACTGAGGTTTAGTATTAAAATAAAAACAGCATGATTTAGACTGATTAGACACATGATTTAGACTAGGTAAATGGCAGCTTGGCTGTAAAATTGTTTTTGTTATTGTCTTCATGCTGAATCCTCATGCTAATAAATATTATTTTCTCTTGTAATTAACAGTACAAATGGTGTTGTAGATATTATACAAAATATTTCTTGGATATTATACAAAATATTCTTTAAGGAGCAATTTGTTACAGTTCAGATGGATGGAATAACAGATGCTTAAAGGGAATATTTTACCTGATACAACTGAAGACAAGCTTAAGAAAGCAATTTGTTTCCTCCTGTTGAAAAATGCAACACCTTTGTCCTGTAAATCGATCAGCTTTGACATCTTACCACTGAATAAAAACAAAATGTCCGCAACCATTCCCTAAGGCAAAGAGGCAATTTTCATCATTTTCTGCAATTGTCTCTTCACTTGTCAAGGGCCAATGGTGGTTATTTGTAGCGCATCAGTTTGAGGAGCACTTGATTGCGTGAGGTTACTTGGAATGTCTCATAGTGCAATGACATCTTAAATGACTCAGGGGCTTGTTTAGTTTGTCACCAAGCTGTAACGGTCTAACTCCCAGGGACCTGATGTATGAATGTTGCGTACGCACAAAATGGGCATGGAAATGTAGAAGTACTGTTGGACAATTCAGCCAAACATTTATACTTTTTATAGTTACTTCCTTGTATTTACGATTTAATGTTTTAATCACAGCGAGGATTGCTTGGCGCATGACAATTCTGCTTTAAATTGTGTTCTAAATAGCAAAACTCATGTTCTGAGAAAATACTTTTGCACGAATAATGATCATTGATGTGAACTTCATTCGTCTGATGGCATAGACGGTAACGACAGACATAAGGATGCGCTCGTTGATCAAACAGTCCATTGGCTGGTTTGAACAGGTCCGATGTCCGTAGAACTGTTCACAGGTGTCGCGCACAGACAGTAGCCTAATGATAACCCCTTTCGTGCTCTTCCCAATATTGTGACAAACACCATATTTAAAAGATAGAATTTGAAGGAAACCGTAAGATATGCATGATTTATTTTCAAAATGTTTTGTTATTGACGCGTTGAGTCAGACAGCTAGACTGCAAAAAATAAGGCCTATCTCTTTCCATAAAATATAGGCTATAAACATTCTAAAATATATGTTTACGTTTTAGGCAAATTGCATAAATTAGAATAGTGATGTCTCAAAACGCATTTATAGTCCGTATCTCATATTTTCCTAACGTGTTGTAGGCTACTGCGTTAAACGGTGTCACGTGGATGGAAATATGCATGGAAATTATATGCAGATGACGTTATGCATATTAAAACTAGGCATTGTAAGCTCCATATATGGCTATTTCGGGGAGGAAACGGTGTGGAGATTCATGTACGCACAATCTTCCGCTGACTGGGTATTACAAAGGGAATTTTGCGCAGGTTCTGGCGTATGCATGGCTTTATAAATCTGAAAACTTTTGTACATACGCAAAATCTAGCTTTTGTGCGTACGCACACATTTAAGATGAAATCTATGTAAAGTTTTATACATGAGGCCCCTGGTCTTTTTTCTCAGTGTGACCGGTAGTTTGACCTCAGTATGTAGTAAACATGTTTAAGATGCTAATAGTAGATTGACTCACAGAGGCCTTTTCTGCATGATAGGTGTAGTCAATTTTAGCATTATTCAACGAAATCCAGTTATTTAAAAAAGAATCCACCTAAATGGGAATTTCACATGAGGGCGAAGAATCCCAAGCAGATTTCACAACAGGTTAGTTGGTCACACAGATTTGCCACACTGACCAACAAAAAGCTGCTTGGTTTGAAAGTAACTTCTATATGAGGATCATGCATTGCTATGCTATTAACAATTAACCTTTTTTTGCCAACAACAATTTGTCTAAATTTCACTGTGAACACACCTCGAGACTGTCAAATACTGAGTTTTTTTTGTTTGTTTTTTTGCTATATGAGGTTCCTTTTTAACTCAACCTTTCCCTTCTACGCTAATCTGAGATGCAAACTGCTGAACCGTTTCCCTTAATGGAGGCTGTTTGTCACATTTCGTGCAGCAATAGGAAATGAAGCAGCAGAAAAAGAGAATATTGTTCCTAAACTCTCACCCATGTCAGAGCCCTTAAAATATGGTACAAGAGTCAGCTAGATGTGAAATGGCTTTGGAACATAGAGAGAACAATGAGAGAAACTCTGAGAGAGTTTCATGTCGATTGACAGAAACTGACTTTGAACCTTATTGGAAGACATTTCATTTTATGCAGGTGTGAGACTCTTTTTCTGAGGGTATATTCTAAATCCATGCACAATTCCACTGAAAATGTCTAAAGGTGATTTTTCTTCTCAAGTGCTTAAAGGTACAATATGTAAGTTTTCATCACTGGAGGGCACGTATTCAAAACAAACAAAGAAACAAAGGCGTAGTTTGATGATGCCGTGACTGAGTGTGGAATCATGGGAGTTGTCGTCTTCATCCCCACAGCCGACGCAATCCGACGGGACTCAGGCAGAAATCATGTTCATGGATGAGCTAATGTATTAAAGATTTATTAACATCGTAGTATGAAGCAGAGTGAGGCGGAAAGCCGTCGAAGTGAAACGAGGCCGCTGAAGCAATTGCTAATGAGAGACGAGAGTGACACGGCTCGAAAGCAGCGGAGCTTTTATTGTGCCACACTTTAATGCTTCCGCTCCTTCCGGTTGTGCGTATGTGGGGTAAAACAGGGCTGTTTTATCATACTAGGAAATTTTGGTACCGTGACAACACTACTAGATACGTTTGAAAGTTCTGTTATAATGCTACTCTGTGCGGTCGTCTAGTCTAGTCTGTTCTAGTGGTTTTTGGATATTTTAATAAAAAAATGTTTACCTATTCCCTTTCAACTGATAATTAAATGAACTGGTGACCCAGCAAAAAGTTGTTATATTTTAAGAGACTGTAGAGTGCAATTGTTCTATTGCAATGTGACTTGACCCGTGGTCTTGTGTAATAGCATGTTTTCCTTTTCTGAGAGTTCTGTTGAGACAAGGAACAGCTGACGGCTGCATTTCATCACTAGTTCATAACAACGACTAATCCTAATTATTTTAACCTCCTGCTTGTGTTTATTTATTGTGCCATTTAATGTTTGGATATTAATGAATAAATACATGATGATTTATTAATCTTTACATAGATGTTCCTGGCATGCAAACATTAAAAATGTAAAAAGTTGGTGTAAGAAGTCTTTCATGTCTGGCACGACCAGATCAAATTAACCCATAATTAAGCCACCTGCTCTATAGATTACCGTTCCCCTCCTAGATCTGCCACACACACACAGCAGTAAATAGATGCTTAATTATTCAGCAGTTCTCCAAAATGGATTCTCTTCTCTTCATGGGAGTGCAAGAATAATTGCTTTCTTCGCAATTAACAAACACTGACAGCTAATTTACAGAAACACAAGCTCATTGCAACTCGTTTTGGTTATGTAAGAAGTCATTTATGTCTTATAACACACCCTTGAAAAAGCATATTTTAGTCTGGCTTGTAAAAGCTGAGCTAAAAAAGTTTTTCATATTTAAGTCCAACAACATGGATTGTTTTTGCTAAAGCAGATTAGCTGATGCTAGTACAACATTGCAGCCTTCGCAGATTCATCACTGTTGAAATTGATTCAGCTAATCTATATAAGAGTCTATCCTAATATTTTTCATGAGCCTTTGGGTTATTTTTGAAGTGGGCATTCACATGAGACCTTGGTGACGTAAACTAACTCCCATTGCTCTGTTGGGTCTTCTAAATGCCGGATATGCCTCCCACCAGCGTAGTGCACATGAAAGGCTGCTGGTGGTCTCTATTCTCTCCCTGATGTCCCTGATTACTGTTTGGGTGCACTCTGCAATGATTAATTTAGCAGATAAGCAAAGGAGGTATTCAGAGGTATGATGTTGCCATGCTTATAAATACAGGAGCCCTCATGAGAGGCAGACTGGAGATTAATTTGGATAATTTTCTTGTGTATTTTTTCAACACGACTTGTTTTCTTGAACTTTATTTCTATCTAAATCAGCCTATGTATGTCATATTTTTGCAAGTTTTCATTTAACTTTCTGAAAGTGTACCGCTCCAGTGATTGGGGTTGGTAGGATTTTTAAGTCTTGTGCTCATCAAGGCTGCATTTATTTGATTAAAAATACCGTAAAAACAGTAATAATAGGGCTGCACAATTAATCGAATTTCTAATCGCGATTACAATTATGGATGCCACAATTAGGTAATTGTTCAAAGCGGCAATTATTATTATTAAATTATTATAATTTTAGTTTTAATATAACATTATAATACCATTCATATTTTTACTTTTTTATCATTTAAAGAAGAAACCAATCCGATGTTTAGTTTACATTTTGAGGCTTAATACTATAGAAAAGCACTAAAAGTTTTTCAGTTAGTGTTTTCAACTTGTTTATTTTCAATTTCAATTGCAATAACAATTTCAAGGGAATAATCAACAATTATGATTTTTGTCATAATCGTGCAGCCCTAAGTAATAATGTGAAATATTATTACACAATAACGGTTTTCTATTTTAGTAAATTTTGAAATGTAATTTATTCCTGTGAGCAAAGCTGAATTTTCTGCCATTAATCCAGTTTTCAGTATCACGTGATCTTTCAGAAATCATGCTAATATACTGATTTGCTGCTTAAGAAACATTTCTTATTATTATAAATGTTGAAAACAGGATTCTTTGATCTTGTCACTCAGGATTTTTTGGAATATTCCAGGGATTTTTGGAAAGTTTCCGGAAATTTACCGGACATTTTCCACCCCTTTGCAACCCTACTCCTGATCAGTTTAATGCAGCCTTGCTGAATAAAATTATTAATTTGTTTCTTTTAAAATAATTAAATACTGACCCCAAACTTTTTAAATGCTCGTATAAACATAATTTCTTAAACATAAAACTTTTTAAGCAGATTTGTAGCAGAAATCCAACAACGGACAACATTGAAAGCACTTCTCTGTCAGCTTTTTTTCACAGTGCTTGGATTTGTGCAAATGAAAAGCTGTCTCATTTGATGAGACATCATTTTGGCTGATGCCAGGCGCGCCCTGGCTTCCCTGATAAGGGTTCCAGAGGCTTAGTCCCTTGCTCACAGAGACTGATAAGCAGGGGAAAATCTCTGAGCTGAGGCTGCAAGAAGGTGAATTGATTCTCTTGGGCAATTCAGCGATGATTACTACAGGCACAGCGCCGATCTGGTGACTGGCACACATGACCGCGAGAATGGTTGAGGGTCCACAACTGTTACGCTGGCAGTTTTCAGGTATTGATGGGATCCACAGACAGAAAGAAGTCTCTTATGCCCACCCTTAGGCTGCATTTTTTGTTTTCAATTTTAATGTTTTTAAAATGTAATATTCCTTTGATGGAAAAGCTGAATTTTCAGCCATTATTCTAGTTTTCAGTATCACACGATCCTTCAGAAATCATTTTAATATTTGCTGCTCAAGAAACATTTATTATTATCAGTGATGAAAAAAGTAGTGCCGCTTACTACTTTTGTGGAAACCATGATAAATGTTTTTTTCAGTGTTCTTTGATGAATAGAAAGTTAAAAAGAACATCATCTATTTGGAATAGAAACCTTTTGTAACAGTATAAACCTATTTTTTTTTTAATAATATTAATGCATTCTTGCTGAATAAAATGATAAATTTCTTTAAATAAACATCTTACTGGTCCCAAACCTTTGAACAGTAGATTCAACATTGATAACCACAGTTATAGAGCATAAAATGTGAAATTGAATGGTCCATTTTAGGAATTATGGATCTGCTATATTTAGAGGATCTGGAATGGCATTGAGCTGTGACAATATTGGAAATTGACTCTTGTTTCTCCACTGCACCCCTCATAAGGTTTATGGATGTGTCAGCCGTTTGAAGTGTCACATGGTGCAAATGCTAATCTGCTGTTTGTTTTATGCAGTGCTCTGTGTGTCTTTCTACAGGGTCTTTGGTGATCAGTGGGATGATAGTGAGGCGGTTTGGAGTCTGGATTGAAGGAGCATGGTGAAGCACCAACCACTACAGGTCTATGAGAAACAGTTGTGTTTATCATGTCTAACCGGGATCTACGGATGCCGCTGGAAACGCTACCAGCGGTCACATGATGACACCACCAAGGTGAGTTATCCCGTCGCCAAATCATCTGGCTGTGATGTGAAGACCATATTAGAGCTCAAATCCCACAGCTAATGTTTTAGATGTCACATTTTAATTTATAACACGTATGTTATTTGACTTGAGTGTTTATGCGAACAGTTTTGATTCAGTGAAGTGCATTAGATTTAGCAACTTTCAGACCCTTTAGTGTAGATGCATGTTGATTTTATCAGACGATGCCGCGATTATAAATGAGAGTGACTCCTGGTTAACATTAAAAGGGGTCGTGTTTAGGCACTATTTAGTGTGGTATTTTTTGACAATATTCACTCATCATGACAGTAAAATAGGTCATTCTAAGTCAATATACTGCAGTATTTCCTCTCTCAATCAGTAGAAAATATGGTTAACACCCGGTCATGCATGAAAAAAAAAACGTCATGTACCGTGAAACCGGTATAATTTAGAAAAATACCGTGATATAAATTTTTGGTCATACCGCCCAGCACTAGTCTGAATCTCACAAGTGATTCCTTCGCGAATCAGACTATACTGATCCAGCATGTTTGTTGTTGTGTGGAGTCCTTTAGAAAACCATTTAGGTTCATAAGGTTTAAGTAACAACCTATACATATGCAGATTGTTTTGAAAGCATAATATACTCTTAAAAATAAAGGTTCTTTATTGGCATTCCACGAAGAACCTTTAACATGCGTGGACCATTTCCAAGGCTCAAAAGGTTCTTTATAATGAAATGTTCTTTAAATTATTCAAATGTTATTTACATTAAGAAAAAAAAAGTTCTTTAAGAACTGTACACAAAAAGGTTCTTTAGGAAAACCAGAATGGTTCTTCTATTGCATTGCTACTAAAACCCCTTTTCGGAACCATTATTTTTAAAAGTGTAGGTTAACAAGGATTGGAATTTAATCAGGTCACATGTTGAGTCATAGTTTCCAAGAAAACTTTTCCGAGAAGATCAAAGTCTCGATTAGTCAAGGGTCACGGTTCAGTATGGGCTCAGAAATTCATTAGCTGATCGCGAACTCTGTGTTTCCTTGTGTTCTTTATTTGTCACTTAGATCAATGTGACACGTCTATCATTGTCTTTGTTTTGTGCATAGACAAAGATGATGTAGTGTCAATATGAGAACACAAGCTTCTTCAGAAACTCCAGGTCATTAAGAGGTCAGCTGAAGATCTGATCACATGCCCAGCCATTTAAAAATGTTCTTAGTGTATTTTGAATCAACATTTGCACTGTAAACATCAAATTACCAGACCTTATTCAGTAATAAAACACAAAAGTGAGATGGAAGCATTTAATTACTGATTTTACTATATTTAATGATGTTAGAAATTGAGTCCTTTTGTTTAAAGGTCTTTTGATTGTGGTTCGCTCACATCTGCTTCAATAGAGTCAAGTATAAGTAAGTAACGATCAGTCTTTTAAACATGAAAGTGCTTTTTGTCTAGGATACTGCTTCCCTGCATTTAATTAAGGGACATGCGCTGAGCATCAGGGGAATTGTGATGTTATTTATGCGTGTTGAAAGAGCCGTCTCCAGACTGCCAACAAATGGTATTATCCTCATTGCCTAATGCAGTGAGCGAGGCCAAGAGTCCATGAGGAGGATGTTCTGCTTTAGTAAAAGACTTTAATCAAAGCATCGCATGTCTGTATATCTTTTTACGTGAGTGGAATTATGTAGCTAGAACAGCAGCTGTGGATTTGTGTGTGTCATGGGAATGTGTGCTCTTTCATGTTGTACATACCCTTTCATTTGCCACTGTAAGTGTAACGCTAATAAACATCCTCTAGTTTTTTTTTTTGTTCTTTTCCTTTTCCATGGTCTCTCCAAATAGTTGCAGTGGCTCATAAACACACAAGTGTTAATGGAAAACCTATAGTCCTGTCTTTTCATTCAGTGATTTTTTAAATTAGGCTAATCAAATATCCCTGAAGGTGCATTTGTTAATGTTTGCTTTCCTTTAGAGAGAGTTTTGCCTTTGAGCATTACTGTTTTCAGATGTGTAAGGTCCCTGTGGGAGAAGAGAGTTGGGACACAATTGCTTGTCAGAGAATCAGGCTGTAAGATGAGACGCAAGTGAAAGGAGAAGACTTTGTGTTGAAAATCAGTGACACAGATTTTGACCGTGTTCATGTTGCTGAGAAGAGCTGGAGAGATGGTTGTCAGAGAAACCAAGATAAAGTTGGAGGCTTATCAGTACAGATGCATGTCGATAAAGGAGGACAACACCAGGGAAACTACATCAGTTTCTAAAGAATCTGTTGGAAGAAAGTTTGATAATTATTTACAAAAAAGTATATCCTTTGTTATTGGTGCTTACTCATAATACAGACATCAAATCATGCAGGAACTTTTCCAGTGGAGTTTTTTTTTTTTGCTAGGCAGACAATAAAATGGGTGAAAGAATCCATGAACTATAACATGAACTATATTTTACTTTTACTTAAAAAAAAGAAAAGAATTTAAATTGCATGCATTTTTTAAAATTGCAATTAATATAATTTTAAAGTGTTTTTGCTATATATAAAATGTATATTATATACAGTATAATACAAAAAATATATATGAATTATGTATATAAAATATATAATTGTAAAGAAATGTGTGTGTACATATACTGTATACACACACACTTATTAATTTTATATAATTAATTTTTTACTTTTACTTAAAAAAAAAAAAAGAATTTAAATTGCATGCATTTTTTAAAATTGCAATTAATATAATTTTAAAGTGTTTTTGCTATATATAAAATGTATATTATATACAGTATAATACAAAAAATATATATGAATTATGTATATAAAATATATAATTGTAAAGAAATGTGTGTGTACATATACTGTATACACACACACTTATTAATTTTATATAATTAATTTGTAATATAATTAATAATTTAAAATAAATATATAGTTTGGACATGGTAATATGATAATACTGTGATTTTTATGGATTTATTTCTTTATTAATTTTTTGACATGTACTATGGTATTCCATGGTATTCGAGTGCCTTATAGTGAATACCATGATAATTGCATGCGATAATCATCCCTTTCTGTTTTATATCAAAGTTCTGTAGTATTTCTATTCGAAACCATTGGCCTTCCATGGTACTGTCCTCAGGGTAGGTGTATGAGCTTGCTTTTTAACCTTTTTCGGATTCAGAACATAGTGTGAGTCAACTAGATGGACTCATGCATCACATCTACAATCAGAGTGCAGTTGGATCAATGCCTACTATAATAAAATGAGCCATAACAGATAAGATGAATATTTCCATTTTAATTCCACAAAAGAAGACTAAGCCATTGCCCTGGTTTCCTGTTGTTCTCTGGCTCTCAGCTGCTTGTACTGTGCTGTCAGCAACTTCGGCTCAGTCTTGACTGTCCGCAGCGGGAGGCCTGACCCTGTCCACAGAAACAGCCAGTTCAGCTGTCTGCGAGAGAGAGAGAGAGAGATAACCGGACCAGAATGCACTGTGGTGTCAATTCTCAATGAATACAGCTAATGTAGTTTCCTGTCACTTTTAAATGAAACCGGATATGCTGTCTTTACTCATACATAAAAATTTGACCTTTGTCCCATCCTGCCACAGTTGATAGTTTCATTGTCCAGGTCTCGCCCTCATATGACACACTAAACTCTGAGCTGAGAGACCAGGGATGATGCAAAGCGCATCCATATTTCATGATTCCAGACTCAATCTGTGGAATCATTGGAGCGGAGAGATTCTGTCTGGCATTTCAAACGCAATACAAAGCCTTTGTGCATTAACCCCAGTAGAGCATGGTGTACAGTGGTCTAATATGACTAGTTCTGTTGAGTTATTCTATATGAAGCCTGTCTTTGTGTCTCTTAAGAGTGTTTGTGTGTGTGTGTGTGTGCAGTGTTCGAACTATACCGTGGACTTTGGGGGAGCCCACTTGATTGGGGGGGGGTTCGTGCGCTCAAAAGAGGGCAATGTCTTACAAAGATACATAACAGCTGCAAGTGTATACACTACTTGCTTTATGCAAGCACTATATAGGATAAATCACTATACAGGATTTACCCTATTATACTTTATCGACACGAATTGATAGGTGAAACAACAAAGAACCACCCACAAATAGTCTATAAACAAAGCATCAGGCTGTCTTTGAGTTCACATGAACAACGGTTAAAGTTACTCGTCGTCAGGCTACAGAAGAATACCATAATTACTCCATTCAATTAGGCCTAAGACATCGAGAGTCACGCAGACCTATAACAACCCAGCCACAACACATAATTGCGAATAACATGCCTTACCTTAACACAGAATCGACCACAGAGTCCAACGTTTATATTTTTTCTACGAATCTTTAAGTTAACATGTACTAAACATGAGTGGAATTTGCACCGCAGCGCCCCCACACCTTGATGCTCATGACAAGAATAGCATGTATAGTTATCTTTATTGAAGTGAATTAGGTTTAAATCGCC
>NW_015552616.1:809287-815676 GCF_001515605.1 Sinocyclocheilus anshuiensis | reverse complement strand
CTATTATACTTTATCGACACGAATTGATAGGTGAAACAACAAACAGCCACCCACAAATAGTCTATAAACAAAGCATCAGGCTGTCTTTGAGTTCACATGAACAACGGTTAAAGTTACTCGTCGTCAGGCTACAGAAGAATACCATAATTCCTCCGTTCAATTAGGCCTAAGACATTGAGAGTCAGGCAGACCTATAACAACCCAGCCACAACACATAATTGCGAATAACATGCCTTACCTTAACACAGAATCGACCACAGAGTCCAACGTTTATATTTTTTCTACGAATCTTTAAGTTAACATGTACTAAACATGAGTGGAATTTGCACCGCAGCACCCCCACACCTTGATGCTCATGACAAGAATAGCATGTATAGTTATCTTTATTGAAGTGAATTAGGTTTAAATCGCCATCATGCATGAATGAATGAATGAATGATATTTTTGCAATTTTACACATAATAATCCACGATGATCACATTACACAAAACTGAAATTGCACGTCAAAATAACACATTGTCAATATTTTTTGAGACCCCCCAAAATTTCACAAATCACGTTTTCAGGGGAGCCCATGTCTTATTAAGGGGAGCCGAGCTCCCCCTAGCTCCCCCGTAGTTCGCACCCTGTGTGTGTGTGTGAGAGAGAGAGAAATGTGTGTTCGTCTCCTGTTTAAGCTGTAAATTGTGCTCCACTGAAAAGAGATCCCTCCTCAGTAATAATTGAGAGTTTTTCCATTTACGTATCCCAACACAAAGGGCACGTGAATAGGAGTGTAATTTTCTCCCACAAGCCCCTGTGTGGTCTGTGCAAGCCAATATAGCTCAAAAAACAATACCAGCAGGAACCGGCATGCAGTGGAATAACTGTGATCCATTATATACAGTGCCGTCCAAACGTTTGGGGTCGGTAAGATTTTTAAAAGGTTTTTGAAAGCGGTCTCTGATGCTTATCAAGGCTGCATTTATTTGATACAAAAATGCAGTAAAAACAGGAGTATTGTTAAAGATAATTTGAAACAACTTTTTATCACATTCGAAAATGGATGTGCTGCTTAATATTTTTATGATACATTTTTTTTCTTCTCTTCACTCTTGCTAAATAAAAGTATTAATTTCTTTAAAAAGATGCTGCCGAAAGCTCTCAGGAGGATCTACCCAAACACTCTCCACAGTTTTCTCAAATTTTTTTTATCTGAGAGAGGTTGACAGCTCTAACGTTCGTGATTGACTATAAGGAGTAAATCATAATGTGTGGTACACATGCGTCAATGACTGAGCGTACAGCTAGTTGTTGACTTTGCTTCCATTCATACAGCACACATCAACTGAAATCACTCTTAAAATTTGATTGTGAGTCACTGTTTATAGAATGTGGCTGTCAGTCTCTTTCATAACAATTTTGTCTATAAACATAACCATAGTAAGCCTCCAAATGATAGTGATCTACTGCTGCAGTGTGAGCATAGCAAATGTTTGAGTGTTTAAAACCCTTTTTAAGTTTTACTTTTGAAAAATGGTAAAATATTGGAAGGAAAAAATACCTTGATGGTGCCCTGAAATAAAAACCCTAAAAAAAAAATGAATTATATTAATGTAGTATTATTAAATAAGTGATGTAGACTAGTTTCCTTGATGTGACTTTACATTGTTGGCCCAGAAAATATTTAAAATATTGTTTAAATATACAGACGCTGAAGTAAAAGTGTAGTTATACATATGCCAGTGATAGCATTAACCAACCACTGATTACGTTAAATGTGATTTAAACCTGGATCATTTCACAATCACGCTGCTTTTTCTTTGTTGTTATCTAGTCAGTTGAATTTAGTTTCTGTTCATGTTTTCTGACTATGGCATTCAAGATTTTGGTGCATCCTCATAACTCACTCTCACTCTCATGTTGTTTCAACTTGAATTACTTTCTTCTGTGGAACATAAAAGAAGATATTTTGAGAAATGTCTCCGTGTTCTTAGTAGAAGTCAATGGTCACCAAAATTGCTTGGTTACGAACATGCTTCAAAATATCATCTTTTGTGTTCCATAGATGTAAGAATGTCAAACGGGGTTGGAACGATCATTTTTAGATGAATTATCCCTTTTAACACCTCACTGGTAAACAAAGTTCAAATACCTTGGGGTCTGGTGAAAACACTGTTGTATGTTAAAACATTCTCCTTTTCCAGTCGGTACTGAGGGCAGAGTGTCACCACAGACATGATGCACAATGACAGACAGTGACTCTACCCGTGTACCCGCCACCACAGACTCAGCCAGAGGCCATACAACCAATCAGTGTTTTCCCTCAGGCTGAAGACTGTCATTTCCAGTCGATTGGAAGAAACTCACAGACATGTACATGCATCTTTAGACAGCATCAGCAACAGACTGGTGCTCTTAAACACTTGCCATCCCTCAGTAACACAGATTATGTCTGTGATTACATTCTGTTCTCTAGACGCTGTATTGCACATAGTAATCTGTTCACTGCAATGTTCTTCATTTACTTGGATTCACATTAGGAGGACTTTGCTTTAAGATTCTCCACTCCAGTGCTGTTGCAGTTATTCAGGGCTCATGTTTACAGCATTCTTAAATGGCTTTGATTAACTTATCTATGGGTATGTTTTCTAGTGCCAGCATTTCCTACAAGGTGACCTGCAATGCTTGTTCTTGTCAGATTTAATCTTTCCCTGTCTGTCAGCATGCAGATTATTAGGTTATGCTTACATTGGAGAAAAACAAAGTTCATTCAATAGTTCATTCAAAATGATAAATTCTGTTGTTTTAGAACTCATTGACTTTCACTGTATGGACACGGAGACATTTTTCCAAATGACATTTTCGTTCAATTTTATGTTCTTCAGAAGAAAAAGTAATCCAGGTTTGGAATGACAGGTGAGTAAATGATGACAGAATTTTCATTTTCAGATCTTTGTTATTCAGTGCTTTTGAATAGAGATTTATGTGCATCTGACATTTAGTTCTTTGTCATCCATATTTAAAATACATATTCCATTTTGTGATTTTTGCATATTTGCAAAGGCAGTATTTTGTGGCGGCCGACACATTATTGACCCACATTGATTTTACATAACAATTAAAGGGTTAGTTCACCCAAAAATGAAAATTAGCCCACAAATTACTCGCCCTCAAGTCATCCTAGGTGTATATGACTTTTTTCTTTCAGATGAATCCAGTCAGGAGAAACAATAATGTACAGTATGTGGAAAATAATGTGTTTTTTTAACTTCAAACTGCATAAACACATTTCATTGCACCAAATACACAAAGTAATGTTATTTTTAGCAGCATCATATGACCCCTTTAACTTCTTTTGGACTGATTCATGCAACACCCGCTGAGTGGCATTAAACAGCTTGAAAGATCAAAGACAATTTTTAATATAACTCGACTGGATTCGTCTGAAAGAAGAAAGTCATATACACCTAGGATGACTTGAGGGTGAGTAATTTGTGGGCTAATTTTCATTTTTGGGTGAACTAACCCTTTAACATCAATGGAACACTTTGAATAGAAATAAACGTGTAATTTCAAGTGGAAATTAGTCCTGTTCACAGCGTTTTCATTTAGACATCTAGCATATCTGGCTGTAACCCTCAGGCAGACATTGTCGAGCTGTAGCGAACTACTTTCAGGACCAAAAATACCCTTATGTAAATACCAACACTATAGTGAGAATTTACTGTACTGTACTTCACACCTCTTCCATTATACAACTCAGTAGAAATTATCTAACTAACCCATAAAGCTTTAAGTACTAGTAGTGTTAAATTGAATCCACGTGGGTTAGTAAAGGTCGTTTTTGCATAGTCCTTATACAGCCACATTTTAATTTCGCATGACCTGAATTTTACCTCCAGTGACATTTTATTTTCAGTTGTGTAGTCACATAGGCCTATCGAAAGTGCACCAGTATAATAATCACTCTATGAATAAAACATCACTTCTTTGAAAAGTTCTGTTAATGGATTGCATGACATTTGTTCCAGACCAGGTCAGTCCACTTTGTACAAAGGAACCTGATTTTGCACCTTGCTTATTGATGGGATTTACCGCTGAGGGACTGTTATGAAAGGATGTTGTTCAACTACTCCCCTACCTTTTCCACTTCCATTTTTCAATCCGCTCACTTACACCCACTGCCTCTCCTTCACTCTCTCACATCGGGAAGCCAGCCTCCCCGTGTTCTTTGCCCTTTGCCTCTGTGGAATAGATATTTAGCAGTCAGTGGGATTTTGAACTACAGTTGGTGCCTCAAGGGAGCAGATGTGTGCGGCAAATACTTACAGTATGAATAAATTATATGATTCTGGGGCGTCAAAGTCAAGGCACTCCAAAGAAAAGCTGCTTTTTGCTGTCTATCGGTCTTGTTGGTTCAGCTTGGCTTGGTTGTTTGCTCAGGAAACGCTAAAAAAGCTGTTGGCTAATTTTCATAATTGCAGCCAGTGCTTGGCAGATCTTAGTCTGAGATATTGTTATCATGCCCATATTTCAGTATCGGATAAGCCTGTTTAACTTAATGAAGATAATTATAGGCAGCCACTGTAACCATGCCATTTCACCCCACCTTAACCAATTAGGAAGAGTCTTTACAGCATTAAAACAAATGTGCCATGCAAAGCTTTGCCAGGATCGTTTTAAAGGGAATTGTTACTTCGATTTTCTTCATAGAAGTGTTTCTGTATCTGACATAACTCTGTGATTGTTACAACTAGACGTTCAAGGTTCAGACAGTTGAAACGCTGTCATAGATGCACAATACAAATTCAACTCTCCCCTCAGGAAATAGTGGAAAAAGTGTGTTTACTTTGGTACTAAGTAGTGGAGTCGTGCTGTCATCTCAGATCAGCGGGAAGTAATGAAACGAGGCTTTTGAAAATAAGCTTTTTGAGGCTTAATGATGAGATAATTTTCTCGTTTAGAGGAGACACAATTTGCTGACCAGCGCTGCTCTGAATCCCTCCTGTTAAGATGTATGCTGCTTGTTGCTCATTGGCCCTGATGATGTCATGGCAATCTGTTCAGCTGCTACAACCACGAGTGCCAAAAACACAGCCGTGTATATCAATTCATGTCGTCTCGTTAAGGTTGTGTGTTCAAGGTTATGAAGGATAAGTCATGCAATGAACAACTGAAATATTGAACATCCCTGAAAAAAAAAATCTGATAGACTTGCATTGAACAAGGGACCTGAGCCATCATAATCTGGGGCTCTTTTGTTAGCATCTACCTAGCAACTGCTTAGCAACATGCTAAAAGCCGATTAGAGTTACTTAATAACGGCATAGTAACGCCCTGCAACCACCACCACTCTACTCTTGTGGTAATGACTTTTGGCAGGTGATGTCAGTGCTGAACATTTCTGTTGTTCTCAGTCTGGTGCCATTTTTAAAGTCGGTGGAAACATCATTTGGAAAAACAATACTGCATTTGACATTTGACCCGTTTTATGGTGTGATATTGATTTGGCGCATTCAGACAGTCTGTGATGCTGGTGGGAGATCTCAGGTTTAGCAGCATTTATTTGTGTGAATTATTTTTCTACTCAGAATTACCCATAATCCTCTTTATGCATCTATATTTAGGCGTTTTTGGATGATGGGGCTTAGGAATTAATACATGCTTTCTAACTGCTTTTTATGAGCCAAGCGGATCATTCATTTCTGAACAAAACTGATTTTTTTTTGTTACCTGCTGTTTTCATTCTTTGTGTAGTGATGAGGAAGAAGATTGCCAATGTGTCTCCACATTTTAATTTAATGAAAAAAAATTTTTTTTAAATAAGAGCTGTTGACCTGCATGTTCTTTATTGTGCAGTGAGAACCGTGAATTTCTTCATGTTACCAGGAGTAATCTTTCTTAACAGAATTTTATTTGATTTGATTTGATTTAACCACACTGGTCATGGTTTTTATTATTGTGGGTGGCTTATACTTGTAATCTTATGTCCACTTTTAGTCCATTTTCCAAAACAAAAAAACCTTATGCAAATCATGTGCAGGAATTAAAGGGGTCATATGATGCGATTTCAATTTTTCCTTTCTCTTTGGAGTGTTACAAGCTCTTGGTGCATAAAGAAGATCTGTAAAGTTGCAAAGACTAAAGTCTCAAATCCAAAGAGATATTCTTTATAAAAGTTAAGAGTCAGCCACACCTACCTAAAACGGCTCGTTCTAACACGCCCCCACATGTCTACGTCGCTATGTGGGAAGATTTGCATAACGCCGACCAAATGTTCACGCAAAGAAAGAAGGCGTAACTTTTATTCTCGCTGTAGTTTTGTTGTTTAAGCCGCCATGTCGTAAAGACGCTGTGTGCTTCGTTGTGAAAGCGAAACTACTTTGTTTGGTCTTCCAAAAGAGGAC
>NW_015552616.1:783321-808425 GCF_001515605.1 Sinocyclocheilus anshuiensis | reverse complement strand
ATCAGGAAACATGTAAAGTCCTTCCCTGATTCAACCCAAGCTTTCTGAATCTGCTTTAAAGGGGTCATATGATGCGATTTCAATTTTTCCTTTCTCTTTGGAGTGTTACAAGCTCTTGGTGCATAAAGAAGATCTGTAAAGTTGCAAAGACTAAAGTCTCAAATCCAAAGAGATATTCTTTATAAAATTGAAGAGTCAACCATGCCTACCTAAAACGGCTCGTTCTAACACGCCCCCACATGTCTACGTCCCAATGTGGGAAGATTTGCATAACGCCGCCCAAATGTTCACGCAAAGAAAGAAGGCGTAACTTTTACTCTCGCTGTAGTATTGTTGTTGCCGCTGCCGCCATGTCGTGAAGGCGCTGTGTGCTTCGTTGTGAAAGCGAAACTACTTTGTTTGGTCTTCCAAAAGAGGACACGACTAGATTTAGATTTCTGGTTTTATGTTTACGCGGCGCGATGCAACGCAACGCGTAAAAAGACAGTATAAGTCATTATAATCCATAATTATGTCCCCACTGGATGCAACGAATGCCTCGTTTATAATGGGTTTTCATGTTTTTGAATCATCGCTCCGGCCTGACAGGGCATCACAGTATGGTGAGGGGTGTAACATTTCCGTCTCACGCTTGAGGTATTCGGCCAATCACAACGCACTGGATAGCTGGCCAATAACAGTACACCTCGCTTTTTCAGAACGATGAGCTTTGTAAAAATCGACGCGTTTCAGAAAGGCGGGGCATAGAGGAGAAACAATAATGTACAGTATGTGGAAAATAATGTGTTTTTTGAACCTTAAACCGCATAAACACATTTCATTACACCAAATACACAAAATACTGTTCTTTTTAGCAGCATCATATGACCCCTTTAAAGTTTTGGCCATATATGGGACTGACACTAAATCCCTGGGATAGATTAAAGAGGAAAACCATTACGAAAATGACTATGATTTGAAAATTATAGTAACATTAGTCTATTCCAACATTAATTTATTCAGAAATAAATGTTTTATTTGTTTTTCATGGTTTATGGAATTGCACACTAGCCACTTCATTAATCCACAAACCCAATTTCATTGTGTGTCATATACAGTGCACTGTTAAAAAAAGAAAAAAGAAAAAGTTGGTCATCATTGAGCCAAATAAATGGTGGTATTTTAAGTGCGGCCATTATTCATGGTACATTGGTTATTGTGCCAGGGGTGTATTTGTGCAAACAAAATGTGTGGGAAGTGCCAGTGAAATGCTGAAAAAGAAACTCAATCTCAAAGAAAATATTCTTGACTGCTTTACTGTCTGTGTGTGAGAAATGCTAATAGAGAGCCAGTTTTATTCACTGGAAGATTTGAACTAGAAAACAAATAGCATTGTGACTGTATGTACTAGGGTTACACGGTAGCCTACAAAATTATCTTATCAAATTTGCTGAAAATGTACTCACCCTCATGACATCCAAGAACAGATTTGGAGAAATTTACCATTACATCACTTGCTCACCAATGGATCTTTTGCAGTCAATGGGTGCCGTCAGAATGAGAGTCCAAACAGCTGATAAAAACATCACAATAATCCACAAGTAATTAACACAGCTCCAGTCCACCAGTTAATGGCTTGTGAATTACTTGTATTACTACATTTCTAAAAGTCTGTTCTGATGAAGAAACAAACTCATATACATCTTGGATGGCCTGAGGGTGAGTAAATTATAGAACATTTTCATTTTTGGGTAAACATTTCCTTTAATTATTGCAGATTTTAAGTAAATTTCATTTTTGTATTTCCTGTACATTTTTGATGCTTCTCTTAGTTGACTTAGTTGAGAAAGTGGGAGTTGAATGCAGGCAACGGAAAGGCCCTTTCATTTACCCTGCAGAGAGCAGAACTAATGTTTCACTAATGAATCTGTGATGAAGGCAGATCTCACTATTGAAGCTGCTCTATTCATATTAACTGAGTTTATTGTGATATGCAGTCATGACCTGAGGCACTATGAAAACCCTATATTAAATTTCACTCAATTTTTAAACCGTATTTTGAAATATTTGTTCTTGAGATTATCTTTTGGCACAGTTTCTCACAGTGGCTGTATTAATTCATGCTGGCACCAACACATTTAATAATACTGATGTTGATAGACACAAATGATGTAACAGATTTATTTGAACTTTTAACTAAACTATTTTTATTTGTTGTGTTTCTTTGTTCTAGTGGGAGTGTTTGTGGTCCTTCATTCTCTCCTGCACTTTCTCCTTGTTACTGGTATGGTTTTACTTCTGGTGGGAGGCCCACAATGACTACAGTGAGTTTAACTGGTGAGTAGGCCTTATAAAATCGCACACTTTCATCAACGATCCCACAATCTCTCTTTCTCTGAAGAAACATATCTAAGAAACTCATGAGCTTTTCCAAAAACAAATTTGGCATAATCCTACGCTCAAAGTAATCCAGAGTTCATGGAAAGGTCTCTGATTGAACAGATTGCATGTCATTCTAATAGATAGGCTGGACTGTTAGCTTACTGCATACTATGCAGTGTATACTGTATACTTCATACTACTTTTAGTATGTAAAACAGTATGCAGTATGCAATTAATTCATAAGACGAGTATGTTGTTATCTTCAAAGTGGTTATTTTGTATTTTGAATGCAAAATGTGTTACCTTTTGTGAATCCAATTAAACAATAAGTCAAGAAAAAAGATGTTGAAAATTCAGGCTGTCCATATTTCTAGTTAAATTCTTAAACATTAAATGTAAGGTCAAATTAAGTAGAGTGGATTATGGGATTTAAGACCAAATGCAATGTTTTCTTTTGTCTATTGTTCACTTTTGTGTACTTAATGTAGTATGCGTAAAATACAGAGCTAAAATATACATTTATAATATATATTACTTTAATATAATATATCATATTTATTCATTTATATATAATTTTAAACTATAACATATATCTGCATAATCCTGTGTAATATTGAACAAAAAAAAAAAAACACTCACATTTACATTCAGTTATGGGTTAGCTATTAAATCACGCTCTGACGTTTTTACAGAACCCGTTGCTTCATAATCTTCTATTTTCCAGGAGCCACATGCTCTGTAAAACTGGTTGAGGACATTAAAAACAACGTGACAATGAAAGCCATTGTTTGCTTTGTCCTTCAAGGTCATTTTCTCCTGATCTTTATAATTCTTTCATCTCCTGTTTTCTCTTTCTTTTCAATGTCACTTCTCTCCTCCCTTTTGTGGCCTCCCACACCCCCCCGCACAGTCTCAGGGGGGAGGTACATGAGTCCTTGATGTTACTGTAGAGGACAAGAGAGTTGATTCACAACGACCTCCAGTTATTGCCCTGAGGGACTGTGTGTGTAGAATCTGTGATTAGACAGGGGATGTGTGTAGCAAGCAAACCCTTGATATGGCTCCACCCACCGAGCTGCTTTAGCCAATCAATTCTGAAGGAGTGATTACGGGTGATCTATAATCTGCCCGCCCCATGTTTCCATTCTGATCTTAGGCTCAGTATAACATACTAACATACTACTATTGCTGCAGTATATAAGTGCATGTGTGCTTTGTACACTACTATTCGAAAGTCTGGCGTCAGTAAGAGTTCTTAAATGTTTTTGAAAGAAGTTTTTTTTTGCTCACCAAGGCTGCATTTATTTGATTAAAAAAAAATACAGAATAAGAGTAATACTGTGAAATATTATTACAGTTTAAAATGACCGTTTTCTGTTTTAATTTATTTTACAATTATTTTAAAATGTATTTTATTACTGTGATGGCAATTAATATTTTTTCTGAAACTGATACATTTTTTCAGGATTCTTTGACGAATAGAAAGTTTAATATAGAATGTTTTTGTAACATTATAAATGTCTTTTCTGACACTTTTGGTCAATTGAATGCATCTTTGCTGAATAAAAAATTCTATAAAAAATATCTTATAGTAGATCTTAATATATATATATATATATATATATATATATATAAAATATAATATAGAATATCTTAAGTATCTTATATTCAGCCATTTCTGTTTATCAAATTGGAAATTAATTGGAAAAGGTTGTTTTTTTAACGTAATATTGTAACATTTGTTATTTTTACAGAATCACATTAAAATGTTATTCTTTATTGTATGCTACTCAATTTTTATCTTATTTATTATTTCACTTTTATCTTGTTTTATGCTACTCTCTAAATCAAACGTGTATGTGAAGATGTCATGTGACAAACATAGCATACTACTATTTGAAGCATATAGAGGAATACTATGTACTTTTGAACTCACCATTTTTATAAAATAGTGAACAGTATAGAGAATTTACTGCACAGTATTCCGGAAAACATAAGCCAGTGTTCAATTCTGATCACAGCCACTGAGTTTAGATGTTGAAGAAAGCTAATACTGAACTTGATACTGTGCCCTATGGTCTCCTGTGTTTTATCTCCCTTTGTTTCAAAGATACACACTAGGCAGATGATGCTTTTTGCAAAACCGATGCCTCTGTCATCCACCTCTTTGGGAAAAGTATACTTGTATAATCCTGAGCTCTCATAAGAGCGAGTAAGAGAAATGTGTAGCCAGTCAAAAGATTAGTAGCTTCTGTTTGTTTTTCAGGGGCTTGGTTATTTGATTAGGCCTTAATGCAGTCTGACCATTATGGAGAATATAAGACAACCAGGAATTATAATGCTGAATAATCAACCGCTAACATTTTTTTCCCGGTATTGTGCTCCCACAGGTTTTTATATAACCATTCAGGCGAGTGGAGTGATGGAACTGTTCCCATATTGGCCGCTACGGCAGTTGGTTTCACCTATATTGCATTTTTAATGGTGAGTTGTAACTGCTCTGTAGCAGTGATACTGCACTGTGGATTTGCATACTAAAACCTCTCCAAAACCACTAGTGTGCTTTAACAATCTCTCTCAGACATGTGTGTACATTCAGCATTATGATGTTTTAGCTCCATAACCCAATTATCACCTCATCTGAACAGTTGCTGTCATCCAGTTTTTCACTGAATGTAATATTTGTCTTTTTTTCGGTCCAGATTTTAGCCCTATGCCATGTGGCTGTCGGGCAGCAGTTAAACCTCCACTGGCTCCACAAGGTACCCGTCGACCTCTGAAATGGTTTTTTCCTAGAATAGAAAAAGAAAAGCTTATCCGTTTGTGCGAGACAAACCAAATTAACCTTGGCACAGTGTCACAAACACCTTGTTATGCCCCGAGACTTTCTGGCCTGTTGGCAGTTAAAGTAGTATTTCCTGTTTATTTATGAACAGAAATGGAGTGGTGTGTTTTTTCAGTGTAGTTTGCTGAATAAATGAAGTAGAATTGCGTAAAATGAAGTGAAATGGAATGAAGTGGTCTGTGTTTTTCTCTCTAGATTGGTGTGACAGTCGCTTTGCTCACTACAATAATTGGTGTGATATCGGTCACTCAGATGTGGGGAGAGGAATGGGATGTAGTTTGGATTTCTCTTCAGGTACGCTTTTTTAGATGTCTGGTTTCCCACAGTCATGGGAAACTTGAAAATAGCAGGGATTTCAAAAGTCAGACATGGAGAATATTAAAATGTCAGGGAAATTTCTGTATACATTTTTGTAGTTGCACTACCATTCAAGTAGTAAGAGTCAGTAAGGGTTTTTTCCAAAGAAATTAAGACTTTTATTCAACAAGGATGCATTAAATTGATCAAAAGCGACAGTAAAAACTTTTACATTTTTACAAAAGATTTACATATGCTGTTCTTTTGCACTTTCTATTCATCAAAGAAAAAAAAACAGTATTACATTTTCCACAAGAATAGTAAGCAGCTCAACTGTTTTGAAACATTGAAATGTAAAAAAAAAAACACATAATGAAGCTTGTTAGAATGATTTCTAAAGACTCCTGTGACACTGAATATTGGAGTAGTGGCAGCTGAATATTCTACCTTCAAATGAATAAATTATATTTTACAATATGGTAAAATAGAAAACAGCTATTTTAACTTGTAATAATATTTCACAATATTACCATTTTTTTCTGTATTTTTGAGCAAATAAATGCAACCTTGGTGAGCAAAGATTTTTCAAAAACATTTAAAAAATCTTACTCCAAACTTTTAAATAGTGCTTTTTAAGTTATACCTTTAGGCTACAAGTTTCTCTTGTGTGTGAGGTCTTTTTCTACAGACTCTTGAGGTTTCTCCGTTGTCTAGGCATTTCTCTTATTCTCTGTATGTTTGTGTATTAAGCACAAATGAATGTCTCTGTTTTTCTTCAGGCTACTGGTCCTTTCCTGCACATCGGTGCTTTAGCTGCTGTTACTGCTTTGGCCTGGCTGGTGGCTGGACAGATGGCGCGAGCAGAGAAAACCAGTAAGATGAATCCACCTCCTTGCTTAAAGATCAGTCTCTCAGTTAGGCATCATTATTAACTAGATGTTAATTATTAAAGGGATACACAGAGAAATCCTCTTTCCTGATACATTCCTGTTGTCACACAGAGACACATTGCTATCTCGCTAGCTCAATGCACTGGTGCTTCATGTTACAGCATTAGAGGGAAAATTAATATACTGCTATTGATTCCTCATTTCAGTTTGCCCAATCTGATTCAACTAAGCACAGATTTAACTGGCTCATCTTAAGTTAATCAGAAGACTTTCTCTTCATTCCTCAGGGACATACACTGAGCATAAATTACCATTCAGACATTCGGAGTTGATGAGATTTTTGAGACTGCATTTATTTGATAAATATATACAGTAAAAGCAGTTATATTGTGAAATATTTTTAGAATTTAAAATGACTTTTTTCTATTCAAATATATTTTAAAATGTAATTTATTCCTGTGATGACAAAGTAACATTTTTAGCAGCTGTTACTTCAGTTTTCAGTGTCGCACGATCCTTCAGAAATCATTCTAATATGCTAATTTTGTGTGCAACAATCATTTCTTATTAAAAAGGATTTTTTTTGATGAATAGAAAGTTTAAAAGAACAATTACTTGAAATTGAAATCTTTTGTAACATTATAAAAGTCTTTACTGTCACTTTTGATCAATTTAATGCATCCTTGCTACATAAAAAGTATTATGTAATAACAGCCCCCAAACTTTTGAATGTTAGTGTCTTAATAATTCGTAAATTTCACTTTGTAACCTCTAAATTACTCTTAACTTTTAGCGAACTTGTCTCTCCCCTGAAACATACTTTATGCAAGCCATGTGAACTAAAATAGCTGTGCAAGCTCAATTCCATATATCATGTGTTCAGAAACGTGTCAGAATGCAAACCAAGAAAATTATATTTTCAGCATTAATACGCTTAGTTTTCTTTTTCAGGTCAGCTACTGTCATGGCCAAGCAACATTTTAAAGAGAATCATGTGGAATCAGCACTTCTTAACTGTTAATACTTTATAGCATATGAATAATAACACATCCGGTTACTTACAGCAACACTAATGATAGAAAACACATTACATATGTACAACGAGACCGCACATGATTAATTTCAATAAGCATTTTCTCTTGAAAAAAGAAAGTTACTTAGACACTTAGCTTTTGCAACAAAGATGACATAACACACATGTGATCACCATTCAAACTGATTAAAAAAGCTATTTTATAGACATTTTTAGTTTATGCCTTAAAAAGGCTTTTTTGGAAGCTGTGCCTGAGTTGTAACTTCAGATAACTAAGTTGTTGGTTCTCTAGGGTTTCAGGTGATGGTTCTCCTCATCTACCTGAGTGTTCTCCTCACACTTTACTTCATTCCCCTGTCAATCACCTCACCCTGTATTATGGAGCGTGGGAGTCTCAAAGCAGCACCCGCCATCATCGGCCATCAAGGAGCTCCAATGGTGAGATGCTAAATTGTCAACATTGTGCTGTAAACTTCCTGTCTTCCCTAGATGCTACATCAAGCTCAGGCTACATCAAAGATTGCTGGAGGCAGTTTGGTCCTTCCTCTCTCTGTACCTGTATCTTTCCTCTGTCTTTCCATCCTTCACTATCTTTCTCTCTTTCTTTCTTTCTCTCCCTCCATTTATCTTTCTCATATTTCTTTTCCCTGGCTTTTCCATAGCTAAATATAACTCAGGAAAGAGCTGCTGAGAATCTCTGTGTAGGCGTTGTTCAAGGTTTGGTTGTTATGAAGGGTTTTCAGTACACCCGTGTGTATCATTGGTGTATTGTGCTCTGAAATGGCAAATACACTTTTAACGTGTGCGTGTTATTTCTGTTTTAGAGTGACACAGGAAAAAAATTGCAAATGTTTTTGTACAGTTGTAGTCAAGATCAATATTTGGACAGGATTACATTTCTGAGCTAGTTAATAATTTTATACTTCAATTTAATAAATAATAATTTGATATTTATATTTGTTTATTTATTAATACATTTTATAGAAGTATTTTATATTTAATATTTATATTTAATAATAAATACATCTAGATCTATCTATCTATCTATCTATCTATATACACATAATCTGTCTAAATAAACTAATAGATATGTTGTGTGTGTGTGTGTGTGTATGTGTATATGTGTAGTTATCTTTTACTAATATTTAAATTAGTTTGATGATCTGAAACATTAAAGTGTGACAAACATGCAAAAAAATAAGAAATCAGGAAGGGGGCCAACACTTTTTCACACCACTATATATATATATACATTTTTATTTATTTAGTCAAAAATGGGTTTAGCTTGATCAGAAGTTGTATGTTAAAAAACAGGTAATTTCCTCTAATTTTGCAGGGTTTGTGTGAGAGAAAACTGATGTTTATTTGGTCTGTAATAAAATCACCTGTGAAACAAATTTGCCTAATTTCCTCTGGGAAAAGCTGGTCCTCCTCTAAATAGAGCTACAGAAAAATAATTCAGAAAGAAAATGAATAATAAAATCATCATTCCTATGGGTGGCTTGCTATAGCAGTAGTGTTATGTAACATTTCAGCTAGCCTATTAGTGAACAATGTTTTTGGAAGAACTTACCGTAATTGTCCTCTTCCACTCCTAGCTACAGCTGTAAACAGCCAAACTTGGATTGAAAACACAAGCCTTTACAACACCGCAGGTGCTGGTTGGAGATCATAGGTGTAGTACCAACCACCATGGCTTTAAAAGCCAGAATTCAAAAATGCGAGTCATAACCATGAGTGCTCTCCAAAGACACATGCATACTGATCCCAATATATTTCTCTCCTCATTCTCCTGTGCTTCAAACGAGGCGTCCTTCATTTTGCATTGATGTCACATGTAATAGTACATCTAGAACGGCAGTGTGCAGATGATCTCAAGTTGCTGCTTGCATGCCTTTGCATAAGCATGAACCACAGAGGAGCTGTAGATTGTGCTTGTGTCTGGCTCTCAAGCACTCAGTGAAGCTTCATGAGATGAGTTATTGATTTATATCCAAAGAGCAAGGAAGAGGTTTAGCTACTGCTTAGCTCCAGGGTGAGAAGAGTCTCACATTTTGGTTTAACAAAGATCTTTCCATTCTGAACTCCACAGGGTTCAAATCATGCTTGAAGATAGAGTCCAGTTACATAAAATATAACAAAAAAAATAACACATTTTATATGTAATTATATAAAATATAATACATATACATTCTGTTTTTTCCCTCTTGTTCAGCTCGCTCCAGAGAACACTCTCCTTTCGTTCAACAGAGCTCTGCAAAGAAATGTTAGCGGGTTGGAGGCAGATGTGACCATCAGGTATTCATACATTTATTCTGTCTGGTTCTCCTCCTCTTGGTACAGTTCAGTCAATAGATTGCACAGAGCCATGTGTATGTCGATGCAGTGTGTGAATCCTTGTGTGGCTGTGTGAGACTGCTGTAATGAGAGGGTGGCGTGACGTCTCTTAGCCCAGTGAGTGCATAGTAATTGAACACTGGGATAGACAGGAAGACTTTATAAAGAAGCCCCCTAAAGCTATAATCTACTCTGCCTGCTTAACATGCATCTTTAGATAATGGAGCAGAAATTGTCCATCTGCTGGGTTGTAATTTATCTTGGTTAAAGACAGTCATCACTCAGGCTTTTTTAGATTGAGATATCATCCCTTGTCTATTTAGTTTTTTTCTCATTTCTTTTGTGTATACAAATACAAGCAACACTTTATGAACAGCATCTTCAACTACAGATTTTTTTTTTTACATATTTATAAATATATTTATTTATATTAAAATCTAGCACAATATATTTGTAATGTATTGCTATATAATGTAATACAATATAATATAAAAAAGAATTATTTTTAAATATTAAAATATAGGACAATATAATTGTAATTTATTGATTTATTATGTAATAAAATACTATATAAAAGCCTCATTTAAAAAGGCAAATAATTTCTGTAATTATTCCTTAGACAAATCCCTAGTCTAAAATAAAATTACATAATTTAAACAATAAAATGGTGTAAATTTGGAGGCTGTTTTCTCATGATCATCAATATTAAGCATTGTGTTGCCAAAAAAATATTTTAGACATTGGAGTCGGTTAAAAAAAGCTTTGTAAATCTGCTTTGGAACAGTATATATTGTGAGAAACACTATACTTGAAATTGAAGTCTTGTGGGCCATCACTACTTTGTGATTAGTTGTTTCAGGCCACATGTTACTATGGTTGGGAACCTCTGGTTTAAAATGAAATCGGTGGCTAAGAGGCTAAACATCTTGGCGGGTAACCTAAAGGTTCAATCCTTAGAGTGGGTGGTTCACAAAGTACCATTGAGCTCTTGTAAGGCATTTAACTTGAGGTTGTGGGTTGTTAAAAGCATCTGCTAAATAAATAATAATGAGTTGCAATAATACTGCTTCTATTGCAAAACAATCCCACCATTCAGTAAATATATTCAGATGTTTTTCTGTCAATCCCAGCGCAAGTCAGCTCCTCACTTTTATTCTCTCTCTTATCATTGAATATTATCCAGCAGTGCTGGCAGGTTGAGCCTTAATGGAAGCTTTTTCTCAGTTGCAATCTAAGTGCTGTCTAATCACATATACTGCTGTGTAACTCTGGCTTCGGCTGTAGTCTAGATGGTGTGCCGTTCCTCATGAGAGACCGGACGCTGAGGAGAACCACAAACGTGAGAAGAGTGTTCCCGGACAGACAGTATGATGATGCTTCACTCTTCAACTGGACTGATTTGAGCTCGCTGAACGCTGGCCAGTGGTTTCTAAAGGTGTGGGCCATTTTGGCTCTAAACTATGTCTACAGTACAGCTGAACTAGTATGTAATAGTGTTAGTAATGTAGATCTATTTATGGTAAGACTGAAGAGTGTTTTTAGATTTATAGAGTACATTTATAAGAGTTCGATGTACTACACTAAAATGAATGTTCAAAGTTGTAAATAAAGATTATTAGAGTATGTTTAAAGAAGATACTACTTCAGTCTTCTTCAAAATTTCATGTTGAAGTCAATGTGGTACTTGCTGATCTTTGTAATTATTTGTGAAATTTACTAGCAAATTCTGAATGAAAATTTTTTCTACTCAAATGTTTTTTCCCCGGTGTATGTAGATGTGCTTTGTAAAGCTTCCTCTCTTGATCATTTATGGAAATGATGTTGCGAAACAGGTCACTTAGAACAAGTCACAGTTATGATGTCAGCACATTAACATATAGAAATCTTAAAGGTACAGTAACAAAAACAGTGTGTTTAATTAAATGTAAAGGTTACGTAAAACTAAATTGTAGCTGTTTTCGGTGCAAAACATTAGGACTTTACATTTGCATTATTGTATAAGTATGTATAACGGCATATAACTGGACTAACTGATTTTACCGAATGCAGGATGATCCCTTCTGGACTGTGCAGTACATGTCAACATCCGAGCGCTGGTCAGTTGGGAACCAGACAGTTTGCAGCTTGGAGCAGATGCTGAAACTAGCGGCTAAGTCCAAGAGCTCAGCCGTATTCACTCTGCACAGACCACCGGCCAATCACCCCCACCGCCACGACTGGGTCAACCTCACCCTGGACACTGTTCTGAGGTCAGGAATACCACAACGGCAGGTTAGTCTTGAGGGAGTGATGCTCACGTTTGATGTGCTACTGGAAATCTCATTGTCCTTGGTCAGGGGTTGAAATAGATGTGTTCAGGATACAAATCTGTTCCTGGTTTATGTGGTTGTATTGTAACGCCCCCTAGCTGAGATGAATATTAATTGCATAATGGCTGTAACGTTAACCCTATAAATCCTACTGAATTTTATTTGATATACACATTTCTAAAGCCTTTAAATTATCAACATGATCAAAACCTTGCTGAAAAACCTGTTGTGCTGTGCTGTTTTAAGAAAAAGTTATTTAAAAATAACTACTATTTTTATTTCACAATGAGCACTTACTGGACTTAAGCAACTTGGCTTTACTTGGTAATCCATATATCATGTTTTTCGAAATATCATGTTTTAATTTGAGTATCGAATATGATGCATCATGCTTTAGAGGAATGTAAATTTGTCATTATTAGCTCTCAATCATCATTGTAATGCATTGCATTATACGTTTTGCCATCCACAATAAAAAACTACAAAGCTTTCAACATAAAACCAAGTGTTTCACAATACTGTCATGCAAGAAATATTTCAGACTTTGTCTGATAATAAAATTATATCATATCATATTTGCATATTGTCTTACTAAGACACATTGCTGGAAGATACAAAGTGACAACTGATATTTATATGCATTATTTTAGTCTTATAAAAATCTCATTGATTTACATTACAGGCTAATAGAATTTCATTTTAATTTTGGCCATAAAAATTATAAATATAATCAGGTTTTATAAAAAATAAATACTTTTTTTTAATTCTATGTACACTGCCATTCAAAAGACTTTAAAGAAGTCTTTTCTGCTCATCAAGGCTGCATTTATTTGATTAAAATACAGAAAAATAACATTAATATTCTGAAATATTATTGCAATTTAAAATAGTCGTTTTCTATTTTAATATACTTTAAAATAGACTTTATTCCTGTGATGCAAAGCTGAATTTTCAGCATCATTACTCCAGTCTTAAGTGTCAGATGATCCTTCAGAAATCATTCTAGTATGATTTATTTTCAATGTTGGAAACAGTTGTGCTGTTTAATATTGTTTTTGAAACCTGTGATACTTTTTTCAGGATTCTTTGATGTATAAAACGTTAAAAAGAACAGCATCTATTTAAAATAGAAATATATGTATGTAAAATAGAAATATAAATATATATGTGTGTGTGTGTGTGTGTGTGTGTGTCATATATATAAACACATTTAAATTATTTTTGTGTGTGTGTTATGTGTAGGTGATGTGGACGGTGGACAGTAACAGGGAGATGGTGAGGAACGTGGCTCCAGGTTTACAGCAGACATCTGTGCAGAAGCTGCCTCTCGACACACTCCATCATAAAGGCATCAGCAGGGTCCTGCTGCGCTACAACCAGGCCTCTGCACAGGACGTCCGGTAGGTTGCTGCCCTATTTAGAGACACCTGGTATCGCGTACAACATCTACATTACACAATAAAGGACAGTTTTGGTACAAAAGCTGCAGTGTCTGCGCCACTAGTGTAATGAACTAGAAATGCAAAAACCTGTAATTGCGCTGTCAAGTGTGTAAAAGCTATTCATATATCTCTGTGTGTTTATTTTAATAGGCTGTATAATGAGAACAATATCAGTCTGACTCTGTGTTCGGTGAACGAGCCGTGGCTGTATTCCCTGCTGTGGTGCAGTGGGGTGCCGTCCGTCTCCTCCGAGGCCCCGCAGGTGCTGAGGAAGGTGCACTATCCGCTCTGGCTCATGGTACGAACCCTTATCTGCTTGTAGATTATTTATTAAGCAATGGCACAAAGCCGTTAATTAGCCGTTAAATAACAAGATATGTAATTGGTCAGCATCTGCTGTTCTGGCCTTTATCCAAAATGAGAAGCATACTGCCTTTTTAAAATATATTTTTTCTAGAATATAACTTAAAAATAAGATAAATATGTTAAGGGGCAAATACATGATTGAGATTGACATTTTTATATAATAAATATTGATAATTACCTTATTTAATAATTTATATTTTTTTATTTAATGGTGAAAAAATGATCTAGCAATGGCTGTGATAGCTATTCTCTTGCGCCATCTAGTGGTGTGTGTGCCTCATTAACGTTTGTGTCTTTTTCTAGACTCCGGATGAGTACTGCTTGATATGGATCTCTACTGATCTCATTTCCTTTGCTGTAGTTCTGGGAATATTTATATTCCAGAAGTAAGTGTCCACTTGTTTGACATGGTATGCTGTAGATTATAGGGATAATGTTTTATTCAAAGTAAGACCTAGTTCTAGTTCAGTGTTATTTTTGGACTATTTTTATACTGTTGTAGTATTTATTAATATTTTGAATTCGCTTTTATTTTTATATGTTTTCATTTTATTTATTTAGTTTAGTTTAAGTTTTAGTAGTTATGTTATGTTATGTGCATTTGTCATGTTTTGGTTTTATGTTTATGTATATTTTTTAGATTTATATATTAGATTATATTAGATTTTTTAGATTTTAGTCATTTTAGTACGTCAACTTATTTTACTTTTTCTATTATTTATAATGAAAAAGTCGGTTGCCAATACAACAATTTATAATTTTTGTTTAAGCTTTTTATTTTTATTTTATTTTATTTTCCCAATTAATTTTACATTTAGTTTTAGTTTAGTCAAAATCCTTCTTTCCAACTTTCCAATACATATACTAAATTACTTAAATTAAATTTAAATCTCTTAAGAAGTCATAGTTTCATCAGATGTAATCAAATACAGCCTCCCATGGGAAATTCACATTGTTTGACCTTTACAAAACAAATATTAATGCATCCTGAAACATGATTACCTCTAGCGTGAAAGGGAAGGAAAGAAGGATAAGAAGAAAATGTGTTTGCGTTGATATTGTTTTGCATTATAATATTATGTTTAATGCTGGAGATCAGCATCACTGGTAAATGCGTGAACTGAAAATGTTATGTTGGGCTCTGGATCCTCTACGTTTGCTGCGCTTGCCATAGTGACATTTGCATCTGCTTTTCTGAACTGACCTCTTAACTCTCTCCCTTACTTTTACTCTTGTACCCTTTCTTCCACCTCTCCTCCTCTTCTTCTTGCTCTCTGCCTGATGTGCATGCTCCTCTTCTCTGCTGCATTCTGGCATCTCTCAGCTATCACATGATCAGGTAATTGGGTCAGCGCTGTTGGCCCATGCTGCCAGTGTATATCTCCCTTTCTTGCCCTTCTTTCCCTGTATAACCCTGTTTCAATCTATCTGCCTGGATCTTTCGTTCTACCTGTATTTTGTCAATGCTATTACTAACTCTTCTCACTAAACCACAGCCCACATGATTACACTTTAATATCACTGCTTATCATTTAACATATAATTAATATTTAATTGAGGTATATTATGTGGAATAACTTGGATTAAGGTTCACAAACAGGAAGATTTGATGGTTTTGCTAAGTCATTCCACACTCATCCACTAGGGGGTGACAATCACATGACTGACAGTTACAGATTATTTAGCTGGCTTTTGTTTCAGTCAGAGAATAATTTTCTATCGTTGCAGAAGAGTGTATTTTCTCCATGAAAACAGTTTACACTTAGATGGAAGGTTTTCTATATTTCTACCAGCTGTCCTGTTTAATTCAAATGCTTTTGTTTTGGACCAAAAAACACCCCAAAATGTCAGTTTTGACAGATGGTGTGGGATTAAGAGATATTATTAGAATAAATAAATAAACATAATAAAACATACATTGTATTTTGGGTCATTTGAACAGATGGTCGCTAGAACGTTAGATTAACAGCTTTGATTTTAGTTCATACATAAATCTAAAATCTTAAGAGTTTAGTATATTATTCATATAATACCTTTCAAAAGATTGGGTTTGGTAATGTTTTTTTTTTTTTTTAAAGTTATCTTTATTTGATTAAAAATACAGTAAAATAGTAATAGTGTGAAATATTGTTACATTTTAAAATAACTTTTACTATTTTAATATAAATATATTTCATATTAAAATATAATTTATTCCTTTGATGGGCAAGCTGAATTTTCAGCATCATTACTCCAGTCTTCAGTATCACATGATCCTTCAGAAATCATTCTAATATTCTGATTTGCTGCTCAAGAAACTATCAGTTTTGAAAACCGTAACTGAATATTTTTGTGGAAACTGTAATATATTTTTTCAAGATTATTTGATAAATAGAAGGTTTAAAGAACAGATTAATTTGAAATGTAAATCATTTGAAATATCACTTTTGATCAATTTAATGCATCCTTCCTTAAAAAAGTATTAATTTCTTGGGGTCACTGACCCAAACTTTTGATAGGTAGTGTAAACACACTGTATATATCATTTTACAATTACTACCAATTACATTAGTAGATCACTGTGAGACTAATGATTTTAAAAAGCATAGATTTTATTAGCTGAGTCAGCAGTATCAGTGTGAACTCTGTCACTAAGGTCAGTCTGTGTACGTGTGTGTGTGCACGTGATCACAGGTGGAGAATGAGCGGGATGCGGAGCTACAACCCAGAGCAGATCATGCTGAGCGCAGCCGTCAGGAGATCCAGCAGAGATGTCAACATCATGAAGGAGAAGCTCATCTTCTCTGGTAAGAGCCACCTAACCACATCCTTTTGACGTTTCTCATATTGCGTGTGTATGAGAGTGCTATACGTAAGCTTATTACACTGTGCTCTGAAATACTGGATTCTGATTGGTCAATCAAATATTTATATAATAATTACTAAACTACATATTTCACCATTGTTCATGGCACAATACTGGTGCTGTTTCTTCATGTGTCATATATTACTTCACATTGTTTCTCTTTTTATACCAAGAAGTTAGAAAAGCTCATTAGCACCATCTTGTGACTCAAATCTGAAGGACTTTAATATTTTTATTTTAAAGGAATAGTTCACCCAGGATTGAAAATGTGCTGAAAATATACTCACCCTCAGGCTATTCAAGATGTACATGGGTTTCCTCATCGGAACAGATGTGGAGAAATTTTGTATTACATCACTTGCTCACTTGTATCCTCTACAGTGAATGGGTGCCGTCAGACTCAGAAACACCACTCCAGTCCATCAAGTAATGTCTTGTGAAATGAAAAGCTATGTGTTTTTAAGTTGATGTTTTTATCAGCTGTTTGGACTCTCATTCTGACGGCACCCATTCACTCCAGAGGATTCATTGATGATGTATTTCTTTGATAAGTAGCTGTGTAATAAGTGGGATAATGTACAGCCAATTTTCATTATCGCATTATCTCCTTCAGAGTGACACAAGATCCCTCTGTCATGGGTTATTTTGTGATTTATGTCCAGTTGAACTTGACTGTTCATGTGTTGAATGCAATGTGTTTTTGGATTATTATTGTGTGTGCATGTGTCCCAGCAATGTTTGCATGCCTCTGTGTGTGTGTGTGTGTGTGTTTGCCCTGTCTCTAAGGTCAGCCACAGTAGCTGTCCACCTCCTGGGTTTGAGTCTGTGTCACCGCATCCCTTCATCCCATTCCATCTCATTCCCTCCCCTCTCCTTCCTGTCTCTCACTGTCTACCACCATCCCGTCTCTTCCTGCATCCATTCTTCCATCAATCCATACTCCACTGACATCCCACAGCTTGAATGATAGCTCATGCAGGGCTGTAGCATCAATGGCCAGGGTAACTGTGGCCTGCGTTTGGTGAGTATGAGGGTGATGATAACTAACCCGATCATTCAGACATGTGGAATTCACAAAGAAGATCTACAGTGTGCTTTTTCACTACTGGCTCTGTTCCAAGTGTGCAAACCCTCATAAGTAGTTACCATAAAAAGCATATTAATATATTAAACCTTATGACTGAGTTGAAATGTTCTATATAGGCATAAACTTAGTAAATGGTCACACATGCACTCCTTACCATTTTTTTTTTTTTACATTTTGAAGTAGGTATTCTTTGTTAGTTATTTTTGAAAAAAGTATCTTTTGCTCACCAAAGGCTGCATTTATATAATCAAAAATGCAGTAATATTGTGAAATATTATTACAATTTCAAATAACTGATTTATATTTAAATATATTTTAAATTTTAATTTATTCCTTTGATGGCAAAGCTGAATTTTCAGTACTTCAGACTTCATTGTCACATGATCATTTAGAAATCATTCTTACCCATGTTGAAAAGAACAGAATTTATATATGTAAATCATAATAAGTGTCTTTTAATGTCACTTTTAATCAATTACCCCCATCTTTGCTGAAAAAAAAAAAAAAATCTTTCTTGCACCAAAACCCACTGGAACGGTAGTTTACATAAATACTGAATTAAATAATTATCAAGAACATTTCTATTGATATTACGGAGTAAAGGTCTTGAATGTAATATTGTTTCCTTCAACTTTGTCTGCCATCTTGAATATGAGAGACATGTCTATTGAAAGTTGACTGTTGAAAGTTGTTTAAAGTAGCGTTAGCATGTAGCTAAGCTAATGAATTTATCTGCTACTCAGCACAAAAAC
This sequence comes from Sinocyclocheilus anshuiensis, assembly GCF_001515605.1. NCBI lineage: Eukaryota > Metazoa > Chordata > Actinopteri > Cypriniformes > Cyprinidae > Sinocyclocheilus > Sinocyclocheilus anshuiensis. The sequence continues at coordinate 789,861 of NW_015552616.1, read as the reverse complement.
ACAAAAAGTAATACTAAAATATAGTTTCCATCTCGGATTTCCTCAGAGAATAAATTGCTTTTCACAATTACACTATCTGTAAACAATATGTGTAATACTAGGGTGACCATACGTGCCATTTTCCCAGGACGCGTCCTTGACAGGATTTGTTTTGGCTTTGTTTTTTCATGTTTTCATGCTTGCTGAAGGTAATGATCGAAAAGTAGTTTGACCAATAACATGCAGGCATTGTACATAATGGACCAATCATGGCGTGTGAGAAGGTGAGATCTACGGTCAAAGCGATGCAAGTGTGAGAAGGTGGGATCTACGGTCAAAGCGATGCAATTACGCGTACATAGGATGTGTGTTCGACTTAAAAGCAGCATGGCTCAGATCGATCACTGTTTGACATCAAAGTACCTCGAGAGCGTTTTGAAAGCATAAGGAACCATCTGTATGGTATTTTGATGTCATACACCGATCGGTCTGTACACGCAAACAAAGCCAAAACCTAGATATTTTAGGCAATATAGAAATCCTGGCCAGGACTGGGAAACTGGGATCCTGGGAAAATGGCACGTATGGTCACCCTATGTAATACTGACTTCAGCCAAGATTTTTAGACAAAAATTCATCTTATAAGGTAGAAAAAGTATGCAGTTTACTATTTTAAACTGCTTTCACATCAGATTCACACCTGTGATGCCTAATAAAGTGCTGTCTAGGTAGGCAGCTCACTAGGGTTTGGAACAGAGCCGGTATATCTCCAGTATGATTGAAGATCCTTGGTTTGTGGTTTGTCATAGTGGAGGTCTTGTAAACGTGGGCGTTAAGCATAATTTGTATTGCCTCCTGTCGTCTTATTCCACAGAGGTGAGCAACGGAGTCACCAGCGATGAACCCTATACGGAAAATGAATTTAACTACTACACCAATTAAGACGTTGCTCATTGACTCATGGAACAAAAAATCACATCACATCCTGATCAAGCTTGTGGTGTCTCCTCTGAACTACTGACTCAACTCTTAGCCTACTGTTTCTGATGGCCCCGTGTACAGAAAATTCTTTTTTTTTTTTCTTCCACTATTAAGTTGCTTGTTTTAAATTCTGGACAGTAAAGAGAAGTACGATGTGCGGTTCTTCTGTTGACTATTACCAAAATTTGTGGCCTCTTCCCCTACGTAACGCTTGAGGATTCTGGAATGCCCGTTACTTGCTTCGTATTGAAAGCATGCCTATGATAATGTAGTGGATTTTATCTGTCGGTTTTTGGGGATTTTATTTTTCTAATCTTCCATAGCTAGCCAATGTGGAGTATAACATATTATGCCAGTTTTTTTTTTTATTTCTAGACCTTGGTTTGGTGTGATATTCACAGTCTAATGATGCCTTCTGTTCAAACGGTTTTTAAGAATTTTTAAGAATAAACGGGTGTTTACAGAGTGCCTGCCTTTAGCCTTCAAGTTATATTTGCTGTATTTAATATACCACCTATTTAGCATGTGGTTCAGTTGTCATTTTGGAAGGAAATCACCCAGCCTTATCGTCTTAGTAGGTATGATGCCAGATTACATGGAATATTTATGTTTGGCATATCTGTGGTTTAATTTAGGAAAAACAAAAAAAGTCCTCTAGTTAGGTTGAAATGGTGGATTACAGAAACCAAAACTTAAAGATCCATGAAAAAGGGTCTGTTCAAAATTGAGTTTGGATTCTATAGTTGAGCACTGTTTATAAAGGAAGCTGGCTTGGAGTTTCAATGCTGTGCAATATTACTCGGACACTGTCCTATAAATAAAAAGTGTGTTTGAATATTGTTCAGTGATTTATTTTATTTTTTTAACTGTTACATTGTAATTTTAGTCTCAACCCTTTCGTTTGAGTAGCTTTTCATGTATTAAATATTTTGTACAGGGCTTCCCATTGCTGAGATGTCCTGACCCTTTACTTAATATTGTAAATGTGAGATGTGACATTGTTTACAGTGGCTTGTGCTGTCACACAGAGGACGAGGCTGAACGATTGTGCTGATTGATGTTTTTATTTTGTATTGATGTTTCAGAGGTCGATCAATAAAAAAACTCTGCAGTTTTAACAAGGTTTGTTTTTCTTTGCACAGTGGCAAAAGTTAAAGGACTTTAATCACACACACAAACCGGGTTCTGTGCATAATGCAACAAATGAAATGGTAAAGGACTGTACAAAAATAGAATTCAGTGTTTTTTACAATTACAGTAATGTTTTGAATATGCATTCACACTGATAATTGTTTTCCCTTTTGACTTTGTGCAATGTTCTGAACTTTTTATGTAAAGTGCATTAAACTATATTCACCTCTAATATTAAGCTTTTAGCATTATATAAACAAAACAGGTCAACACAAAAAGCAACATCTTTTTTTTTGTTGGGGTCAATGTGGGTAATTATACTTCACTTTTTTAATATGCAGAAAAATGTGAACCTAAACACGAAATATATATGTAAACATTTATATATCTTTTAATTCACATTCTTATAAAAGCTTCAGTTTGAAGAGTTAATGAACTAAACACCACATTGGTCATGCTGGTACATTTTAAATGATTCATATTTAACAGTTGGCAGGTGGTATTACGGTTTACTAATACTTAACTCTATAAAAAAAAAAGCCTCACAAAAAAGACAGTAAGTCTTTAAAAAAATAAAGTCCAAATCAGACTATGCTTAGTCTACGGTACACATTTAACTGTGGCAATGAATAAAAAGGCACAAGCAAAACTCCAGTAGACAGAAACAGCTAGCTGAAATCACAACTAGCCTTGGCAAAATAAATAAATAAATAGCTGAGACTGGAATGATTATTCAGTTATATACAAACAGCTGCTTCCCTGAATATAACATCATTAAACCTGCTAAAACCAGTTGTCAAAGACTTATTGCACAGTTAGTACCAGTTAGGCACAAAGATGGCAATAAACTAACCGATATGGTCCCAAGCAGACACTTGCTCAAGATAACAGGGGAAAAAAATGTTCTCAATGCTTAGATAAATGTATACATTTTAATTTGGGCCAGACGTTAAGTACAAATGCTCCAGTAACCATTGTGTTTGGCCCAATCAGGAATTCATTGCAAAGCTAATGTGTTTAAGGAAGCAAAAACATATAACACACACATCGTTTAACCGGTTTTTGGTTTGTTGGCACATAGCAGTCACGTGACAAATGCCCAAGTAGCAGTTTAAGTCTCTCAACCAATCAGCTGAAGTTGGTTTTACGAAGGTGCCTGTTGGGAATCTCAATTGCGCTGACCTGGAGAGGCCAAGAGCCGCCCATGATGCCTGCTTGAATGGCTACCCCGGTCACCACGGCCAGGTCAGGGTCCACTGAGGTGTTTGGTTCCTTTCCAAAGTACTGACTAATGAGCTGTCTAATGCAGGGGATCCTCGTAGACCCTCCCACCAGGACAATCTCATCCACTTCCTCTTTCTCTAGATGGCCCTCTATGAGGACAGTCTCAATGGGTGCCAGAATCTTCTGGAAGAGATCTGCATTCAGCTCCTCAAAGAGTTCCCGTGTCAGCTTCTCCTGAAACAGGACTTTTTCCTCTTGCGCTCCGTTCGCTCCCGTTGTCTGCAGGTAAAGAGGGACACGGAGGTGAACGTGAAGCTCCTGGGTGAGGTTGAGCTTGGCGGCCTCCACGGCCTGTCGGAGGAGGTGGATGTCTTCTTTAAGAGTAGGAGGCACGCCGTACTGCTGCCGCACTCGCTCGATGGTGTACTGCAGCAAACGCTGGGTGAAGTCCTGCCCTCCAAGCTTGTTATTACCTGTGGAGACGAAGACCATGTGTTAATCTCGTGCTGAAACAGGATGAAGGTTGTGCACCTGATGTGACACCATTTCCATGTGTGTTAGGTAAATGCCAGTGAGGTTTCGCTGAGATTGCACTACTCAAAACCTTCTAACCTAAATACCCATTGAGGTCAAACCACAGAGCCCGGGGAAAAACATAGTATGTGTATTCAAATACAGAAGGTCATAACCAGGGTTCTTGTCTTACCTTCTCTAAACAATGAATTTAAATGATTTTCTATGAATTTTCTAATCATTTGTGATGACTATAAGGATTTGAAAAAAAATAAAAATACAACTCACAAAAAATACTGTAGAACTGAACAAGAAAAACTTACATAACTACAAAAAATTCCATGAAATTTGAATTCATATATTTAGATTTTAACATTAATGTATTACAAATATAATATTATAAGATAATATAAATGAATTGCTTTATATTTTAAAGGTGTATGCTGCTGTGGGGAGTCATTTGAATGATGTATACCCACGTGAGATTGTCATTGTGCTCCTAACAGTTTTCTATTTTTAAAAAAATGTTTTACTTATGCATGGTGCAGGTCGCTCCCTTTGCTACGTCAAAGCGTAGTGTTGTTTGGGGATATGACTCGCGAAAATTAAACAGCTGAACATGCGCTTTGCCAGCAAAACAACCAGAAAATTGGTACTTGTACGGCTGAAGAAGCAGAAAATATCTCAGGTCACAAGACAGAAAAACCGACAAAGACAAATCACAAGCGTAAACATCAGTACTGGACATAAGTGGAACGATTTGACGATGGCGGAAATGTTTTTGTTGGACAGGACAGGTAAGGGAATTCATAATTGTGACTAAAAGCAAAACGCTTTATAAAATGATGAACCTGGCATTCAAGCCTTTAAACCATTTTAAAGAAAAGGGTGAGTGAAAATGATAAAGGATTATGTATTTTATATATTATAATATTAGTCTGAACAAAAACGACAAAACAAAAATGCAAATTTAATGTCTTCCAGGAGGTAGCGCTTACGTAAAAGCAGAAATAGCACTGCGCCTAGAAACACTAATGTATTTGTTATAATAAAATAGTATGACAACAGGAAAATACCATTGAACCCTTTCTGAAGAAAAAATATTAGAATATTAGATATTCAATATTAGAAGGACAACAAGTTTGCACGTAGTTTTGCACGGATTTTTCAATGCACAGAGTTTTCATAACGAATGAACAAGTGTGGTATTAGGGCAAAAAATCATTCAGAGTGCAACACTGTAATTAAAAAAGCTTCACATTTCTTGCATCCGTAAATGGACATCAGCTGAATTCTACATTAATGTGTACGTTAAATTAGAATTAACTGCTTGGCAACCATATACAACTAAAATTTGCTTCATGTTACACCCATTATTTCTTCCACCTCTTTGCTTTAATAAACAAACTTGCAATAATGGAGACAATACAGAGCAGGATGTGTCTCAAATATGTAAATAAAGTAGCCCTGCCCATTAATAGCCACACAAATATACCTACCATTGTAAAATCTCTCCTAGTTGATACATTTATAATGTCATATCACCCAGCTCACCTGCCATTGCTCTGGTAAGGAACATGCCACCCTGCTTATTAAGAAGTGACACATCTAGTGTTCCTCCTCCCAGATCCACCACCAGCACATTAAACACTTCTGCTTTATGCAGTCCATAAGCCATCGCTGCCGCCGTGGGCTCATTTATCACCCGCAGGATGTCCAGCCCTGATGAGGAAGACATGCACAATGATCGATCAGTTAACTATTATAGATTTAAACCAGAACATTATCAGCTTTTACAAGGATACTTGTACTGATTTCTATGGAAGCCAGTTTCCGCCACGTAATATAAAAATAAAAAAAAAGGTAATTGCAAAACAAGTCAGAATTCCGAGATATAAACTTAGAATTCTTACTTTTTTCTTGCAATTCTGAGTGTACATCTCACAACTCTGACTTTTTTCCTCTGAATTCCGAGTTTTCTCAGAATAGCAAGGGAAAAGTTTGAATTGTGAGATAAAGTCACAATTTACCTTTATTTATTTTTTGTTCGAGTGCCTTCCATAGATTCCAACAGCAAGACAACCAAGTTGTGACAGACTAAAGCTGTGGTTACATTAGCAAAATTTTGTGTGCAAAAAAAGGCGAGATATAAACTTAGAATTCTTACTTTTTTCTTGCAATTCTGAGTGTACATCTCACAACTCTGACTTTTTTCCTCTGAATTCCGAGTTTTCTCAGAATAGCAAGGGAAAAGTTTGAATTGTGAGATAAAGTCACAATTTACCTTTATTTATTTTTTGTTCGAGTGCCTTCCATAGATTCCAATAGCAAGACAACCAAGTTGTGACAGACTAAAGCTGTGGTTACATTAGCAAAATGTTGTGTGCAAAAAAAGGTCAATTGTCAATAGCATAGAGATGCATGAAGGACAGCTTGTCTTGCACTGAAGTTACTTTCAAACCAAGCAGCTTTCTGTTGGTCAATGCAGTGAATTTGTGTGAAAATGTTCCTAATTGTGGATTCCTAATTAAATGACTGGCTTTTGCAATTAATGTACACCTTAAGAAGTGAGTAGTAAACTGACCAGCTAGGTTAGCAGCTCTTATGGTGTAGTTTCTTTGCCTCTCATCAAACTCTGCTGGCACTGATATAACCGCTTTATCGATAGGTACTCCTAGTTGTTTCTCCGCCATCTTTTTCATTTTCAGCAGG
>NW_015552616.1:780596-783064 GCF_001515605.1 Sinocyclocheilus anshuiensis | reverse complement strand
GCAGGAGACGGGATCCGATGAATTCAGGAGTAACTGTGAAGGTGCTATTTGTAGAGACTAAAAATTCTGCACTCCTGTTGTTGAATATCACCTAAAATAGTAAAGAAAATGTTAGAGACACTGTAAGCAGTGCTAGAGCAATTAAAGACTGTAAAATATGAAATGTGTACCTTAAACGGGTATCGTGCGCTCTCTTTCTCTAAAGTGTCTTCATCGAAAATCTTCCCTATAAATCTCTTGGCATCATAAATTGTGTTTTGAGGATTTATGTCAGACAATTCCTGGCACTCATGTCCAGAAAACACACCGGTGGGGGTGAATGACACCACACTCGGAATGCTGTTGCGACCTTTGTCATCTTCAATAACCTCAATCTCGCCTGTGCCAGGCTGAAACACTCCCACAGAGCAGAAAGTGGTCCCAAGATCTAACCCAATGACCCTGGGCTTCGGAGGGGGTAGGTACTGCTGTCCCAGGTATCCTGCCAGGAACAAAGCCAGGATAACAGAACCTGTAGGGACACACAAAAATATATATGACTAAGAAAAAATTGTGAAATCAGGAAATGTTTCTTTCGTTATATAGGCTACCATAAAACTTAATGTTTGCTATACGCATGTCGTTCATATGTATTACAAAATTATATTATCCAAAAACGTGGTATGTAGAAAAAATAAAACAAGGCAATTCTAGACCATATTCCTGGTGAGTTGATGCGCAAGCACGCTGTCTAGATAGGTAACGTTAGCTAACTAGATGTTGAAACAGCCGCTGTAACATGTGTAGTATAAAGAACGGACGCCAGCTGTGTCTAGAAATGGCGTACATTTTTTTGGACTTTTTCGTCTCAAGTTGGACAATATATCTATCTGTCTGTCTAATGTACCGGTAGTTATCCACGTACAGTCAGTTATTACTTTCATGACAGATGCGTCAGTGCTATTTCTAGCTAAACGCTACATAGATGGTTATTCTGTTAAATTTGACATATTTATTTAGGAGTACATTAGTTTAATTTAACACTTACCTATTATGGACATTTCCCCGGCCATGTTTCCAACCCAATATGTTATGGATATTTGTATAAGAGATGTTCATTCAGTATCTGCTCTGACTGAGCGAACATACACGTCGACCTAATACGGGCTGTTTGGCTGATGGGGGTTGTAGTTCTTTTAATCAGTAGCATGGTTACACATGTGATAGAAACTGCTGCTGTTAACTACATTTCCCAGAATGCACTATAAAGCGCAAGCGGACTTCTGCACAACTTCCTGTTATCATTTTTAGTTTCGAAACCGGAGACTTTAAAGAAGATCTTAAGTTTATTAGAAAGAAGGCAAAAGGAAGGTGCTTACGAAACCGAGGTATATGATGTAAGGGAATATATGGGGTCAAGGTATGGAGAATATATGCACATTTTCAGATGCCTCAAAGGAGCCAAAAACAGGTCACGTGGGCTCTGCATTTGTAATACCGAAGTTAAAAGTAAATAAGAGCAGTAGAATATCAGATTGTTTATCAGTGTTCACTGGAGAGATGTTTGCAATAATTATGGCAATAAGGTGGATTAGTGAAGTTAAAATATCCAAGGCAGTAATATGTTCAGATTCAAGTTCAGCCCTAATAAGTTTGAATGAGCAGAAGTCAGAAACAAGACAAGATATGATAATAGAGATTTTTCAAGAATTATATTCACTTAAGCAAAATAGTATAGAAGTTCAGTTTCTGTGGGTACCGGCACATATTGGGTTGAGAGGTAATGAAGAGGCAGATAATTTAGCAAAAAAGGCCATAGAACGAGAAATAGTTGATATTCAGATTCCTCTTAGTAGGTCAGAAATTAAATCAATTATCAAAATGAATATTTGGAAATTATGGCAGCAGTATTGGGACATAGATACCAAAGGTAGGCATTTGTATCAAATACAATCAACAGTGGATAAGGGAAGAGTATCAGGTTGGAGCAGACGGAGGAGAACATGATTACAAGGTTGCGATTGGGGTATACAAGGTTGAACAGTACAATGCATTTAATAAGTAAACATCCAACAGGGCTATGTGAGGTATGTGACGTTAATGAAACAGTTGAACATGTTATAATGTACTGTAGGAAATATACTGTTGAAAGAAATTAGTTGAAGGATGAACTAGAGAATAATGGTGAGCAGTTTATAATTAAGAATGTATTAAATCCAGGAAGAAACATTAAATCATTGTTACAGTATTTGGGAAGAACTGGTTTGAACAAACAAGTATAAGTGTTTTTTTTTTCTCTCTCTTTCCAAATGCCGTTTAAGAGGGTGGACGGAGGAGCTGAACACGCAGCGCCAAATGAAGCTCTATGAAGACTCTAAGCGGGTACAAGAATGGTGTTTGTGTGTGGGTTGATAGGTTAATCAGGAGATTGTAGATAGCGTGTCAATGGTCCATTTGAGAGATAGGTGGCGGTAATGCACTTATAAGTC
>NW_015552616.1:776125-780436 GCF_001515605.1 Sinocyclocheilus anshuiensis | reverse complement strand
ATAAAGAATATCTCTTTGGATTTGAGACTTTAGTCTTTGCAACTTTAGGGATCTTATCTATGCCCGATCAGCTTGTAACACTCCAAAGAGAAAGGGAAACTTGAAATCGCATCATATGACCCCTTTAAAGAAACTCACTATTCTAGTGCGCAAGACAGTATGCATGGTACAAACAAACAAATAATATTAATAATAATAATAATAATAATACATTTGAAAAATATCAAAAGTAAGTTGTAATTAAAAAATATAATTACAGGCAAACCTGCATTTATCAGTTATGTAGTAGTATTAATTATTGTTAATAAATACAAATATTTTTCCACTCTATCATCATATGCATCTGTTCCGAGTTTCTTGGTTTTTTGTACACCCCCCCCCACCCCCCTTTTCACAAGCAGAGAAATCAAATGAGTAAATGTGGTCACACATTTATTTCCTGCCACAAGACCTTAGTTGATAATAAATATGTATGAATTGATGATAAGTGTATGAAAAGAATTTTTTTTTTTTTACAACTGACGAACTATAAACTTAGGTGTCTTGTTTCAAAGAACTTTTTCATTTGTTTCATTTCACTTTTTCAACACTAACTGCGGTTACTGAAACCACGCCTTCTTTCTTTGCGTGCACATTTGGGCCGCATTATGCTAATATTGCCACATAGTGAGGTAGATATGTGGGGGCATGTTAGAACGAGCCGTTTTAGGGGGGCGTGGCAGAGTCTTAACTTTGATAAAGAATATCTCTTTGGTTTTGAGACTTTAGTCTTTGCAACTTCAGGGATCTTATCTATGCACAATCAGCTTGTAACACTCCAAAGAGAAAGGAAAACTTGAAATCGCATCATATGACCCCTTTAACAGAGTTCTGGGTCTGTTTGTAGCTTTAACATGAAATGATATCAGGAGAGAGACACTGGATAACTCTCAGCTCAGCTGTCAGGACACTCTGCAGGAATAAAACAACCCGAGTCTCTGGGACAGTCATTATCTTCGTCTTCCTCCTCATTGCCCTTCATCGCTCCCTCTTCGTCTTCTGTAAGCCAAAGCAAAGAAAGGTTAAATCTCTCATACAAACTCCTGCTCATTAATTTCATCTCTGCCGAACAAATCAGGTTTGCATTTGCGCAAAAACCCAAATGAAATTAATGTTAATTAAATGACAGTATGTCTTCCTGGTTATTATCCCACACTCATATCAGCCAGAGCAGCCCAGCCATGTGCCACCTGCTCACACAGTGAGCCCACATTCAAACGCCAATTAATCCTGACCTGCATTTACAGGAAAAGGCTGTTCCTGACTGCACAGAGCATTATAGATTAAATTAAAACAGATAAGGTTGTGACTTTCAGTAATACTGGACTCGCTGTCTGACTCTAATATTTCAAAAAGGCAGAATTTCATCAAAACACAAAAATAGACAATGCCAAGATTGTGGAATCTGTGTCCTTCCTGAGGCTTGCTGACATAATGTTTCTCGAGATGGACACAGAGAAAACCAAAATATAGCTTTGCCCAAAGCTGTCAATCAAACTGCTTGTATTGATACTCACTGCTTAGAGGCACGTAGAGGCAGTCTGATGCAGCAAGCAACCTGCGTCTGTGTTCTGGATCGGTCACATTCAGCTCAATCAAATGCCTCTCTTTCAGATGTTTGAGATCATCTACTGTCTGGTAGCCATTGAGGAGTAATGAAGATGCATATTCCTGTGACAAAAGAGATTTCCAACATTAAAATGTGCAATACAGCTATAAACTATCCAGTCAAAGAGAAATTTATGGACATATATAATCAAAATTTAAGGGGAATTATCTTGCACTTGCACTAAATCATATATGCCGACTAGTGTGGATGTGAACGGGCGTTTTCAATTAATTCTCTAGGGAGCTGAGTGTTTATTTATTTATTAACTTTTTTGTGGGATTGATATGTAGAAACAAGGGGTGAGAGTGTCAAAGTAATCAGAAAAGCTCAAATATGCCAATGACAAAAAAGCTGGCAGTATAATTTGTATACTATTGTAGCATTGTTTTTTTGAATTGGCTTTTATTTTTATATTGATTTTATTTTTGTTGTAAGTATGTTTTTAAATGTTTTTGTCATTTTTATTAAACATTAATTATAAAGTTATTATTATTTATATTATTTTATTAATATATTCATATACTATCATATATTACTATTATATAATTTATAGTTATATTCATATTATTTGAGTACTTTACTTTAATATTTTTTATTTCAGTGAGTTTACAAGGCAACGTTTCTAAAAAAAAATTTGTAAGTTTTTCATCTATTTTAGTACTTTAACTTAAAATTCTTCATTTCAGTTAATTTACAAGGCAACATTTCTAGGAAAAAAATGTTTTAAAGTTTTTTTAAAATCTAATATTTAGATTTTATTTTATTTCAGGTTTTTTTCAGTTACAGAAAATATATTGTTTGTAATAGTTTTTATTTTAGTTAACAATTAAAACACTGGTGGCAGCCAATCAGTGTGAGGTGAAGATAGTGACGTTAAAATCCACAGATAGTTTTCTGGTGGATTTTGCTGGATTAAGCAGGTGGGCATGAAGGATAAGTGATGCTTCCATGTGTGTACTTGTATACACATATGTGTCCTGTTTGAGGTTATACCTCTAAATGAAGTCTCTCTAATAACTCCAGGATTGTATTCGGTCGTGGCTTCTTGCATACTTTCACAGGTCTTATTTTTGGGGCCTCCTCCTCTTCTTCCTTCTCTTTCTCAGGCAGAACATCCACATAAATAAACTTGAAATTTCCCACTTTATTATTAAGCATGCCAGTCCATATGCCCATAGGTGGTTTACTTATGATGCTGATGATGTCTCCCACCTGAAAAAGATTACCAACACCATTAACTTACTATTGGCAGTTAATGTTTCTCCTTTAAAATTGTGCTGATTCAATCAACTGGAAGCAATCTTGAATTAAAAAAAATACAATATTTATTTCACCTTCAGTTTTAGGGAGTCTGTATCATATGGACTGGGGACAAAGTCTGTATGTACTTTAGCTCGCCCACAGAACTGTCCCGTGTAGGGCACTTCCTCTTCCAATTTCAGGCTGTGTCTGTTACTGGATACATCTGAATTGCTAGCCACACCACCTGAGCCAATAAATACAAAAACAAAAAGAGTATGATTACAATGTCAAATCACTTTCCACTTCGGTCGCTTGTGTGTAGATGCTTACTGGATGAGCTCTGTCCACTGTAGAGGCTTTCTAATGAGTTGCTGGTTTGGTCTGAGCTCTTCTCTGCTGGAGACCCATTCTCTGTTTCTCCCTCAGTGTCATCACCCTGCGCCAAACAAAATATCAGTCTGGATATTCGTATGAACTATTCTACAGATTAAGTGATAGGGAGAACTGGGGTTGGTTGGTTTCAGTGGTTGGTTTTGTGGGTCATAATTTCTGGGTCACAAGGTACACTCTCAAAAAAAGGTACAAAACTGTCACTGCAGCAGTACCCTTTAAAAAGGTACTAATATGCACATTTTAGGTACTAATATGTAAGGTACTAATATATAGCTTTAGGACCTTAGGGTACGGCTTTGTATTGTACATTTTTTTCTGAGAGTGTACTTAATTTTTTTCTGGGTCAAAACTGAAGTTACAAAACCGATTCAAATTTAAAGGAGTCAGGAACTGAGAAATCTAAATTCCCTTGATCTTTTGACATATAAGAGGTCATTGTGTTATAAAAAATATCCTGTAAGTTTGAGAACTTTCAGAAACTTTCTCGTTAGTCTAAAAACAGCTTATATTGAATCCAATCTGCCAAAACAACAGGTTGTGGAATGTTCTACTCTGATGTAATAGTGTAGCTAAACACCGCCTCCGTAGAAGATGATCAACACCTGCTTCTACATCACTGCCTGTTTAGCCCCGCCCACTGATTCACGCACATAGTAGGTAAATGACAAGAGCGGAAAATGCAGGTCTACGCAGAAACCCAACGATAAGTTATAGACCTCAGTAAGAACTCGAACCTTTGTTCACATCATTTTCTTTTACAAACGAGGCACAATTCGACGTTGGATTTTCAGAAAGATTGAAACTAAAAGATTTGCTGTGCCAGATATATTGGATTCGACAGTAATGTCGCACCACACAAGTGTGAGTAACTGTTTTTATTATGTGGTCACTATTGCTTTGTCTGTTATTACAGATATGCTATTACAGTATTTATGCGTTTTTAACCTTTATCACACACACACACACACACACACACACACACATATATATATATATATATATATATATATATATATATATATATCTGA
>NW_015552616.1:754229-774745 GCF_001515605.1 Sinocyclocheilus anshuiensis | reverse complement strand
ATATCTGAATATATATTTTTTGTTTTTATATATAATTAAAAAAAAAACATTTTAGGATAGTAAAACAACCAACAAAGGGAATAACACACCCCCTACTATTTAGACATATACTTAATTTTTCTTTAAATGTGCTGAACTGCTGATATTTTGGGTAATAAAGAACTGAGTTGCCTAATCAGTGTCAGTAATCAAATGAGGAACTTGCATTGTGACTCACCATGTCCTCAGAGTAGGATTTGACGTGTTTCTTGGCCATCCGTTTACGCATAGTCATCGAGATGGCTTTCATCTTTTTTCCCAAACTTCCTGGTTTCTCACAGTTTTCTGCTGTTGATTCACTCTCTGCCTGTTTTATACACGCAAAAACAATATGTTTTGATAATCCATTTGCGTATATATATAAAATCCTCCATCCGGTAGTCAAGTTAGACAATTGTAATTAAAGTAGGCTGCTGGTTTTTCATTTAAGAGACATGTTATACTTAACATAGTATAACAAACATAGAAACATAATGGGGCATAAACTCTCATATTAATAAATGTCTTATTCATGCAAATTTCTCTTACCTCAGGTGCTCCATTTTCCTCAAGTCTGGAAGGGGAGTGTTGATTTCTGAATGTGTCAAATCTTCCAAAACTGGTGGATCGCTGTGTCAGGTAAATAAAACCGACCACATTTATAAAGGATATAACAGCAAGGCACATGCAACATGTACATTACTTTGCATAAAACAAAAAAAAAGTAATTATAGTGTCCATGTCATCAAGTTATAGAGCACTTCAGTACATTATGTCATCGTTTTACAGTTTTCAATTTGATAAAAACACTGAATGATTCATAATCTGCTCAAAACCTGTCAGCTCTTCCACAGGAAAATGCAGATAATTATCTAAATTTAAAATATAATCTCAATCAAATAGCAAACTGTGATATCATTAGAGCCATTCTCATGAATTTGACCTTGACAAAGCTGTTCATACTTGTTCAGTAATGCTGTGTGGTGTCAAGCTGTTTTCTTTTTGTTACATTGTTCTTAAAAATGTCCATTTCTAGGTCCATATTCAAACGTCAGATCTACTGGGATATGGCATCACTGCATGATATTATAGCCTAATATATCTACTCAAATATCACCTTCAGATTGTTACCTGAAATCTTAAGATACATTAATAAATCCTACCTTTGGTTTAAGACTTTTTGGTTTGTCTGATGCATTTGAAGCAGCCCTTTGGAGCATCGCCTTGACGTGTGTGTTCAGTTTTTCCTTCAAATGAAAGTCTAATCTGAAACTAGCGGTTTTACCTCTCAGCTCCACAAGTGTAAGAATGCAATGTCTCAGCAGAACAACCAATTACAAGAACTTCCTTAAATCACACAGGATGTGAGCCAATGCGCGTTCTGTCTATTATCAAGGCATCAGTTCTACAGGGGAAAAACACTAAATGCTTGAGTCTGCATTTTGTGGTTCACCACTTCACAGTCATTTCGAGTAAAACAAATTCATAAATGGGACTCTGTGGCACGCAGAAAAAAAAAGAATTTCCATAGAGGTGCTTTTTACATAATTGAACCCTCCTTTCATCATATTAGTTTCATGAAGGCCCTCAGATTGTAAAATAAATGCAGGAATCTGTGCTTCCACTATGTTTTTCATATAACTTTATGATTTATGTTCGTAATTTCACATTATAGGATAAACTATAAATATACTCAAGTGAAAGCTTATTAATCAAAATTCCTTTTGTCCTTTGCCCAAATTGCAAAATCTGGTCTCTGTATAGGGGAATTAGCTCCACTGCATGCAAGGAAGTGGACCCGTGCTTTTGAAACACTTCCTGTCTACTTTCACAACTTTCAGTTAGGAATTTTTTTGCAAAACTGCACAACGACGAGTTCTATCTGACATCTGTCTTATGTACTTTGCATATGCAAAGCATGTTAGTCATGGGCTCTGTATATGACAAGAATTAAAATCCAGCCTCTATATACATTGAAAACTAAAAGTAAGCCATAAATATGTTTATTTTACTGAACAATTTGCTCTGTGATAGTATCGAAAAACATTGTTTCACCAGCAACATTGGCTCAACCAATGACATGAGTTTGGGGGCAGGACTATTGTTTGAGCGGCAAATAGAAGATGGGGAGAGTGTTCTGGAAACTTGTTTGAAAATAATCATAATTTTGCAATTACATTTTATGTTGCTAGAGGCACAAAAATTAAACACTTTTTGTGTTTAATTAAATTAAAATTGTGGAAAAAAGGCCTAGTTAAAAATACAGATTGCTGTAAAAGGCATGAACTGACCAATAGTGTCCAAGAAAACCCTACAGACAATCCAGCTGTTTGCAGTCAGCCATAGCAAAATCCAAATCCAGGATTACAGCATTGTAACCTATTTCTTCAAACACTACAAGCCTTTGAAAACAAACAGCCCTTCCTAAACTTTCATGAGAGCTTCACTTTATTTGAGAGTGATACAGTGTAGTTGTTCACTCCTACTCAGTGCTAGAAAGATGATACATATGAGAATGCAGGAAACAGGAAAAGATTATCAATTTACATGACCTCCAGAAAACACTGGAGGTCATCACCCTGAAGTATGTGAAAATATCACTGGTTGGCACGACAGGACAATCTTCAAAAGTCTTGTATTGTAATAATAACATGCATTCAGTACTTGATAGGAGGTTAACAGCTTGAGTTTATAACACATGAAATAAGAAGCTTTGATAATTTGCATATTTATCAAATATTCATGCTTTGCAAAGAATAATGTGAAATAATTGTTTCTTGAGCACCAAATCAGCATATTAGAATGATTTCTCAAGAATCATGTGACACTGAAAACTGAAGTAATGGCTGCTGAAAATTGAAAACTGAAATATACTAATATAGAAAACTGTTATTTTAAACTGTAAACAAATAAATGAAGCCTTGAGAGCATAAGAGACTTCTTCCAACAACATTTTTAAAAACTTTTGAATTATAGTATATATCAAATTTTGAATGATAGTATATATCGAAAATGACTTACATTGGAGGCACAGAAATCCACACTGGTGCTAGAACGCAGCACTCCTTTGGCGAAGGAGTCTCTCTTCGAGTTTCGAATGTTGATTTTATCTTCTTGACTTGGAGTTGTGGATGTAGTCCAGTCACAGATGTGAACTCGATATTCATTGCAGGGAGGTAGACAGGTGTTGTTGGCTGGTACCCAGTTTAAGGCTGTTTCAGTGGGGTTACTCCAGCGATGTCTGGCAGGTGCTGTCTCTGTGACCTTTGACCCCCCAGCAGTGTCACACATCATTCCTTTGGCACCTTTGATGTGAGCTTTGGAAGACACAGATAAAAATATCAGTATATGTTATTGACATTACAAACAGCTTTTGATTAAAATAAAAAAAACACAAAACAAGTAACTGCTATTGCATCAGGTTTAATAGGTATATTTACATGTTGTTTCTTGTGTTGAAGTGCCTCTCTTACTGCTTTTCCTCTCTACTTTTTTCATCCGTGTCCCTCTTAGCTGTGTCACATCTGCAACTGCTGTCTCAGGCTGTCAACAGAGTAGACATAATAATTAAATGACATTGTTAAATAATACCTACATACATGCATGCATATTAAATAAAATAATTAAATAAATTAAATAATTGTTATAAATAATTATATATCATTCTAACTTATAGGAACATTAATATATAAACATAATTATAAGGACATTTTTATTTTTTAGGTTTATGATAAAAATGATTTTTTTTTAATTCTATACCCTTATTATGCTGACGATTGTCACGAATCCTGTCCATGGACTTCTGTCCGATTGCCACCAGAGGTCACCCTTCTGTTACATTGACTCTCACACTACACAAACTGTTGCATGTCATCCCGGACTACATATCCCAGCATCCATTGCACTGATTACACACACAGCTGCTGCCAAGTCTAGTCACTTCATGTTGCCCTGCCTGTTTACTGATCTTCTGCCCATCTTGGAATTCTCTCTCGTCTTGTCGTTTGGACTCTCTGTTTGCACCTCGCATGGATTATTGTTTGTCTGTTGGATTACCCGTTTGCTTTGCCCTGTTGGATTACATTCGCCGTCGATTGACCCTTGCCTGTTTCTGGATTACTCTTGTGTCTTGCCCATGATATACCTGTTTGCCATTGTTGAACCCATGCCTGTTTTATGACTACGTCTGTAAATAAAAGCCTTGCATATGGATCCGCACGTCTCATCTCGTTCGCCCCGTAACAATTAAATTGATAACTCTCAACAGTGAGTCCATTGATGGAGTACTAAACTGGTGAACACATTACAGATTTAGCCGTCTCGACTGACTCTAATGCCATGTGGGCAAAGGGATTACATGGGCAGAACGTGCCCCTCACCCAACCATCTGTACAGACACAATCAACCACGATACCCTGTACAGGGACAACTGTTGTTCCAGCCTCTGTGTAATAAATGACGATCAGTTTCATTCCAGCTGGCACAAAGCACCTGGGAGGACAGGGCTTGAACTCACCATGCCATTCTGTCTGCTTCTTAGCTGATCTTGGTTTGGATTACACCCCTCATAATAGACAATCTACCAAAGAAAGAATTAACATTTTAAATAGAAAAATTAATGAAAATAAATAAATTATCTAATTTATCTAATTCTACCAACATAACTCAGCTAGACACAAATGTCATGTGTTTCCGACCTGGACAGGAATCTCTTGCTGTATGTTTCTTGAAATGGTCTTTCTGTCTGCCATTGTCTGGCTTTCAGCCCTTCTTATAGCACTCACCATATCTGAAATTTAAGCACATTTAATCTAATTATTAGGCAATTAGCAACCAAGTCACTATATAAAACGTTTGCTTTTTAAAAAAGTTTTTATTTTATCAAGACATTACAGAATCTCTGTTAGACAAACAAAAAGGGTAAACCAAAGTAGAGCTCAAAATAGTACATTCCTTATGAGAAAACTTATGTGGTTTTGCACCTCGTTTCCTGTTTTGCTTCTTCACGTATTTTGACGAGGGGAAATACCACATGGCAGGTGATTTTACTCTGCTTAGTCAAGGAAATTTGGCACATCCATACTGACAGGTTCAATAGCATTATTACCTTAAAATAAATGTGCACCACCATTTGAAATTCAAATTCGAGTAAGCTTATAATCTTTTCATTATCTTTTAAAAATAACAGATTAAAATATTTGAACATTGTCATTTTATCAAAAGCTCTAAGCTAAACTACATTTAACATTAGTTAGATTGTCACATTACAAAAAATCAGATAACTTTGTTAGAATGTATAGTTGCCATTGAAATTAACATGTCCTATGTTGTGACATACTATACACCATCTAAAACATTTAGCAATTCTTTTATAATTATTATGCATCTTTTATAAACCTAAAATAATAATAATTAATTTATAATAATTGAGATATTATAATTATAGTAATTGATTATGGTGGAATATTTGAATGATTACATGGAATATTTTTACTTTGAAAACTACTGTATCACACCACAGGGCCATTTAATAGGTAAAAGGATGTTTGAAATTGGTGAGAATAAGACTAAAGATATTCACTTCTCCCCTATACATTTTAACCTAAAATACTGAATGTTGATTTAAGAAGTCTTTTGAAGGTCCTCAACAGTTGTAAGAGGCTGAAGTCTAGTGCCCTATTTACAATTAAGACCCTGCTGTTTCTTAATTAATCCCACACAGGACAGGCAAGTGCTTTAAGTAAGCTGACGACTGCACAACACTGTCCATTTACTGTCAGTGGGATTTGACGCAGACGCAGGGCCATCTGATTGGCCAATAGTAAGTGATGTTGCTTAGCTGTGTGTGTCTTGTAAATGAAATCTAGTCGGGCTTAACCTACAAATCCTCAGACCGATTTTACCTTCATTCTGATTCTTCCTCAGGAGGACTAAATCTTCCTGCATTTTGGCACTGGGCCAGACAGAATTAGTGCAGTCGGTATTATCTGCAGGAGGGAAATCAGTACCATTAGGGGTTTGTTCATTTATGGTTCACTCATTTTCCATGCTTTTACTTTTTCACTCTGTGAAATCTCATTTAAAGGCAAGAAAATGTAGAAAATCTGGTTTGTCCTTTCATTCATGTTCATAATGATCTGATACACACTGTACCTTTCTTTTTCATTATCTATTTACTGGGCGGCTGTCAGTCAAGATAGTTGAGCATTAAAGCATAACAAGGGTGTACAGTACTATTGCAGCTTAGTCATGTGATTCAGAAAGAATTAGTTTAGGAAAATGTATAAAATATCTCTCAAAATATCACATACCTAAAGCTTAATTTTCAGAAACAGATTTTGGTAGTGAACTGAAAGAAGATGCAAGGAAACATTTAAAGAAAGTACAAACATTCACAGAGAGTACATTTTGCATTCTCTGTCGGTGTGAAAGCCTCAAGGGCTCTTTCACTTTTGCTTTGACAAGAAGTCCAACATTTTTCTCTTTGTTAACTAAAAACACAGATTGGACTCACCTTTGTTTCTTTTTTCTAGTGTTGTCTGAGTTGATTTGTGAAATTTCCTGTAAACAAATACAGTATGAGGCAGTTTGGTCATTTTATCTAGAAACTTTAACATGCAGAGTCATGTGTTGTTGTATATATTTATTTGAAATTGTGAAATTATGTGAAACGTGTTCTCAAGATTTCGCAGGCCTGTCATTTCAGGTTTCTCTCTCATAGGCAGGCCTCAAATAGACCTTAATATATTTCCATATGGTTACAGCACAATCTATTAGCAGCAGCTTTCATTTAATGGTAGCTCATCATGTCCACAGCAGTGTTATAGCGTGCGTCCAGATGGCCGATACATTTCCCATGACAGTGCAGTATACGGATTCAACATTCCAGCAGTCATTTCTATAGTTACCATGGAGATGGAACGGCCCGCACTTCTCCATTTGGTGGCGTCGTCTGAGAGAACAGCTGGGCTGCAGGACCTGCTGGGGATGGTGTACACCTGAGCCTCACAGGACTCCTGCACGGCCTCGTACAGGCTGTCCATAGAGCCCTCCTACAAAACAACATCATGTCGGTCACAACCCACGCTGCTAATAATGTAAAGTAAAATGTATGTAAGACTCACTAAATATCTGATTTATTACGAGGGTCTTCAATCCCCCCGACGGACCTTGTTACAAACATGATTATTATAGTTAACTAACACTAAAATCTTAAAAGAATTTGTTACTAGAAATAAAATAAACTGAAATAAAAAATCTAAAAGTATTAAATGAAATATAAAAATAATACATTTAAAAGCTAATAAAATGACAAAAACAGAACAAAATTACTAAAACTTTAAAATTTCATTTTCATTTAGTTTATCTTAATGTATTAAAATAAATAAAACTGAAATAAAAATAAACTATATGACAAAAAACAACAAAATTATTAAAACTTTAACTAAAATGAACATAAACAGAAAATCTAAAAATAAAAAAACTTTCAAAATATTAGATACAAAAAAGATAATAAAATAACCCTGTTTGTACCTTGTATAAAATTAAGTGTTGCATTTTAAGCCTGGCATTTTAAACAGGCATATAGTATAATAATAATATAAAATAATTAATAATCAACATTAAAATAATTGTTGATATACAGTGTCATACGCAAGTGCATTTAAAATTAACTTTCTAAAATGTATTATGGTTGTAACAGTGGAGCATTTTGCTTAATTTAAGCTTCTTAACTTTAGCTTTGGTTGAAATTAAGTTTATAATGTAGTTTTGTCTAAAGCAAATCATCTCTTTTTTAAACAAAAATTTGTCAGAAATCAAGCAATTAATGTAGTACAACCACCGATCCACTAGGGGTCACAGACCACCTGTTTAAGACCCTGATTTATTACACAGTGTTTGTAGTGCATTTGAGTGCAAATCCATTTGTGCAAAAGATGACACAAATAACCAGAAGCATTAGTTTGCTTACAGAAGATCAGACCAGCGTGAATTCAGTGAAGCGAGACCACCATTAATCATAGACTGCACAAAACAACACTGCATCTGGCAGAGAAACTCAGTTCAATCTACACATTTCACCAATGTGTTTTGTTTTTATAAAGTAAAATAATAATAATAATAATAATTAAATTAAAATATTGTGAAGGTAAGATAAATAAAATGTATCTTTAATGCAAGGGCTACACATGTAAGCCATAAGAAACTAATAACTTGACTTCTTAACCAAAAGAAAGCACAACAAAAGGCCCTCGTAAGCAGCTAAAGCTTGGTTCCTTCCTGATCTTCATGCACTGTCACATGTTGCCTTCACATCCTCCAGGAGGTCACGTTTCATCCACACACTGTCAGTCTACAAACCACAGAGCAGAAAAGGTGAATCACTTACCAGAGAAAAGCAGAAGAGATTCATTCTGGAAAGTATGGTTTCTTTCCAGTGCCCACAGCACAGGATGAACAATGGGACGAGCCAGAGGCAGACACTGAGCAGAGTGCTTTGTGTTCCAGGCTGCCTACTGCTCACAGATTAATACTGAATGACATCCTTCCTCTAATCCAATAGATGTGGAGGACCATTACCACTCCAGGCAGCCCCTCAATCAACTGCTGAGCTCGTTAATGCTGATGTTGTTTACTTACCAGTGAACTGGGTTGAGAGCTTTTGTTTGCACTATGACAGTCACCACAACAGACGTTTGCGTAATTTACTGTAAACGCCAGTCACTGGACTCATTTAAAAATGTGGTACATAGGTATGTAAAAGTTGTTTTTTTATATATATATATATATATATTTGCAAATTTTTGGATGCAGCACTTACTCCAGACAACTGAAACTAAAAAAAAAGTTTTTTTTTTTTTTTTTTATATATTATTGTTTACAAATATTTTATTTAGCCATATTTTCTCTAAAAAGTACATTCAATTTAGACTGAAAACAAACAAGTTTTATAGGAACAGAACACCTGCAGTCTCTACACAAGGAGCTTATTTCATGCTGGTGACATAGAAATATACTTGAATATGGCAGTGAGAAATATTTTATTAACCGAGCACCATGTTCTGACTCCATCCACAGGGAAAGGGAAATGAAGGTGACATTAAAGCACAGCCCTTAGGAGAATTCATCATTCAAGTACCTTCAAAAAGCTTGACTGCACTGTAAAATACATTAGGTAACCTAAAATATACTTCATGTGGAACCATCTGAACTAACTTTAGCTCAAAAATGGTATTTAATACGACTGAATCATCCTCACTACATAAGATTACACCATCGAAAGAACTGTAAAGCTCAGGTCACACAGAAATTTCCCCTTAAGTGCAATTTCACTTTCTACATTCTACTCAAGAAGTGTGGAATGACATTTTGTAATAAGAATTTTATTCACTTATGCAAAGCTTTTTTCTTCCATTCTCAGCTAGAGGAAATCTGCCCTGCTGAGGATGCGCTGTCTTGGCATGTGACACTACCTGCTAGCACAGCTAGTGTTTCTTAGCCAAAGTGCATGTGATGTCTTGTCAACAGTCCTTAAGTCGCTTATATCTGGAATTGTCTTGAAATAGACCCAGAGGATTATGGTGCACAACGTAGCGTTTCAGACCTCAGGACAGAAGGTGAATCTGCTTCAAGAATGTCTAAGCTGGTGCAGAAAATATGTCAATATGAAACCAAGGTGTTCATGGTTTCTCTCTGACTGTGCACGCAGCTGAATGTGAAGGTCATCAGACATTTGATTTGCTTCAGTGATAATCTGCTTGTTTTGATTTTGGAAGTTTGCCCAATTATGCAATCTGTTCATTTCTTTTATGTTGCAATGAAAAGGGCAGTTTGAGGTGATGGCTGGTCTGGCACTAGCACAGCTAATGCACTCAAATAATTAATGTGCCCTCGTGAATTTAATGATAAGTTCTGCATGTTTACAAATGCATATTCTGAGGTAATTCAAGTAGCAGATTCTATTGTAAAGTCAACAAGAAATCAAAATGAAGCCTATTTAATTTCTTAATGCACGTTCCTGGTCTTATTATGCATAATCCATTGTGCAATCCATTAGTGGTGTTATTCCAAATTAATATATGCAATTGTTGCAATTGCAATCTTTATTATATGAACAAAATGTATCTTCCTCTTAAATGACTTCCCTTTATGCTGACATCATTTATTGCCAAATAGGTATTTAGGTATCATTTTAACAATTTTTTGGTGGGTAACACCCACTTTTCACTGTCCAATCAGCTTGCAGTAGATACAATTAAGCCTCATCCAACATTTTTTCCTCATTTAGTGTCAAATTACACTCAAATTGCAGAACTAAAATGTGTTGCAAACAGGAATTCACTTTGACCGTGGCCAATCCAAGATGACAAGGCCTTTTTCTACAACCTCAGCTCAGTTAAAGTTTAATCCATCACTGTTAAGTGTCCTGTTCCCCCTTTTCTTCCTCTTTCTTGACAAATCTTGGAAATCTCACTCTCCCTTAATCAGCGAAAGAGCTCAGATTCTCAGAAACGACAGCTCATTCACTCGCTCATTTCTTAGAACTTGTAAATTGACAAAAATGCCATGTCAATTCAACACACCGAGGCCTCCGGCTCTTAATCTTTTGCTGTGCATTAAAGAACATGACAAGATAAATTGCTGTGCCGGTCGCTGTGTGAAAGAAGGTGCGCAGGTTCCCAGCTGGTTATTTTTAAAGCAAGAAAATCCTCAAATCTCTTTAATAACAAACCCTGCAGTCATGGAAACGGAAATAAAGACGGGAGGATTAATTCACGTCTGACCCACATTTCCTTGTTTGAATTAACATTATTAGAAGCAGCCCAGATTTTTTGTGTAAAGGTATTTTTAAAATAATGTGTATATGCATGTATAGAAGACTGCAATGTAAATTAAAAAAATTATAATCACAGTTAGTATTATTATGCATAATATAATGAGAACAACAGTTATCTGTGCAAAAGTTACTTTTGTCATAATACACAAACTGAACAATAAACTTGTTGACTAAAACTTGTGATTGGTTGATAAAGTGTACAGAGCATCTCATCATCTCTAATGGAGTTAAGCTTGCATGGAAACATGCAAGTAATTATGTTTTAAATCACCTTTAATCAACATTCGATATGCATTTTTTTTGCATTTCGTGAGAGATATTAATGCCTGGACTGCATGTTTAGCTTCCAGTCTTCTCATCTGTTAAAAGCAGCAGTTAATCCAGACGCATATGGCATCATAACATCTCTCTTGAATGACCTACATTCCTCTGATACTCAACACACCCATACACAGCATTTTACTGAGCAAAATTTAATTCATAAATCAAATCATACAGAGCTGGGACAGAAACCAAGCTTATTAGACATTCCTTTAAGCAGTGCTATGTAAAGCAAACCATGTTGATTCAGATGGGAAAAGGTCATTAGAAAAATGAAACACCTAGAGTAACCCAGGGATATTTTTTGTGCTACGCTATTACAGTGAACATTAGTGACTGATTCGATGACTCGATGACGTTGAGAGATCAGTCACACAGATCAGAAGTGCAGCAGTAGACGTTCACTCCAGGAACGCAGAACTCCTCACATGTCCGGCTGAACACAGTGGCTATGGTTTAGAGCATAACGAGAAAACAGCTCAATATCCTATCTAAACTTCTACAATACAGACCTTTAATAAAGAAATGACATTCTCCTTTTTTAATCACCAACCGAGGGGTAATAAATATGAATCTGTTACTAAGGTTAT
Source organism: Sinocyclocheilus anshuiensis (assembly GCF_001515605.1). Taxonomy (NCBI): domain Eukaryota; kingdom Metazoa; phylum Chordata; class Actinopteri; order Cypriniformes; family Cyprinidae; genus Sinocyclocheilus; species Sinocyclocheilus anshuiensis. The sequence continues at coordinate 762,979 of NW_015552616.1, read as the reverse complement.
TTTTGTTAACAAAAACTAAAATTGAAACCAAAATTTCATTACTTGAAATAAAATAAACATTAACTAAAATATATCCAATGTATTTTATTTAAGCTAGTTACCAAGGCAACATTTGTCAGTTTTGTTTAGTTTAAGTTGAAGAGCTAAAATTACAACTAAATAAACTAAAACTATATAGACATTAAAAAAAATACCAATAAAAATGACAAAAAATGCTAAAAAAGTACAAAATAGAATCAAATTCAAAATATTAACAAAAGGTAGTATATCATGATACAAAGATGACATTGGATGTTAATGACTATTGAAAACTGAGTAAATAAATAATTTTAATATTAATTGCTTACCTGTTGAAACTGTTTTGCAGAAGTTGCTTGAGGCTGGGCATTGAGTTGGGGTCTTGCATTCCCCATCCGCACAGGTGTAGCATGTCAGCGAGTGCACTATTACATATTAGACAGATAGATAGCAATAGTGAAAATATCTGCACTTCATCAGAGCATTTTGAAAAACTTTTAACTACATTCCAAAGCGTAATATTTGACAATTTACTCCACTACATTTCATAAAAACATATTTTTTTCCTCTGAGACATGATAGCAATATCCGGTTCATGAACAAATCTTTAGTTTGAATCTATTATTTTCAATTAATCATTTTATATATTTGTGAATTTGTATGATTCAGTAAGCTCTAACCCATTTTGAGCAGGAAGATAAAGGATGGATGAATGGCTAGATAGATAGATGGAAAGAGACAAGCTTTTGTCTTACCTGAGGCACTGCAGAGAAGCACCACAATAAGAGCACACACTAGCGTCTTCATGATGGAAGCTGGTCTGGCAGGGGCGTAGATTACGCGGGGGACGTGTACGTATATTACATTTCTGTCCCCCTCACTTCTGAAATGATGGCTACACCCCTGTGGTCTGGTCATGCAGAGGAACATGTTTCTTTATATACATCGGTTACACCTTTTACTGAAAATACATTCTTCCTAAAGTACATCAGTAATGCTGCATGACAGGTTTCATGTAACTAGATATAGATGTCAGCTTCTTGGACAAGGAAGTAAAATTATTTTTCGGTAATTCTCTTCTTAGCTTAATGTCTGTCCTTAGCTTGTGAATTGTTTTAGCCAAGATGCAAGATCTGAGAACTTCTATGAAGTCTGTAACTCCACAATGTCTTTTCCTAATCTTTCACTTATTTTTTCTTAATCTTTTCACTTATTTACTCATAATTTCTCTGATTTCTCTAACTCTGATAAGTTGGCTATTTTAATATTGAGATCACTATCTATTTTCCGGCACTAGCAGATACTACCACAATGCATTATATCCGTAGGAAGAACATACTTCCCCAAATATCACAATGATTGCACTTCTATTTTATAATATATTTATTTAATAATTGAAACCATAAACCACACTATCCTATGAGATGGGCATCTAAAGTGCAGAGCTCTTAAATTCAAATTCCTCCTGCATTACTAAGCCTGTCAGGTACCATAGAAATCATCCAATTAATCTGCAAACCAACAATCCTCTGGTGTTCCACTGGGATCTGTACTTGGACCACTTCTCATTCTATACTACATCACTCAGTTATGTCATAACCTCTCATGGCCTCTTACCTCTTATTAAAAATGCAAATCTCATCTCAAAGTTAAAATTACAGGCCAGCTGGCAAAATGATCTCTAATAGCATGCACCTCAGGGCCGTGAAGCCAAGTGAATTCAATGCTTATTAGAGCTGGGGCACGGACAGGCCTTATGGGTAATCTGTCTAAAGATTAGTCTTTTATTGTTTTTAGGCTCTGGCATTTCCATAGAAGTTTGAGACTAGTTATTGCTTTGAGGACAGATATTAGGGGACTGTCAATGTTCAGCTCTCATGACTAAGGTTAAATTTCCAAAATATGATGGATATTTTCCTCTTGAGAATCCAATATATCCAACGTGACCTCATGATAATTCGTATGTATTTTACGTAAAATGTGGTTCTATAAAACGTACATTTACTTACGTATGTTCAGCCTCTAAACGTACAAATACTTACGTATTTTCAGAATTTAAACGTACAAAACTGACGTATTTACGATACCTAAAAATGAATCCTTATGAATATTGAAATCTCGGCATTAATTTATTAGTTTTTAGTTGTTATATGAATTACCTTGTTAGGACTGCGGGGGCAACGCATCATTATTTGGATTACTTTTTGGTACTGCTTTTGACATTTTTGCAATAAATAAATGATTGTAATTGCATTTATCTGTCTGTCATGTTTTTTTTATACTGTACAGAAATTTTTAGGTTTCTAGGTAGGAGTGGAATTAGCGACTATAAAAATATTTTAATGCTACATTGTTACTAAAATGGTTATTTTCCTGCATATTTCGGTCATTTGCGTTTTATATCCTTTTATATTCGCTATAAAATGGGTAGGTTAAGGTTTGGGGGTAGGTTAAGGGGTCTAAAAATCTAAATCGCTTAATGATAAAATTATAAAAATGCATTGATACGAATATCTTAATGATATAAAAGATACGTAAATATTTTTACGTTTTTTAGCTACAAATACGTAGTGATTTGTACGTTTTAAACGTTGAAATACGTCTAAATTGTACGTTTTAGCATTAATAAAAACGTACAAAAGTACGTTTTGTGCTTGTAAATGTTACGTATTAATACCTACGTATAAACATGAGACCAGGCTGATACATCAGACAAGCAAAGTTTATTACAGCTTTACATAACATTGTCACTAAGGTGTCAAATTAACAGCTTTGTTAAAACAAGTACAAATGTTTAATTATCATTCTGATATCACTGCAGATGAGGCATCTAAGAAAAAAATGTTTTTCAGTAAATGCTGTAACATGTAGATGTAAACACAAGAGACACAGACAGCAGGGGGCAACAAAGATCAGAAATAATTAGATGGCAAGCATTCAGCAAATAGCCTTCATATTCATAAAGAAAAAGAAAGATAATAACAATACCGGAACATATATGATTAGTGTTTAATAAACTAATAATATACTAATATTAATATTTTATTAAATTGTATGTTATTTACATATTAGTTACATGTATCATTTCATATAAGCAGTAAAATTCATGAAGTGCACTTAAAAAAATCAGACATGTTTTAATAAATCAAGAATGTTTGAAACTATTTCAGTTTAATATACAAACTTAGCATATTATATGAAAATAATTAATAATACTTAAGATAATTAGAGCTTTGGAAGAAGAACATTAGCATTCCTCAGCCTAAACATCCATCTATCGTTCTCTCTCTTTAGTCATCCATCTATTTATTCATAAATCACTCAACCATAGCCTACATCTATCGATCCATTAATTCATTTTTTAATAAAAGCAATTTATTGGAAAGCTTACAGTTCTTTAGTATACCACTCAACAAAATGAAATCTTGGGCTTCTAATGTAATTTTTCGATGCATTAAATAAATTACTAAAAGTTCCATTTAGTAAGCAATTGATTCCTGTGTAAATAATCACTTCAATAAAATATTTTGGGATTCATTTAGCCTCTAAGCATAAAGGTGACTTATCACGACTTGTGATTTAGGGTTGCCAGTTCATACGAGCTTTAGAACTCTCTGAACTTTAGAATAGCACATTTTACAAACTTCCTAGCAGTACATCAGCTCCAAGCACAGGCAGTATGTTCTGAAAGCTGAGTAGATGCAAAGTTGAGTGTTTTATGGTTTTGAACTAAGCGTTGACCATATGACTTCTGAAGGTGAACTTGCTACTCTGCAGTGACGTCTCATAATTCCTTCACCTGTGCCAATGACCTCCAAAGGAAGACGTCTGGAACAGAACAGTCTGTCTTGAAACAAAACACTAAAACAAGCACAGTATGAAATTTTAATCTAAGTTTAATCGGATTTTTTTTAAACACTAATAGTTTGCAGTTTAGTATAATAGCCTACTTAAGAAGAGCAATAATAGGCTGCTTAATAATACTTAATAAATACTTAACAGCTTGATTTATTAACCCTTTTCACATTTCCATAGTTCTCAGAAACAGAAGATTTCATAATTGTGAAACTTCTTTAGTGGTGAACTGAAACTACAACAAATGCATTTTGTGTGTGTGATTTGCCCCATTGGCAAAAGAAATAGCATTTCTATGAATTTGCAAAAGAGGAAAAAATATTGATATATATTAAAAGCACTTCATGGAAACAGCCATAAATTAGCAAGCACCACTATGTGTCACTACAGACTGCAGTACCGCTGACAGCCAGCATATGCTGCCCTTGAGCCAATCAGTTGTGTGAGTGCTTCAAATTTTTTTTTTGATTGCATTTCACAGCCGAATGAATAAAATCTCTTCAGAATGCAGTTGGCCAAAATAATCTACAATTCTCATTTGAACAAACCAACACATCGCTTTGCCAGTACATCTCTGAAATAAATGACACCATTTGCAAACTAAAACAGTCTGACAGGGCAAGCAGTCTGATCTCGCTGCTTAAAAAAGTCATTCTCTCTTCCAAAGCGCAGTGACTGGACTGGATAGCAAAAAGCTTCAGATTTCCCATCTCCCTCAGTAAATTGCAGAAACCGAGTGTCCTCCATTAGGCGCCATAAATCCGAGTTGATGTGACAAAGGGTAATGAAGCAGCTTTCTAATCGGCCTGCCCACAGCCCCTCATGTCACACTGCAGACAAGCCTGGGCCAAATGCAGGAATGGATGTGGTTAACAGATTATCGAGCAAAGCTAAACCCACAAACGTTTATTTAGAGCCAGAAAATGGCAGCATGCATGTCGATAATGGTATACGTGAGGGATGGCTTGGCTAAATGCAGTTGAAAGTTGGTAGCATTTACAGAAATCAATAATACAGCACCAGACAAGTTTAATGAAAGAAGATGATAATGATCCTGTTTATCCTCAAGCTAAACCAGAACCTCTCTGAAAAAGAACAACGAGTCCATTTCCAAATGCTGTTTTATTGTATAAGTGGCTCTGTTTCACAAGAACAAGAACTTCCTATAAACTTGAAGCCGTGGGAGTCGAGCTTTAGCCTCTCAGGATGGTGTGTGGAACACACTGCAGCAGGATGACCTTAAACTCTGGACTTGTCCCATACAGTACATGTGTTCCTCTTGTCCTTGTCTCTGAATTGGAACAGAGCTTACTACAGCGAGACCTGGCTGGCGCTTTATCACATAAACCTTCGGTATACCTAATCAAATAACCAGCCGGGCGTGAAACCATATTCCACTCTGTTCACGTAGCCTTGCGATGTGTGCCTTGCAGAATCAAACCGGACACAGGATTAAGTGATGGAGTCGGAGTCTTCCAGAGGGCTTTGTGCTACAGCGATTAGGACAGAGGTATTAGCGTGATTGTGGGCGGTACAATACATAAAGAATGGGGAAAGAAGTGCAAAGTAGCTCTCCATGACCCATCAGGTGTTCATCTGTTGAAATATTGCCTAGTGGTGTAGTTTTTATAAAATAACAATGATGAGAGCTTTTATTTACATCAAATTTCACACCTGAAAGTAGTGAAGCAACTGGATTTGGTCAAAGAAGGAAATAATGTTGATAGAAAAGATTGAAATGATTAAGGAAAAATGTTTGTTAGATGAATGCACTCTATCAAATCTCCTTTTTTAAAAGTTGCATATATATATATATATATATATATATATACATTTGAAAACACATATATATATATATATATATATATATATATATATATTTTAATTAAAACTTTTAATACTTTATTATAAATCCTTGTTTCGATATTTTAAATAGAAAAAGTGTTCTGTAAATGCTATTATTATTATTATTATTATTATTATTACTTTATTATTATTCGGTCAGATGTTCTTGGCACAAAAGCACAAAATGCTGCAAAAATGCATTTTCACTAGTGGTCTCAGACTTTTTGATATTTTAGAATAGTTTTCTTTTTCCGATATTCTCTGTACTTTTTTTTTTTGGAGCTATTTGACACTTGCATTTCTCAATAGCGGCTAATGACTCACTATATCCACATCCCTTTCTTTGTCTCTCTGAACTCCTATCTTTGTACTCAGCTGCGAGGGGTCGTGACCTCTGTGGCCTTTTGTTCCCTCAGTGAGTTGGGTTACAGACAGTGCCTCATCAGCCATGCTGTAGATGACCTTCTGTACTCCTGTCCCTCAGAGCTATGCGGGGCCATTGGCCTCTCTGCCTCAGTGTTAAAGCTGCCTTTTATAGAGCAGCCTGCCCCAGCAGCATGCTGGGAGACGAACAGAGACAAATTGGCTTGGATTTTTTCTTCAGAATAGTTCAATCAACAAGTGCGACAGAAAAAATGAATGCAAGGTGGATATCTGTCTAATCAGGGTCTTTGATATCTCAGGCTTTCTTAAAAAACTTTGCTAACTTTAAAATGATGGCTGTGTTGCTAAAGCTTAGTGTCCTCTGTAAGAGGCTCTTAAAGCCATTCCATGTCATGCTGTAAAAATAATTAAAAGAGCAGGAAGAGGAGTTATTAAACCAAAAGGAAAGTTGCAGAAGGCGGGAGGGGTGTTCAGACAGCAGGGGTCTTTGATGAGCGTATCCGGACCGGGCCGGATGAGAGCTGAGTAATGTGGGGGAGCTTTATCCAGGTGCACACATTGTGCTCTTGAGTCTAGCACTTCTTTCTGCCTTCATCCGTCTCTCTTTCTTTCTTTTTCACTCATTCATTCTCGTTCTCCCCCCTTTTCCCTTCTCTGTCTATTCAGCTCAAGCGCCGGGAGTCAGATAGATGGTCCAGCTGCATCCTCTTGGTCACTATGTGCCAGTTTATTTAAGGTCTTCTTGGAACAGAGACCTCCCTGTGAATGTCTTAATATATAGCCTGTGTGTTCGTGTTTGTTCTCGGGAGAGCAAGTCACGGTCCCTAAATACATCTCAGGGTCGGTTAGATTTAGAACGCTGAGTAAATACTACACCGATTTTTTATGAGTGTTTGCATGAAAAGGGAGTGTAGTCATGGCTTTCTCATTATGTTTCAGACCAAGGAGGTCCGTAGCACCTGGAGAAAGCTATCCATTAGCATTCTCATTCATCTCAATGGCAGTTTCTCAGAATGGAGCAAGAACAAGAACGCACACAGTGACTCCCACAAACATCACTAGCGACTATCCTGGGATGTGACTTGAAAGGCAACAATGTAAGGCTGAATATAATAATAATGGTAGTTTATTTTTACTGCCATTCAAAAGTTTGGTGTCAGTAAATTTCTTGTTTTTGAAAGTCTCATGCGCACAATTTCTGCACTTATTTGATCAAAAATACAGTAAAAACAGTGATATTGCGAAATATTATTTATTACACTTTAAAAAATGTTTTCTATTTTAATATATTTTAAAATGTTGTTTATTCCTCTGATGGCAAGGCTGAATTTTCTGCAGCAATTACTCTGTCTTCAGTGTCACATGATCCTTCAGAAATCATTCTAATATGCTGATCTGCTGCTCAAGAAACATTTCTTATTATTACCAATGTTAAAAACAGCTGTGCTGTTTAATATTTTTGTGTAAAAAATATCTTTAACAGGTGCTTCTGACTGGGCATTTTGAGTAGACTCATTGAAATATATTGAAATATTCTATTCTCTCTCTCTCTATATATATATATAGAATATAGAATAATACATTTACCCCCAAACTGTCTCACATCAACACATTTTTTACACAATTGCACACGTTTGAACTTATTGCTATGGGATGTCTTTTTCTATCAATTCTTCAATAGGTAGATCTTGTCTTTCATAAAGGCCGAGGTCAGGGATCTTGGGCCTAAAAAGGTTGGTGACCACTGCTATAAATGAATGAAAACTGCTCTCTGATACCCAGCCTGGTCACTTCTGTCCTGGATTGGCCTTGTCAAATGCATAGAGATAGTCAGGTTTGCCATTTTTCATTTGGAACGGTCACACCACTTCTAATTAGATTCCTCATGCAATTTTGCCTCCAAAGCAGTACAGCCTTGATTTTTTATTTATTTTTTGGTCCCTCACCAGTTTTCAGCTGCTATGGGCCGTCCACAGGCCATCAATATTGATCACCTTGCTATATGAAAAAACCCTAAAATCCCCTTTATCCTGATGTAAATGACTTGCACTATTGATTAATTAATTTTAGATGTTGACATCAGCAGCATTAACATTAGAAAAATTAAAGATGTTGAATTTATTCAAGTGAATTAATTATTCATTTAATTCATGTATGCATATTTATATATTCATTCATGTATTAATTTATGCAGATTTTTGGAAGCTGTAAAATGCCATAGTCCTTCAATAGACATATGACTTTATACTACATTATACATTATACTAACAGCTCTGCCTGTCCTGCCTAGGAGGAGGTGATTCACAACTTTTATTGCACCAATACTGCCTACTCATCTGCGCTATCCCTGAGCAACCTGCGCTCTCCTGCGTCATACAACAGTGTCCTCCCTGGGACCTTTAACTTCTGATGACCCCTGAGGGGTGGAGCTCTTCATTTCCTGCCCTGCTGGTGACTCACACCCATCAATGATTTGATGTTTATCAGTCCGACCTTTCATGACCTCTCCTGTTTCCTGCTGATGACTGGATGACCCCTGTGGGTGACCTCTTGTTGATTTTTATCTGCTTTTAACACATCCAGTTTATGCCTCAATGCATCTTGTCAGAAGTGTCATGCTTGTTCATGATCCAAGCTTGTTCATACTC
>NW_015552616.1:753481-754078 GCF_001515605.1 Sinocyclocheilus anshuiensis | reverse complement strand
ATATATATATATATATATATATATATATATATATATATACCCACAAAATAGATATATTCTTGCCTAAATGAGACGAAACTGCCAAAAAAATAGATGCAGAATGATGTCCCTGCCCAGGGGCGGTTCTAGACCACAGTAAATGGGGGGGCCAGACAGGGGCCACTTGTGCTTTTAGGGGGCACAATTTTAAAATTAATCTTAAACTACTTTAAGTAGCCTATTATTCATTCAGTCATTTTTCACCATGTCATGTATCGCTGCAATCTAGATGTAATCTATAACAATTTCAACTAAAATGAATGTTTCATCATGTTTCATTTATTTGACAAATAATTTTGTATTGTAGTGTCAGAGGCATCATTTTTGAGGTGGCACGAATAAAGGGGGTGGGGGGCTCTCATGCTTGTCATATGACACACAGCAGCCACAAACAGATATAGGCTTATGTCTCTACTGAAAAAAATAAAAAATAAAACCATCACAGAAAATTGTAATGATTTCCACAACAAATAACATTACAAACAATCAATTTTTAACCATTAAAACCATTAAAAATGGTTTTCTGTAGTGTGTTTTGGGACATATTCCATTAGGATT
>NW_015552616.1:749122-752573 GCF_001515605.1 Sinocyclocheilus anshuiensis | reverse complement strand
CCAAAGGGGGGGCCAAGCTTGGTCGTAGGGGGGCACTGGCCCCCCCCCAGAACCGCCCCTGTCCCTGCCTCATAAATGTCATAAATGTGTCATCGTGACCGAGTATAATAATGTTTGTGTAATGCATGTACATTTTAATATTTCCTTTTAGAACCGCCCCTGTCCCTGCCTCTATCAACTCATAAATGTGTCATCGTGACCGAGTATAATAATGTTTGTGTAATGCATGTACATTTTAATTGCAAATAGATTTCCTTTTACATGTAACAAATCCATAGGAATTCTAAATAAGAATAAGATAAATGTGTGGATTATTTGTATGTGACACATATTAGTCCCATTATGGGTGTTGCATACAGCTAGAAATTTCGCTTTAAAGATTTTTTGGCTTCCATCACATATAATTGTTTCATTTAATCTCAGCATATGGGACTGTAATCGTTGCTTTTCAGGCAGCAGAAACAATAAGCTTTTTGATTAAGGATCCAATATGACCAATTACCACACTGTAACTATCCATGTTGGCAGAATGTGGATGACAGAAGATCTTTAATGGCTTGTACATTGCATAACAGCATGGATGAACAAAATCTGTTATCACCATATTAAAATACAGGATGCACATATTTATCACCACAAAAATTAGTTTAAAAGCATGGATCGCTTGGCAGTCAGCGTTGTCTTGCTAGAAAATTACAGATTCAATTTACAAGGTGACCCTTAAAGTATAATTTATAATGTTTTGCAGGGAAAGCAGTGTTTAAAAAAATGTGAATGTGAGTTTGCTGTGTATGTAAAAATAGCATGTACTGGGATTTGTCTTTAAAATATAATAAATATTGTAGAGACATTACAAATCATATTATAATATTATAGTATCATTTATATTATATATAAATATTTTTATGCCGGAGCATAGGCATGTGTTTGCCAAAACACTTGTTAAATCAGTTTAAATGCAGCCTAGTCTTGCTATTCCAAGAAAGAAAGGCTTTTTAATCCATGGCCACAACAAAAGGTGCATCTGAAACTCTTTGGTTCAGTCTACATGCCCTTGTGGTTTTTTAAGTTACCTCAAAAGCAAGGCCAAGAGCACGGACTAGAGATGCAGGAAGAGGCATGGGAGGGGCAGAGCCTTCATTGTCTCCTTGAGGACCTTGGTACACTTCATCATACATTCCTTTTCATTTCCGCATCCTCAACTTCCAACGGTTTTCCGCATCGCCAGCGCTGGAACGCAGGCTACGTGATCAGGGTGCACCTGCCGGCTGTGGGAATTGACCCGCTATTCTCAGTTTAGATGTCAATAGTGGGCAATTTTTTCCCTCTTCCTCAAGGTCATTGTGACCTGGAGTGAATCCATAAGAGACTAGCCTAATTACTGAGCAACAACAGGCAGTGCTGCAATAACCTAATTATTCTTGGCATATATTAGATAAAGGGGCCTATTGCTGGCTTTCCTGCAAGGGGCCTGTTGAAAAGGAATTTGATTTCCCCAAATACTTCTCCACCAGATCGTTCCTTGTGTTAATTGGGCATGTTAAAGCAATGAGGGATACCTCTTTCTTGCAAGCTGAGGAGCTCTTTGGGGGTAAAGGGGACAATGCACTCAAAAATTTAAATTATTTTATAATTTACTGACCCTTATGTGGACTTTTCTTGCACTGAAACACAAATGCAAATTTTTGGTAAAGAAATTTCACCCTTTTTTTCTCATATAATGATATAATGGTATATTATATTAAATATTATATATTCAGCTTTGTCATCACAGGATTAAATTACATTTTAAAATGTATTAATATAGAAAACAGTCATTTTTTTATTGTAATAATATTTCACAATATTACTGTTTTTGATCAAATAAATGACATCAAAAAATAACAATGTTATTCATGTCAATTATTCACCAGTAGTGGATATGTGTGCATAAATTATTATTATTATTAAATAAATTAAATAACATAATTATTATTTTAATTGTTCCAAACTTTTGACTTGTAAGATTCTATGGTCACTGTGCAAGACATCAATTTTTGGAGCTCTCAGTTTGACATTTTTTCTGCCCCAATTTGCTTAACCCCACCAAAAGCTGACTTTCAGCTTTGGTAGATGTTGTGATAATAAAGTCAGAGTTGAGTGGGTCTATGTAGTTTTATTTATGGATCTGTTTCTTGTCAGTCAGTCCTACTCCCTAAATAAGACACGTTGTGCAGTGGACAGCAAACTAATGCAAGTTTCCCTGCAGGCCATATCAGTGTGATCCTCATTGACCATGTCATGATTAATTAGCTTCAGCTATAGGCAGCTGGCTTTCTTATAATACACCTAAAGGTCAGCAGCCAGAGTTCCTCGCTTTGTTATGGCCACAGTAAAGAGAAAGGTCTTCGGATGCATGTCCTCATAGTAACTCACTATCTATAAACAGGCAATTAAGCTGGAACTTAGAGGACACAGGCTTATTTTTGGATGTGTGCTGTCAGAAATAGAATCAGAGATATCACATGGTATTATTTGTTCTCTGATTTAGATGATTAAAATGGCTGCCATTGTGTTTACGGGCATTTTATCCATCTATTAAATTAGCAGTACATTTGGACCGTATAACTTGGTACACACCTCGCTCAAAGGTACAGTGAAGATGAGTGACCTTTCAGTTACTGAGTTACTTGGATCCAATCCTATTACCTTTAGCCATTAGTGGTTCTCATAGTTTTGCTTCAGGACCCAGATTTTACATTATTACAAAAATAATAATAATAAAAAAAATAAAATAAAATGTATTTTAAAATGTATTTTTTATCCTAACTGTGTAGTTATTAATTATTAATCTATTTTATTTATTTATTTGATCAGAGTTAATGCACCTCCATTTTTGAGAGAAAAAAAGCATTATTTGTGTATAAGTTTGGCACTCATGTTCACTCAAAACTGAGGTGCACAAGCTAAGATCAGTGAGGCTAATTGAAAGAAAACCAATTGACAGAAAGAATGAATTGAATATTTGGTAATAATATAATATAAGACATTTATAAGCAATTATTTGTAGGCTGGTAATTTTTCAACAGGAACACACCACAAGTGTGACAAAGTGAGAAAAAAATTATCAAAATTTTTTTGGGAGAAAGTTGTTGTACCTTGTGTGAGCAAAGTCAGTAAGTTTGAGTCCAATGTGATAACATTAACTAGTATTTTTGGGAAGAAGAAAATCCGTTTTGTGTCAAAATGACCAAAATACAACATTAGGTTTAATATTACATAACTATTTCTCTTTTTTTAATTTATAATTAAGAATTTTAAATTAATATGATTAGTTGCATTTTATAAGTTGCATTTATCATTATTTTTTTCCCAGCTGTCAGGCCTACGACTATTTTTTTTTTAGTCTCAGCTCACCAGTTGAGAACTATTTAAGTGTGTATATATATATACACAGTATATATATATATAT
>NW_015552616.1:748287-749079 GCF_001515605.1 Sinocyclocheilus anshuiensis | reverse complement strand
CATACATATATACACACAATATATATATATATATATACACACACACACATATATATATACACAATATATATATATATATATATATATATATATATATATATATATATAAGTGCATACCTGTGTCCTGTTCTGTATTGTCTGTGTCAAACTGCTGTCAGAGTATGAACTGACAGAGGTTGAATTATTCTTCCAGAGAGGAATGCTGCAATGTTTTCATGGAAGTGCTGGTGCAGCAAGACTTCATATTCAGTAGATCAATGTGGCATCCAGTAACATGTTGTGTTGCCTTCTGAATGCATCTTGTGTCTGCATGACTGTGTGTGTGTGTGCATACTGTGCATACTGTGTGAGGGAGTGCGGTGTTGAACAGCAAAGGCTGATCTTGGTGTTTGAGCTTGTAGCCGCTGATGCATGAAATGGAACTCAGACAAGTAGTCTGCTTAAGCCTGTCCCCATGTCCTCCTCCAGATACCTACATCACTCCATTGATTTTGCAGCAAGAGATGGAAGTTGGGGTAGAGGTAACGCTGGCCTTGAGTTTGTAAGTCCTGTAATTCAGACTCAGACAGGTTTACAGCCCAGAAAATGCTACACAAATTCTCTAATTAAGAACTTAATAAAGGAAGCCAGCAGGTTACGAAGGATCAGTCGTGATGAATTGGACAACTTAAAAAAAAAGTATATTTATTAAACACACAGTTATTTAAAGCAAATAGAAATTACATTAGAAATATTCAGCTTTATTTGTAAATGTGGATAATTTGGAATGTTTGGAATGAATATATATATATA
>NW_015552616.1:743360-748186 GCF_001515605.1 Sinocyclocheilus anshuiensis | reverse complement strand
GTAAATATTAAAATTAGTGCTGTCATGCGATTAATCGCAATTAATCATTTGACAGCACTAATTAAAATAGATAATCAACAACATTTTTAAATTATCTTTGGTTGATTTGATTGCTTCTATATACAGTAAATCCATCATTAAATAAATGCAGATTTCTTTCTGTGGTGCAATAAATGCCAAATTAAAGGTTGTTAATTAAGAAACTAGGTCAACACTAGTTTAGCATAATATAATAATGTTTGTTAATGTAATTAATCAAAGTTAATATATAATGTTTCCAAGAAAATCTGGTATTTTCATACTAGGCTCAGAGTCTTGAAAGGGGTCCTTGGGACAAAAACCACCGACAACCACTATATTTAACATTAATCCTCGTTTTTAATTCTAATAATAATTATTTTATACTTCTCATATTTTGTATTTCTCTGTCATTCTGCAACTAAAAACAGACTTATGCTTATAGATGTGTTGTGTAATTGCATACCCAAAATAACAGATTCTAAAATGTCACAAAATAGGTGCAAAAGGCTACAGCCCTTGGGATTCTGGGATCTGTCTTCTGACCTCCAAAAGCAAAGTAGCAAGTTAATGAACACCCATTACAACAAATCACACATGAGCTTGGAATGCTAATCGGGTCTTAATTGCAAACCCCACTACCAATGGAAAATGCACACCTCTGCAAATGGCAGATGCTTGATCCTGATCAATAGCAAGCATGCAACTATCAATTTCAAAATCAATACTGTTGTATTTGGTTCTCCAATCTTCTGTCTTGTTGGAAATAAGGGCTCTAACAGAGTGGCCAAGGATAACGAGCTTGACCACTGAGACCTTTGTCTTTATCTATCAATGGGTCAATCCTCAAGTCTCCAGTGACCTGAGGCTGGTGCGGTTCCTCACCACATTGTGTATTTCTTTTTTTTCATTGCTTAAATACTTAGTGCACCTTAAAACACAACCTCATTGTTCCAAATCTGCATGCATTTCTTTCTTCTGTGAAACACAAAAGAAGAATGATTCAACTGTCTTTGTCCATACAATGGAAGTTCAGTTTGGTCAAAACAACATCTGAAAGTCACACAGGTTTTCAGATGACATGAGGGTGAGCAAATTATGACAGAATTGTCATTTTTTGGTGAACTGTCCCTTTAAGATGTCTTATGACTTCAATGTTAGCGTCATAAATACTTGAAGGCCTACCGTGTCTTATTATTTCGCAGTGCACCGAAAAGGCTAGATATTTACTGCTCTGTGTTAATAAGGCATATTTAATGAGAAAACACAGGTCGTAAACCAAGCAAATGTTCATTTCTGAGTGCTGTCAAACACCAGAAGTGCTCCCTCTTTCCCCATATTTCACATAAGCTTATCTATTAAACGACTTTCAATGCACCAATTTGTCTTTGGCAGATGAATGTCCTTGTTGGCACAAGATTGCCTCAGTCCCTGTTTTAGCCAGTAAATGCCATCTGTGATTGACAGAGAGATACAAGCCAAGAGTACATGCCTGGGCAAATGGTGTCCAGTAAATGCTAAAGCAACATGGATTACGGTTTGATTCGTTGAAGGATGATGTTTACTGAGGATTTCACATAAATTCTCTGACACTACTAATGTTCGACTAATGCTTTAAACCCCTAGAGGATTGAATGGACTTTTCATCTGACCTTTGAACTTTAATGCTACATGAAAACTTAAAAACAAGCATCACAGTTCAGGTAACACTTTTTGTTGGCATTCATAGTTCAGAATGATGCAGTGATTTGACATTAGACACCGTTAAATTGCTTGACGAGGGCAAACGGGTAGGGCGCAAATATCTAATGGTTTGGTGGTTGTTTTTAAATAGCTAGTCGCTTTAGAAATAATGTCATGCACCAAGATTTTATACGTGCAACTTTTTTATATATAAAAAGTGAATAAAATCTATTTAAAAAATAAATAAATGTTTGTTTTCTACATCATGGCAGTGTTGTTGTAGTATCATTCAAATAATAGTATGGTTTTTATTCATATTTTTATCTTTCTATTTTGCTTTTTCATTTTAATTTTAGTTCACATTTTAGTAATTTTGCTGTGATTTTTGTCATTTTAGTTCTTTTTGTATGTTAGATTTATGAGTATGTCTACTGTGTATAGTTTTTATTAATTTTGATTTGTTTTACTTTTACTTTTAGTTATTTTAGTACATAAACTAAATGAAAATGAGCCGTTTAATTTATTTCAAGTAATATATATATATATATATATATATATATCTTTTTCTTGTTATATAAGTTTTCGTTTTAATTAGAATAAACCTGCAGAGAGTATTTTATTGGTCAAATACTCAATATGGGTCATCAGTATGGGTGAGTACAATATGGGTCATCAATATTGTAGATCTTAAGATAAAATGACATTTTTGGTCTGTATTTTTCCAACATTTTTGTCAACAGAGCTTTTAACATTGTAGCCTCAAAGTAAAAATGACCTCAGAGCGAACTGACTAAAAAGGCCCGTTCTTGTAGCTTAGCTGGTAGAGCATAGCCAAGGTTGTGGATTCACTTCACAATCGAAATGCAGAAAGTCGCTTTGGATAAAAGTGGCTGTTAAATGCGTAAACGTAAAACTCACAACCCACGATTTTGATATCATGGAGCCTTGACTTAACTAGCTTACATGTACAGCAGGCATCCATGAATACTCAAAAAACGCTGGCAACTTGTGAAGAGAATTAAAAAGTGAGCCAGCTTTCACAAGGCTTCGTTCACCTTGAGCACAAAGTTATTTTCAGAGAATAATAACGAAGGGCATCGTAGATAAGGAGCTCGGCGGACAAGGACAAGTGAAAATCATGCCGTGCAAATGCGCCGCAATTGCGGAGGCCCTTTTGAGAGATCACCGGTGGTTTAAATTGCAAAGATGAGCGTCAGAATGTATGAGGCGTCTTCAGGCTCTCTGGCGCTCGCCTTTGCGATTTGCAGTAATTACTCATTGAATGGGGGACATCAAGAAGCTGCTGACGCTGTCTCGTTTTTCAGCAATAACAGAACGCTTTCCACACCGCTCTGCGTCACAATCATTCAGTCACCTGGAAATGCGTGTCCCTCACCGCACAACAAGGCATACGAGCAAAGTTTTTACATGCTTCTGCTTTGTATTGATCAATGCGGAGGAGAAACGGAACATAATACTACATGACCTCTGTTGACATTATAATGTTGCATTATTTGGTAATAATGAGGAAAGTGATGACAGCTTGAAAAGGCCGCTGCATGAGTATAATAGCTGACCCGTGTACATTTTGCATAGACAAAGATAAGGAGATAGAAACCCCCACGAGGGGCGAGAGAGACAAAGAAAGCGAGAGAGAGAAGTGTGGGAGTGAAGCGGGAGAAAAGAGAGCGAGAGCGAGAGCGAGAGACTGTGGTCTGATAATGGAGGGCAGGGGAAGGTTGCTGACCTGCAGATCATTCTAGGGGTTGTGTTACAGAGGCAGGACAAGGTCAGCCTCCTTAGTTTACCACTGTGGTTTCATCATCAGTGTTTTATTTAGTATCACAAACAAATTCGGAGATACCCTTAAATAGACATTACCGAGCATCTGACCCAAATGACATCATTTCTTTTCTCTGTGATGAAAGGCAGAGCAGTGGGGATGTGGACAAATAACCGAGTGCAGCAAAAAGCAGATTATTCAGTCATAGCTAAATTTTAAAACAAAGTTGACTTTCATTTATGTACATATGGATATGAATGCAATGGTACTGGAATGGTAACAAGGGTACTACCACATTCAAGGCCCAGAAATGAATTAAGGACATTGTTAAAATAATTCATGTGACATCAGGGGTTCAACCGTAATTTTTCGAAGAATACTTTTTGTGCGTAAAAGAAGAAAAAAAAAATTCAACAATTTGTCTCCTCTGTGTCACCCTGGCACCATTTTGGAGAGTATCACGACGTATGTTTTCTTTTTGTGCACAAAAAGTATTCTCGTAGCTTCGAAAAATTACGGTTGAACCCCTGATGTCACATGGATTATTTTAACGATGTGCTTACTATATTTCTGGGCCTTGATCGTGGTAGTACCCTTGCTGTCTATGGGAGGGTCAGAGAACTCTCAGAATTCATAAAAAATATCTTAATTTGTGTTCTGAAGATGAATGACGGTTTGGAATTTTTTGGTGATCTGTCCCTTAATGGATGTTTCATTATCTACAGTACTTATAGCCCTGTTTTTTTTTTTCAAAAAACTTCGAATTCAGTCAACTTCAAATCAAATAAATTATTTTATGTAATATTGCAGTATTTATTAGACAAGATTTATCGATGCACATCACTACTTTTTTTTTCTTTTTTTTAAATTCTCTATATGTTAAATCATTATTTTTGTTAAAGAGGTCATCGGATGCCCATTTTCAACAGTTTGATATGATTCTTTAGGATCTTAATGAAAAGTCTATAACATACTTTGGTTGAAATTTCTCAATGGTAGTGTAAACCTAGTGTAAAACTTTTTACCCCGTCAAAAACAGCTCCGTTTACAGCAAGTTTTGTTGTATGTTCCTTTAAATGCAAATGAGCTCTGTTGCCCCCGCCCCTCTCTTCCAAGCCGCTCTCTGAGAGACCGTAAACTTTACATTGTGTAACTTGCTAGCACATTATTAGGAAAGGTGATTTGCAAATATTCATTAAAAAAAACTTATACTCACCTCTGTAGGTGGAGCTGGATCACGAATGATTCGCGCGAACATAGACGTATTTAGGTTGATCAGGTGCGCATTCCCTTCAGAAACAAAAGTAATCTGCTGCGTCTTCAGCGGCTCGGATGTGCTGTA
>NW_015552616.1:716210-743295 GCF_001515605.1 Sinocyclocheilus anshuiensis | reverse complement strand
ATATATATATATATATATATATATTTATTTATTTATATTTATAAAACAAATATAACATTATAATCTATATACATATTATAAATTTATCTTTATATGTTATATCATTATTATACAATATCATAGCTTTGTGTACTAATTGAAATGACACGAGGAAAGTCTGATCTCTAATCTGTGGTGAAGAACAGAGGGTAAAGTCCTAGAAAACAGTGTGAGGAAGCAAAAACAACATTGCTGGGTAAATTCCACCAAGGTGCCCTCCCCGTCCTCTCTGTTAGTCCTCTCCCTCCTTTGATTTTTTGGCTCACTGAAAGAGAAAATGATGTAGGAGAAGACTGCACTGGCCACAGCTGGATAATTCTTCTCTTTGCCCTAATTAAAGATCCTTTCTGTAATTATGCTGGTTGCTTTGGAGTGGGAAGGGCCTGGGCAGGATCCAGTTTATTAACCAGGGACTCTGGCAATCTAAGAGGATAATAAAAATCAGAACGATGAACCATTTCATGTACATAATCGAGAAATCACTCTGATCTGTTAGGAAGTTTTACATAAAAACACACTAAGCTTGCATTCTGTTCATAACTCAAAGTTAAAACATGCTTTACCTCTTAAACATAATGAACGTTACGTGAGTAGTCAAACTAGCATAAGATTACAATCTAAGAGCTCTAAGTAAGTCTGACAGACGAATAAAACCAGCCCAGCTTCAAAAAGGGTTATATTTCATTGAACCCTCCCGACACTGGGGACCAACTCGAAGTCTTTCCTCTAAGAATAGATAGCCTTACTCAAAAGCACAATGCATTGAATAGTCTTCGCGATTACAGGCCAAGGCCCTGGTAAATGAGTTCAAGCCCAGGCCCTTGAGACAATGCACGTAACGGCCTTGTGCTCCACTTCCAGATAGTTACATTTTGCTATGACTTTAAAACCGACAGATTAAATTTTTTCTTTGTTATCTGATGGTCACATTTCCATAAATAAAAATAAGGTTTAGGGAGGGAAAAAAAATCACAGAATTATCCATTCTATATTGTAGTCAAAATAAATAAACTCTACTGAGAGTGTAAAAAATGTGCTGCAAGGGAGTTTATTTTCTAAACGTTCACAGACCCATAGCTGAAGAAACACCCAGTTTCTAATTTCATCATAGTTGTTTTCAGGATTTCTAATCCAATCTTATAGTTTCATAATTGGAATCAGTTAGACTCAAGATATCTACTTCCATTACTTCCAGCTCATAAAGCAACTTTATGAAGCTTGTCCCTTTCACTCAAGACCATTTTCATTTACATACACACACACACACACACACTGCCACAATTTCCCAGGAGCCCACAAGTCACAAACCTCCTATTCCCCACAAAACATATTCTTCTTGCGCTGAGTCACCAGCAGCGTTGCCCTTAACACTGAGAATCCCAGACAGACGAATATTCAGCCCTGTGTTCCTTTGTAAGCGGTGTCAGTATCACCCCAGTGACTTGCTGGCAGTGGGCAAGGGGTCATTGGCTGTTAACCTTTGGACCTGTAATAGAGAGTAATGGGATTTTAGTCATGAATGGTGGGGCCTGTCCCGTATGCCAGGGCATGGTGGCGCTCTGTGCCCCAGACTACCTCCTGCTGTTCTGGTAATGAGTAATCAGGGCAACAGCATGTCAATAGCTTGCTGTGAACTGACCTGCTTGCATTTTCTCCCTGGTAGCTCGGCAGCAAGAGCTGGTAAGCGGCTTGACCACCCACCCCATCCCCCAAACATGGCCCACTCTGGCCTTCTGTGTATGCATTTGTCTTAAAAACATGACGCAAAGCACTGAAAACAACATTTGATACAACCGCGTAAGATGTCTGTCAGATATCCAAGGACACACAAGAATTAGTGCGAATTTGTCAAAATGCATCATTCAAGTGCAACCCATTATTTCCAGTGATTGTTTTTCTTGTGTAATATTTATGTATGTTTAAAAAGTTTAAATGCAAATTCAAGTTTTTTTTTTTCAATTTAAATTACAGTGAAATAATTTTCATAATTTGATTTTATTCCAGTAAAAAGCATAAATATCAAAACAATTATAGTAATTTATATCTAGGCTATATAGATGCACACCCATTTATATACAATATATACATTATTATATAAACAATAATCAGTCAGAATTTTAGACATATATTATTATTTTAGACATATATTTTGAGACATATATTTATTATTTTAGACGATGATTTTCCAGTTTTTTTTTTTTTTTTGGAGAGACCTTCTCCTGCTATCTGATATTCTAATGAGCGAAAAGCATAGCAAAGTGCTCCACCCCAAACCACACGTGGAACGAGCCAGGAGGATTACTCCAAGAGCACAAAGTAGGTCAACAAGATGTGAAAACAAAGCATGCGAGGAGAATGAATGGCACGCCACAAAAGAGCGAGCAGGTCTGACACATCGCCGCAGCGCTTTGGCGGGGCTCCACTCCCCCTCAGCACACATCCACCACGACACATGTGGATCAGCGCCTGACCTGCTTCTCAGCTCCCCGTCTGCGCAAGCGTCTCATAGACGAACAATTCTGACATGTTTTTGAAAGAATATAGGACATGCCAGAAAAAGAAACTCATTCAAAAATAATAAAAAAAAAATGAGCCAACTGTGGTAGTAATCTTTGGGACACAAAGCCTACGTCGTGTTGTTGACTAGTAAGATGACCGATTTTCACTTGCCTTTCAGGTTTTGGGACATCAAATATCAGCCACAGAGCTGTCAACTTAATATGTTAATTAAACATATTATAATCCACAGATCAATAATCCACCGGTTTTCCTTCTGAACTTCTCATATACAGTATATGTGATGATTCATCATATGATTATGATTATCATGATTATCATCCACCAAGTCAAAATTATAAGTTTGAAACACTGAACTTTTGGTGTGTTCAAGTCCTTCTGGTAAGTTTTTTATTTACGAGTTGGGTTGTAAGTCATAATTATGAATATGATGTCAGGTGCGTTCAAGTCATTTGGTCAGGAACGAGATGGCGATGTAACTTTTTTTCAGCAAGAAAAAGTTTTTTTAAACTTTACTTCTACAAAATGATGAATAAAAATGTGCATCAGTGTTTTTTCTTATTCTGTTTTTATTCAATTTATGAAGGTGCTGTAAATTGATTCATTATATATAATAATTGTATGATAGTATCATATTTTGCACATGCAGCTTAGACGGTTTCATTGTAAATTAAAAAATAATAATAATTTCATTAATTTTAGCAAATTTTACCATCACTACAGACTCTGCATATTAGGTTTTCTCACTGACATGGAAACTCAGGAGTCAGGACTTAAGTAAATTTCCTAATTTCCCACTTGTAATTACGACTTTGCGTTAGCGTTCATTTGCGATTAACTCATAAATACGATCTTTCCAACATTAATTGAATGCACCATTTCTTTATTCCGAGTGTCCGATTTGGGGGCATGTCAATGAGTGAAAAAGTTTTTTTTTATTAACTATAAAACTAGCTAAGGTGAATGTACAAAAGACGATAGTATGGTACAATTATGCTAGAATGTATATGATTTGATTTACAGCACCATTTAATTTGAATAAAAACATAAGCAAAAATGCATCTGATGCACATCCTTTATTCATCATTTTATAGAAGTAGGGTAAAGGTACACCGCCATTTTGCTCTGACCAAAGTGACTTGAACACATTTGATGTCGTAACTTCCCTAAATATGAACTTCCCAGGATGACTTGAATGCATCATACTACTAAAATCAATTGCTGTCAATGGAATATTGTGAAAATAAAACAAACAATATATTGTTTTCTTTTTCTGCCACAATAATGATGTAATGTTTCGAGAATACCATTTAAGTAATTTGATTATATTTACCGATATATGACATATTAACCATCCAACAGGCCTAAATGGGTAATAATTAGCAGAAATTTGAGCCGAAAACATTCAATGCCGCAAAGCCCTTTAACGTTGTTATGAGAACTGACTATAGACTCAGTGAAAGGCTGTGAGTGAATAGCTAGATCTGGGATGTTCGCAGGTGACATTTACCCAGTGTTAAATCACACAAAGGGCTAAGATGACCCTCCACCTGATGCCTTAGCAGCCCTGGCTCTGAGCACCTCACCTTGCGGTCCTATTCAACTCCATTCCTCATTCGGTCGGCTTTCCTTTAGCATGTACCCTAAATGGAAGGAGCGCACAATGAGAAATGAGATACTTGCCCCATTCAACGTGATCTGTGGATTATAATGTGAGATCCTTCACATGGAGGAGACAGTCGCCCAAGGCAAAATAAATGTGGGGCCTCAGCACATTGATAAGAGGTATGCTCATGTAGAGATTAACATAAGCAATTTGTCACGGAAAAGTCCAGCTTTTGATAGGGTTACCCCATTCAAATGTAGGATTATCACATGCCTTCCTCGGGACAAAGGAGAAATATTAACCATTTGTGCCACCGAGTTTCAAGGGAGATTTACACAAATTACATTTTATTGCTAGGAGTCAAAGCATCTTTTCAGAGTGGAATGGAATACCGATTAATATATTCAACATCAACGTTTTTAAAAATGCATTTCGGATTTCGTAGTTTGACTGTTCTGTGCATTGGATAAACTGTGAAGCAAGTTATGCGCAGCTCATACATCCCTAACCCTTTAGATTCCCCAAAGCTAGGTCAGTGATTTTCCATGCTTAAGCATTCGGATAAAAAGAGAACAAGGCCAATGAGAATTGGAAGTCCCTTTGGGAAAAATTGGGAGACTGTACATGGGTAAGATGTGAACTGTGGTGATGCCACACATGGCTGCACAATGTGCACACAGTGAGGCCTTTCCTCTGTAAAACGCCAAGTCTTCCGCCCCCGCTCTCCGTTCTGCCACACAAGCGCAGAAAGCCACAGTGTCACAGCTCTGCACATTATACACTCATGGAGTTATTTCCTTTTTTCTCCATCTCTTTCTCCTCCACTTCCCTCTCATTTGCTGTCTTGAGATCTTTGACCACATTGCTCTGCCGCATCTAGCCGGCATCTGCGATGTCTTGTAAACATCTGATTATTGTTCTCTGTTATGAATAATAAATGTTTTATTTGAGATATGATTTGATAAGTTCTCTTTTTCACATAGAACAAACAACATAATGCTCCCTATCCACTGAGACCTCAATGGTAGGACGTTTGTCTTTTATTTTCACCGCTTCTTCTTTGGATGCTGAAACCGTGCCAGATCTTAAGCAGCCATAATAGCAACCTTACTTTCTCTGAAATGTAGTGCCGTATATGTGGGCCGCATGCATAAACAGCAGTTATTGATCTGCATCGCTCAGGGAAATAACGAGGGTTACATTACGATACAAGGCCTAAATCCACAGGGTGTCTCACCTCAAACAAGCATGCATCCAAAAGCCACAACGCTTCCCCTGGCCAACACATCAGAAGCTGGCGAAACCAACTAAAAGCCACTGTCTAAGTATTATGTCCCATTAACCAACTAGTAAGGATATTGACATTCTCTAAACAAAAAACTAATAATTGACACTCTAATGGACAGGAAACACTCCAGTATATATGGACGCCAACCACAGGCTAAAACAAGCAATTAACCCCTCTGAGCAATCTGAATGCTTTGCCAAATTAGTTGTAAATGCAACATCCTTGCACTTTAAAAGTGAACAAGTAAAGAGTTGTCACATTTTTTACTTCACTGAATATTTCTCAGGGTTGGTTTAGTTTTAAAAGTAAACACAAACACAATACAAAAACCTATTTTACAATAAAGCTATTCAACATTTACATTATTATTGACCATAAAACATGTTCATCAATAGCCAGGCATGTTGTACCACTACATGGGGTAAGTTGTCACAATGGAAACTGCAATTAAACATAGACCTTTCAGCAATGATTGAAGCTGTAAAATAATTACGAAATGCTAAATTTTTCTTAAAACTGCAAAAATGTAATATACACATTCTGGCTGTTCTGTCAAACATAATTGTTTTATTGTCTTCACTTGTTTTCTAAAAAACTAATTCTAAAATCTGACCATATTGGAATTTTTTTCCATATTGAGAAAAAAAAGACATTGACGTATTTGGCACATGCTTTTATCTAAAGCAACTTCCATTGCATTCAAGATATACATTTTATCAGATCTTGCCTTTCCTGGGAATCAAATCCATGTGTTGCTAGCATATTATTTGAGCTACAGGAAGGCCAATTTTTGTCTGAAACCAACATATAAAACCACTGCTAGAAAAAACAGAAAACATTTGTGTAGTTTCCCCTATGCACCCTCAAAACTTTAGCCTTGGTTTGACCCAGTTCTAGTTAATTAAAAAAGCTTAGCGTGACAAAACATCTGTGACAGACACTAACAGGCTGCTGAATAACTTTTTGACAGCTTCACTGAATTGTTTTTACAGTTATGCACCAAGACCTTTGAACATATTGCTTGAGGAAATGTACATTGTCATATGAAGATAAAGTGACAAAACCTCATCATCAGCAGTTCAACAAAATCCTAGGCTCGCAGCTTGGTTGTAGGCATTAATTAACACAAGTTATCATGTAGCAATTTTGTGCTATGTTAATGCTATTAAATTGTTACATTTTGTCAGTTAAAACAGTCATATTTATATTTTTATGCAGCTATGTCAGTGTTCATCGTGCTCTCACTTCACAATGCCTATTTTCAGTGGCTGTGTCAATATAGTGTTAAACAGTAATTTTCCTCTCAATGGTGGCCTCTTTGGCAAGACCAGCAACCTTTGTATTTGAGTCCAAAGGGAAGATGGCAGTTTGCGCTTCTCACCCCATATCCTTGTTTGCACCTGCCTGCCTAGGGAGCCTTTGCTCTTCCTGGTCATTGAAGGTTCAAGGGAAATCAGCGGAATCAAAGGTCATTGTCTCCTGGCAGACCTAATGTTTCCCTTTGTGACCGTCACATGCTGAGGCCACAGTCTCTTTGTTTTTGCCTCTGCTCTCTGGATCAATGTTTGGGCCACTAGCCATTTCTAGAATCACACAAGAGGAAATGGATGTGTTATTTAATCCCATTATTATACTTTAAAGGAAGCATACTTGCATGACTTTGATTTCGCTGTGATCAAAGGGGTTTTTGGTATCTGAATGCTGGTAGAATATTCTATAAATATACACAACTGAAGTACAACCAATTTTTCTTTCTTCAAATAACATGATATTCCTACAAATTTTGGGGGTAGTGCATTGAGCATCTCATCATTTAATGTTCTAAACTAAAAATAAAACCCACTTGGTACACTATAATTTCGAAGTATATTATCGCCCAGTGATATCAGTTGGAGATATAGTATATTCTACATACCTTTATACATACAGTATACTCACATAAAGCAGTATTACAGCAAATCTCAGTTGCGTGATTGTTTGCATTGTTGTAAAATATAAGCTGTATTATCACATAGCTCTTTATTGATGACAGGTCTAAAGTAAATATAATAGTTAATCTCCTTCAATCATAAAACAGAACTATGATGGTTAGTTCAAAATAAATGTCATAATCAGTATATTTCACACATCTCTCTCTCTCTCTCTCTCTCTCTCTCTCTCTCTCTCTCTATATATATATATATATATATATAAATGTCAAACTTTAACTGCATACATACAGTATACTCACATAGGGTGATATAGCAAATCTAAACGGCTTGATTGCTTGTATCATTGCAAAATATAAACTATATTATTGCCCAGCTCTTTATGTAAACTTGGATATATATATACTGTATATATATACATACAGCATATACTTGCATAGGGTGATATATAAACTATAAACTATATTATGTTGCCCAGCTCTAATCTGCTAAACTATAAGGCTTGCAAATATTAAGCTATTAGAAGCATAAACATCATGATTTTCTGTAAAGATGCTTTGAAACAATACATTGTGAAAAGCGCTGTACAAATATAATAAAGACTTTATTTGGATAGTAACTGAACATTTTACTTTAAATCTTTAACTTTAACCATAGTCAGCGAGCTCTGAAAATGTGTAAACATCACACATGAGCAAAAGTGCTTGTTACACAGCAGTGAAACATGTGACTGTCTTGGGAGGGAGAGGGAATCTACTGTAGTAAGGAGCGGCAGCTGGGATGTTAACATCTCTTTGTATGCAAGAGAAAAACTGTGAAAAACTTGATGGCTGATACTATGTCCCATCAGGATATAGTCCATCTGTAACCCCAGCGGGGCATGTTTACTCCAGCCAGAACTGTTGACTGGTCATATGGGGCCCCAAGAAGTGTGAACTTGGTGTAAAAGCTGTGTCTTCTCAAGGCACAGAAAGGCTGAACTAGGCAGGCTGTGACATAAAACACTGTTTTTTTTTTTTAAGTTTAATGTTTTTCACATTCATTTTTACTATGACAAACAGATTTTTAAGACTATATTTCTTTGTTTAAGACTAATGTTTTTGTCATATCTATGAATGAAAAAGAATCAAAATAACATAATGTAACATTTTCTAACATATTTGCGATAGATAGATAGATAGATAGATAGATAGATAGATAGATATAGATAGATAGATATTTCTTTATGCGAATGGCAAAAAACACTTATGGATTAAAGGATTGCAGGCATGAATTTACATCTGAGAGTTCAATCTGAGAGTCATGTGTGAATTTCATGTGTCCTTCTCTGCTGCTTTCATGTGATCATACAAGCCATGATCTGATTTAAAGCACAGGGTTAGGAAAAGGACAGATAGTTAAGCTGTGGCTTTAAGGGTGGCGTCCATTAGCACTGGGAAGTCCGATTCATTTTAGCGATTCGATTCGTTTCGCTCGGGTGATTCTTTGTAGTGAGCCGATTAAAACTATTCAATAATTCATTTGAATCATCACTCAAAAGTCTTCCCATGAAGTCATTTTACACACTTTTTGTTTTGTTGTTATTGTTATAAAATATAGTTAAATACGGGTAAAAAGGAGCTGTTTATAGCTAAATTCATGATTAATTATATTTAATGTGTCAAATGTTTATTTTGTTAACGTAATCCACCCCACAGATTTTCTATAGTGAGCACATGGAAAAACATTTATTTTTCTTGTCTTCTCTTTCTTTTTAACAGACCACTATAATTAAAATTAAGTTAATTTAGTGTCAGCGACTATGTCATCCAAAATGCAAACAAACATACAGATTGTTTTTTTAAACCTTTTTAGCTATCTTGAAACTAGCTATCCTGAAACCTTATGAATGTTAATTTACTATTTAGTCATTAAGAAATGCTAAGTAATTATGGTGAAATGTGGTTAACATAATAGACCTTTTTTTTCATATAAAGGTACACTTAGGAGATTTACAAACGAATCGGTTCTGCCGAATCATCACAAGAATGATTCTCTCCTGAATCGGATCTCACTAGCGTCCATGAGGGTAGGAGGAGTGAACATGGCATTGCAGAGTGCCGGGGATACCTTGAATAAACAATTCAGTCAAGCGACTGACTGCAGGACTCAAGAAAAACTCTAGAAAACCGCACATGTGGGGAATAGACGCTGTCAGCCCCATTCACCTTTCCGTTTTTTTTTTTTTTTTTTTACATCTCAATTGTTCGTAAAGAGAAATATCGCGTCTCCGACTGTTTCCTGAATGCAGCATAATTTTCAACGGGATTTTCTTTTTTCACCATCCGCGCAGGTAAGGCTGGGTGTGAAAATAAGATTTCTGGTATATTTATTTATTCGTTTGTTTTATCCGTGCATTAACAGCAAAGCCAGAATCCGCTATGTATTTGAATGGCTTGTGCGTAAAATAAGCAGGCGATATATGGGGTGGTGTGAGCTGACGTTTCCATTTTGAGTCTTCATCTATTTCATTGAATGTTTACATGCAGGCATGCGCGTATAATATGTGCGTTATTTATTTATTTATCTATCTAATTTTCTTTATGCATGTGATCAAACGATTACATAAAAGCGACAATGACTTGCTTCCTTTATAAGCATCCTATACCAGAATTAAAGCTACTCAAGTATATAAAAGAGTGTTGTTGTGCTAATAGTAGCCGAACCGAGTTAAAGCACTAGAATAGATACAGTGTTACTGTGGTTGTGATGAGGATGACTCTGGCACCTTGCTTACCTCATGTTTAGTCTAACCGAGACCCTTCGAAATGTTTGTGTGAAATCTTTCAAGTGCTCCAAGATCTTGTATCGAGAAACATGAAATTATCTCACCTGCTATAATATTTCTCATGAAATCTAGTGTTTATTCTTTCTGAAAATATGATTGTGTTTAATGGCTTATGAGATGTGTAAGAAGAACATCATTATGATTAATATAAAAAAAAAATTGAGCACGTGGATGGATACTAGCTACTTAATGTTTTTGGATTTAAAGGTGAACTGATTATTTTTCATTTTTTCATTTAGCTAATTAGCAAAGTTTTACAAATTAAGTGAACTTTTGAGAAATAGCTTTAAAATTATGTACACTGATATGATGCTCTAGTCATATAACCTATGCCTTAAAAAAAATGCTGTTTTATTCTATGTCGAGGTGGTCGCCCCAATGGTCGCAGCCATGTTGATATCAAATGACCCACTATCATCTCATGCAATTGAGTTACTTCTACTATTAATAACATTTACTTTATTCTCTATGTTTTGCAACGCATAGACATTAAAGAAAAAAACACTCTGGAATGGCAATATTGGCCACTGTTCCACGGAGAGAAATCGCAATAGTTCGTCAGCTGTATTCCAGTGTGAACCACCAACAACTCGAGCAAATGCAATGTGATTGAATCCAAGAATATGTATTATAAGTATTTGTATAGTTTGAAATGGAGAAAAAACTAAAGATAAACAGATTTAGTGTAGTGGTAGCAGTTAGTAAACATACTACTTGCCTCCAGGCCAGTAGGTGTCAGTATAATATTACTGAGTGTACCCTTACATATTATATATTTAGGCCTCTGGCTTTTGTTGTGTTTCTCAAATCAGTGTGGAGCTGTGAACAACAACAGGATCTGAAGTATATAATGTTCAGGGTGTTGACTCATAGGTACTTTAGAATAAATATACCTCATGACATTTGACAGTATTGAATGAGCATGGTGCTGTGTCATTAGCCCAGCTGTATATTATGATCCATAGAGACACTGTCTGTTTTTTGAAGCATTTTTTATGTTAATTTTTATGTTTGTGTAAAGCATGACTAAATCAAAACTGCAGAGGTGGTTCTCTTTTTACATCAGACCTTACTCTTTGTTTGCTCTGGTCTTAAAAAGTCCCAAATGTTTGCATTTCGGGAGGAACAGCTTGCTTAAGATCATGATGACATGTAACCCAAAAACCTGACTACCCACTCAAATTATGTTAAAGCTCACTTTATTACGTTGTGTGGTTTTGTTTAAAGTGTTGCTCTTAGCCTTTCTTAAAAGGCTGTGAGGAAAGCTTTTGTAAATGATCTTGTCACTGAAGTCTAGATTAAAAGAGCTGGATATCTTGGATAGTGATAACAGCCAGTTAATACTAATATTTGTGGACTGAATTTCAACCCTGTTTTTCTGTATTTGTAAATGAGTCATTTCTTGTAACATCACTTGTTATTCAAGGGCTAGATCACCCACAAATGAAAATCTTTCAACATTTATTTACCTTCGTGTCATTCCAAACCTGTAAGACTTTCCTTTTTCTGTGGAACACAAAAGATTTTATTTCATACAATGAAAGTCAATGACATTTCATGTTGTTCTTGAATGAATTTACTTTCATCGCATTGACAAAAGCTGTTCTTTAAAATATTTGAGTATAGAATCTTTTGGTATAAGTCCTACAGGTTTGGAACGACTTGATTCGCTAATGTTCCTGACTGTTCATTCAAGTAAATTTTTTGCTTAGTTTTGTTTTTGATTATGCATAGAAGTGCTTGGGGTCTTTTCTGTATAT
This sequence comes from Sinocyclocheilus anshuiensis, assembly GCF_001515605.1. NCBI lineage: Eukaryota > Metazoa > Chordata > Actinopteri > Cypriniformes > Cyprinidae > Sinocyclocheilus > Sinocyclocheilus anshuiensis. The sequence goes on along the minus strand of NW_015552616.1, from coordinate 731,330 downwards.
GGTCGGACTCCCAAATGATGCTCACATAGTCCTACAGAGATGTTTGCCAACTCTTGCTTTGCTTTTTTGTTGTTCTGAATAATATTATGATGTCAGTTCATCATATTACAAATTGAATTTCAAAGCTCAGGTAACTGGACTTTGACAGAATATGCGGTTGACGTAGAGAGACAGAAATTCTCCTGTCGTTTTGCACAGGGCGGAACAGTAAATGCCATTTTGACCATGTGGAAAGAAAGCCAGGATGAGGAAATGGAGGGATGGTGTGAAAATGTGAAATGTTTGTGTGTGCGTGTGTCTCCGTATGGATGGCTGGAAGGGGTTCATTGTTCATGAGATAATGACAGAATCATCTACCAGACAGGAGGTCACCACGCCCCTCAATCATAACCCATAATTGATTGACCATAATGGAGATTGAAGTACATTATTCATAGTTTGCGAGGAAAAAAATTACAGCCAGCCCACTGTGAGATCGGGGTCAGATAAATCAGGAGGAGAGGTGCACGCGCAAGCAACGGCTTGTTGAAGAGACAACCGGCTGAACGTGATCTTGTAAACATCAGAGATCAATGAGATCTCAGCAGTGTACCAGCTTTTAAGAAAAAGACATTTACAGGAGGGGGGGGGGGGGGGGGGTGTGGTTAAAAAAAGACAAATGCAAGCAAAGAGTCCTGTATTAAACTAATGGCGTAAGCAAAAGTGGAGGGCAAAAGGAAAGAAGCATCTTAAATCATGTCTCCGTGTGCCAACTCATCTATCAGCAGTACACCACAGAAATGATTTTTCCATCTGTAGAATAGAAATGTCAGCCCGAGGCGAGCGATGTGTATCAGTGATGTTTTTATAGAGTAGGCCAATATTAGGTATGTGATTTATGGCACGTGTGCAACTATCCTTAACTTCACATGCATTAAGACTCAGAAATCAGGAGCCAAACTTAACAGGTTGGGTTTGAATGCATTTCCTTAAGATTTATGGATTATTTGAGCTTTTTATGCACTATCTAAGTCCGTAATCTACTTTTTTACAGATTCCTATTTAGTTTTATAGACATGTGCCCACTGAAGGCTCCACATACTTCTGTAGAATTTGAATGACGGTCATTCATAAAGTTCTACACATGCTTCACCCCTTATATATTCATTTGTGATATTTTCTAGGTCACATTTTTCAAACATTTGATTATGGATAGTTGATGTATTACATGTCTATGGAGGTTTCAGCATCAAGATTTGAGGTTAAAGTATGTAGAAGCGCTGTGACTAGTGAGCATTTCTAGTGCACTACAGAACATTGGCCCCGCTATAACAATAACAAAATTTAGAGTTTATGTATTTGTGTGTGACCCGACCACTTAAAATTGAGCTATTTTCTCCCTCACTAGTTGTAAAATAATTGGCAAAATGCTGTTTAAAGTGTTTTAAATGCATAAATACTAAATGCATATGTTGACATTCATTTTTTAGTGCAATGCCCTCTTCTTAATATCCAGTCAACAACTAATTCATAAAACCAAGTCAACTGCCCTACGTTCTAAAATAAAATAAATAAATAATTTCTTGTGTGCACATCACAATACATAAGAAACGATCACCCACTTCTGTTTCCTCGCAACTTTTAGAGTTTTGAGGTACCGTAGGCCATCAATGTCCCAGAAGTATTTCACATCAGCTAACCATATGCTTTCATATACCAATAAAAGCTCCATTAAACACATTTTTACCATATTAAAATCCGTAGCACAGAATTTTGCACATTTCCTACAAAATCAGCGTGGAAAATGTAAAAAGCTCCTGCAGATTCCATCTGGGCCTACTTATAACTAAATGTCACAGCAACTTTTAGTACTTTCACTCTTTTAGTTGGTTTAGATGTTGGCTGATTCTGCAAATATTTTCCAGAAATATTCACCAAAACCACTACATTTTGGTTCTGCAGTCAGTTTTGAATTAGAACAGCGGGTCGAGCCGATCATTTCCAACATGTATTGCCCTGGCTTCTGCGTCTAGGTCTCTAGACAGCTTTAATGGCCATGGGGATAAAGGTTTTCGCAGGTCACCGTGTGGCAGGATCAGCATAATTGAAGGCTTGAGAGGACGCAGTAGGGGCGATAGTTAAATCGGACTTAAGACTGTTATTCAATGGTGTCTTAATTTATCCACCCTGGGTTATATGAAGCAAAGCCCACTGAGAAAAGTGGCTCACTCGAATGCCAATCATTCCTCACCGATCCTGAGACTTTTGAAGGTTACAGGGCTGTCTGTGGCTGGGCTGACGGATTGATGTATGTCCCCTGTCGAGCAGAGAATTCAGAGTCCAAGGCCGCCGCAGTGCTGTCCTATTAGGGGGGATTGTCCTTCACAACTTCTTAGCTGCCTGTCCTTTCTGGAGCCTACAGAGCTCAGGCAAGGGCATTGTGTCTGCTACAATAAGCCGAGCTGTGGAGTGCTTCACCCTCACATAATTATATGGCTTTAATGCAAGCATCTTTCACTGTTCATCCACTCACACCAGCAAGCGCAAAAAGAGCGGCGTTGTCAGAGAGAGTCGCTGATGTATCCCTACTTCATTATGACTTGCTCTTCAGAGGGCTTTTTTAGAAATTAAATTGCTTTGGCAATTAACTAAAAGGGGATTTTTAGAATTTATGAATGACTGAGAAGATTGATATATGGCGAGAGAGGACAGCAGCATGTGAGATGGACGTGAGGCTGAGGTGATGGATTTATCGCCACGTTGAGAGCCGCATGAAAGGTGCGGGAATCACTGTACCCACTTTTTAGGACCATGACGGTCTCATGATCATTCTCTTTGTGTTTGAGACTGGTTTCTGCCAGGTACTGGGAAAGTAAAGTCTTTCCAAGGAGCTCTGTGGCAACATTACTACACGGGTGATTTCACCGGCTGCATTTTTGTGTACCCAGTTCGATAAGATATGAGGTCATGCTTGCTAGATGTCGTTAGGAAAATCTAATCCAACGGTTGCCTGCCGAGACAAAGACGGCTCTGTAGCGAGCAGATCAAGAAAATAATGCACAGCTTGAACTTAGACCTTCAAGGTGTTTGTTAAGAGTTAATTAAACAGAATTCATTGCCTGGTAATCTATAACATATGGTGAGAAAAGATTGTGTCACCACTTTGAATACAAAATTACCGTCTGCTCGTACAGTGTATTGGCCTTTTCAGAGTTTAGATTATGGAAGGATGGTTTGATGATATATTATGAGCCACGGTGGAAATGTGTCAGCTGCTAGATATTCTGCTGTACTGTTTATACCGCGACTATATCCAGCCTGATTTTAAACAGATATATGTGTGTATGTATTTTATTTATCATTTTTAAGACTTCAAATGTGGCTTAAGTCATATTTATAATGTAATATTCTTTTTTTTTTTCTCAAGTGTTAGATTTTGTAATTATTCCATATTATTTATTTATTATCCAAATTTATAAATTATATTTTTTAATGGTTCATAAAATATTATGTACTTAAGATTATTTTAAGACTTCAAAGGTGGCTTATATATATGACAAAAAACTATCTATCTATCTATCTATCTATATATTTTTTTTCTAATAGTTTCTCCGTTCTTGACAGTCACTCTCAGTTTTCTCAAATAGGTCTCTCTACAGCTAGTAAATGAACTTCTTATTGCCAGAGGCACTAAGAATGAGAGGGAACACCATGTTCAGCCAAAATAATATGTTCTTTAAAGACATTTAATATTTTCTTGTATGCTTTGCTCATTTCAGAGTTAAATACCATGGCTGTTATTTCCGAAGGCGGCTGAAATTGAAAAATAGGTCATGCTGTTATCAAGAAAGATATTACAGACAAGTTCTGTGGCAGTATGGGCATCACAGAGAAGTGTTCAAGGTTTTTGAAAATGTTCGAACAGTCAGACAGTTCATGGTCAAGGGCTGTTTATCGTGAGTGTCTGGAAAGTCCTCTGGCCATGATTTGGCAGAGAGCGAGCGGTGTTGGGCAGCGGATCCACCACGCTAAAGCATAAACTGGGCTAATCTGTTACTGAGCAACAGCAGGCACCCCTTCACAACACGTTGTGGGTGTGTAGTTCATGCCGTTACCCGGGGGATGCGGTTTTGTTGAGGTCAGCTCATGGCAAATTTTTTTGGCGTAGTCTAGTTGCCCTCCGTGTTTGGACTGTGGAAGGAATCTACGGTGATGGAGAGACAGACACACGAGGGACAACTGGGTAAACATTACAGTCCTGTGTTTTCAACGTGCCACTTTGATATGTTAATTCTTGGTGCTTTTGCATCGCTAGAGAGGTGTAGTCTTTTTTGTTGTGGTCATTTGTGCTTTGTTTAAAGGTTTTATTGGTGCTTTGAACAAAAAGTGTCACCTCATTCATCACAAAGGGGCAGCTGTTTTTCCATTTGATAGTCATCAGTAAATCAGAACATTACCTTCCCCCAAGTAGCGCATACTAAAGACCGCAGCTCTGCGAGACCTTGGAAGTGGCGGACATGTCTTGGTCACACCGTTGAGGATGACGCTATCGTCACCCTCGCTCATGGCCTTAGACCTGACCCAGAGGGCCAGATTTTTTCCCACCAGGCTGAGATAATTATCATCTAGACTGCTTTGGAACAGCACTTTACTGTTCGTTGGTGTATTTTTAGTGGGCATCTCCAATAATGGGGGCCGAAACCTGATCCAGCCTGCTCTGTTGAGTGGATTAAGGCCATTTGGCGGTAGTGTGTCATCCGCAGTTCAAGGTTGACATCCACTTTAGGAGTCACACCAAGGTCAAGCACAGTTTAATAAGATGTTTTGTCAGGTCGGGACACATGATCTTCCCTCGACCAGTGATTTGGGTTAATTATGAACAATGATCTCGCCGTAGCTGAGGTGAAAACAAGGCTCCAGGAAGAAAGCTGTGTGTGTCAGATCACCTGAACTTCGTTATTTGTGGAAGGTAACAGTCTCAAGTAAAGTGTTAGGCCAGGCTATTTAAGATGAACTGAGGTGAAAGTGATCATTATTATCATTTGGGGTGGGTGAGTGACAGTAAAGGTGCTGTGATTTTGACCTTTCTATTCATGGAATAATATTGAAAAACTAAAATGTATAACAGTTTCCACTAAAATATCAAGTAGCACAACTGTTTTCAACATTGAGAATAATAAGAAATGTTTCTTGAGCAGCAAATCAACATATTAGAATGATTTCTGAAGGATCATGAGACACTGAAGACTGGAGTAATGATGCTGAAAATTCAGCTTTGCCAATAAATTCTATTTTAAAATATATTACAATAGAAAGTACATATTTTAAATTGTAGTAATATTTCAGAGTATTACTGTTTTTGCTGTATTTTTGTTAAATAAATGCAACCTTAGTAAGCATAAGAGACTTTTCAAAAACATTAAAAAAAGCTTACCAGCCCCACAGTTTTGAACAGTGGTGTATATTTATTTAGAATTTATAATATCTGCAATATATTAATAAAATATTATCATTTTGTTATTGTTATTATATATGTAAAAAAATAGCATTATTCATACTGTTTTTTTTTTTTAGATTATTAGATATTACAGATTATATATTATAAAACCATATAGTAATGTCATATTTTAAAATCTAGTGACCTTCTCATTATTTTGTGTGTGAAATAAAAATTATATTTTATTCATGTATATGATTGGGTTTCCACACATTCAGAGTTGAGGTGACCAAACGTAATAATAATTTATGAATCAGCTGTCAAAAAGCCCATATTGGTAGTTAAAGAAGTTGAATATTCGGAAGGACGTCCTCTGTACATGATGAGAGCCTGGCTATTTTAATTCCCCTGCTCCAAGACAGATTAACATGACCTTCAGTGTTTTATGATGTTTCCCACCACCGAAGTTTTGTTCTAAAATGTCATTACAGAAAGAGGATTTTCTAAAACCTCCTATTGAAAACTTCAGACGCTTTTTAAAAAAAAAAGATAGATTTGGTCCTTTCTTCAACCATGCTAGATGGGCAGACTGATGTGATTGTTCTTAGCACAAACCTCATGGCATCTTTTTTGCTGTGCTGTGTTCATTTGTGGCATCAGCAGAAAGGAACTAGAACACAGAATCAGAACTGCTACGCTAGGGTAGAATTATTTGGGCCAAAGTGCACAAAATGGAGGCCACTTGTTGGATTGTCAAATTTTGCTGATAGCAGAACCTTATTGTTTTAATCTGCATGTAGGAGTTTTTTGTAGGTGTGTAAACATCTACATTTTGACACACTATTGACTAAGTTCTGGTCTCACTAGCACAGTATGTTACATAAGATAGGATAAGTTGTATTAAGAGTCCACTTGCACGCAAATCGATCTGTTTTCAGAGCAAATCTAAGGGGATTTGCGATAATCTAAAATGACAGTTACGACCTTAATACCCTTTTGATACACGTCGACGTGACCCTGTGCAAACCAGACCTCTACTCCGGTCAACTGCAGTGACACAATTTCACACATGCTTCAGTTAACCTCCATTTTATGCACAGCAGGCTGACAATTTTCAGCTTTTATGTGCAATTTTGTTGCTTATGCAATTGTGGTTCGCCTGACATTCGCAGACGCCTCTGATTTAGCTGGCATGTTTTTTGAAGCAGTATGCACTTTTTTTGTGGTTTGACCTCGCTGATTAGAGCTGACCTTAAAACATTTGAATGGCGTAAATAAGGGCAACGATATAATTGGCGCTCGGGTCTGCTCATCCACCATCCGCCCGCTCGGTTCGTGTGGGTGGCGAGGCTAGCAAGGAGAGCTGAAGGTGATAAAACATCCAAGTTGCCTGTAAATGAGATGAAGACTGGAGCAGCACCGGGTTCAGCCATTAAAGATGTTTTATAGCAGCCCTGCATACTCTTCCCCCCCTGAGGTGCACACACGTAAACCTATCTATCAAAGGGAATTGACCTGCCTTTGAGTGATCACTTCACAAGACCTGCTGTTGTCATGAAAACATTGGCATGTCCTCCATGTGCACGCCCTCACCCCTAGTTCGCGCTAAAAAGGGTGTACCTCCTTAAAATATGATTGCGATTGCTCAAATTTCGAAACTTTGGATTGAAAGTTACCTCATCGAAAAACGATACTATTATATAAAATAAAACCCAAAATACTTTCATTTCGCAAACATTTTGTCATGGGCTAGCATCCAACAGGCTATTAGCACGCAGAGCTGCCATATTTCACGTTTGAGTGACATTTATTTCTCTTTAATGCAATCTTCCACAGTGTTCCCAACCGGTTCGCCTGTATTCGGCGGATGCCCTTGTATGCCCTCGGAAACAGCGGATAGTGAAGCTGCCCTCTGAGCTCGTGGAACAAAGCAGAAAATAAAGTTGCTGCCTGCAAAGTGCTGCGGTGGGTGGCTTTAACATTCCCATCCACTTTCAGCTCCCGCTAACCTTGCTGAGCTCTGACATCATCCTGGAACAATGTCAGATCCATGTAGATGAATATAATTAAACAAGCGCTTATCATCCAGCCGGGGAAAGTTTAGTGGCAGGTCAACCATGTTTGCCTCTCTCTCGGCTGAAGGTCGGACGAGGGTTAGACAGGCAGTTTGCAGGCTGGAAGGTATGTGAAAGACACAAAACACAGACTAGGCCAACACAAGAACGTTTTCCAGAGCACAAAAAGTCTATTTTTACACTAGCTCGTTATTTACATTGAGCTCTGTCGGGCCAGACTATATTGGAAAGTTGAGTACCAATGTCAAATTTACCACAGTATCTAGTTTCCTCCGAAATTCCACACTTTTAAGTATAAAACCAAAATAAATCAAATTGTGATCTCTTATATTGTTGTAATAAATATAGTTGTAACAATAACTGAAGTCATCGTGTATTTTAGTGAAGACTTTTAAGTAGAGATGCACCGATCGATCGACCAGGGATCGGAATCGGCCGATTTTCCTCATGATCGGCCCGGATCGGTGATTGGCCGGTCAGTCTCACTTCATTCCTATTTCAAGCCGATCCGTTTTGTTACCAGCGGCACAGGCAATAATATCAGCCACGCATTCTCGCTCTCTTCTCTCCGACGATCCCTTCTCTCTCACACACGTCTCATTCGCTCCGGTTAAATAGTGCTTGTATTGCGCATTATTTTAGTCTTTCCCGCAGGTTTCGCGTTTACACCGAAAGCACGAGCACCATCACCAACACACGCCGCGCTCAGTCTCAAACAGCTTGTGAGCCACAAATACCAAAATGAGTGTCTAACTGCGCTAAAACGTTCAAATACATAAAAAATTGTCAAAATGCCCGTTTTGGCGAGTATCCAGTTAAACACAGTCAGTTTTGTAACGTTAAATAGTTGAGAAAGAGAACGCATGTTGTGTAACAGTATATTGGGTCCGTGGATAAACTCTTAAAGGGACCGCAGTCCAATATTTATGCTGCTGTCTGTCATGTTAATCAAAGAACAAAAGACAAAGAAAATAATTGTCTGCTCTTGGCTGAATACGTTTTATAACTTTAATGGTAAGCATTGATCTGTATTTAATTTTTACAATGAAAACTACAGAAATTAAAGAAATCAAATGTAAAATAACACTGGATGTGTTATTTTACATTTGATCACTTTAATTTCTGTAGTATTTCTTAACTGAATAAAAACTTACTTAACCTGAAAAACTTAGTTTCATAGCTCTCTTTATTCTATTGCATTTATTTGTGCTGTTGTTTGCAATTTTTTTTATTTGTTCTTATTTTATTACTGACTTTTTACTTGTGTTTTTTTATGAAAATAAAACTTTGCGTTGAAGAAAAGTATATTTTTGTTTGTATATGCTGTCAATTATAGTTCTTAGAAAGAAAATCGGAATCGGCAAAAATCAGTATCGGCAGATCACACTAACAAAAAATCAGAAATTGCAATCGGTGCATCTCTACTTTTAAGAAGTATATGGTAAGTCAAATTAATTAATCAGTATGTAGTAGGGCTGGACAATAATTCAATATTTTATGAGGCTTTTTTAATAGTGTTCATATCGATATCGGAATTATATCGTATCGACCGAAATTAAGAAATATATCGTGATATAAATTTTGGCCATATCGTCCAGCCCTAGTATGTAGTTGCGCTGCCAGTTTATTTTAATCATATTAATTACCTGATGACGCAATGTAATTCAGTATCATTGTTTTGGCAGGGAAAGCATTGAATAGATATTTCATAAAGTCTTAGAAGTCAATATATTGTTGTTTGTTCTATTTCCATATCAGTGAACATAAACCAATCACTGGCTGACAGTTCACAGTAATGTTTTGCTATTGATTTTGTTGTTTTGCCCATGGTAGACATGTTTGTAGTATTCTGTCTGCTATGTTTTAAAATAGATGGCCTGTGTAAAGTACCGTCTTTGGTTGTCAGCATCTAATGCCATTTGGGTCACATTTAAGACGATGTTTTGAAGTTTAAAGTAGTTAAGCATTTCTAAAAATCATCTTGCGTTACATTCTACGGCACTCCATCCAGCTATTTTTGAATGCAAGAACATGTGACCTGAGAAGTTCACAAGTTTTATCACCTTTTTTTTTTCAATTACAGTTTCAAATCCTCAGCCATACTGTTTACACTGTATTTTAATGTGAATTAAAATAGACTGCATTAACATATAGTTGACTATTGATGTTGATGAGTTGAAATTGAGAATTGTAACCACAAAGCACCATTTGCTACCTAACAAGTGAGTAAACATGTGGCTCCAAAATGAGGCAACCTGTCACAGCCAAAGCCACGGTGTTAGGTCTCGGCTTTGAATTCTAGCAAGTTCCAGCAAAACCATTTGCTTAAGATAGCATGAGGCACAATATGTTACTTAATAAGGCAAGGGATTTTTAGAGTCCTCCGCCATTAGCCGCTGAAATAATCTCCTCCCTGAATGGGAAAAGGCAGCAGTGAAGGGAGTAAAAACGAGTGCGCTGCATAGCCTTCGGATAGGAGCAATATTTAATTAAGATCAGCCTGTCTCACATACATGCTGGCTGATAAGGGCTCCAAAGCACATCTGGCAATATGAGAGCTTGATCTCTCTTCGCTGGGGTTAATGAAGGTGGTCTCTGCTGAGTTATGTGATAAAACTCAGCTGAACTTTTCTTTTGTCCGGTCAAAAAAATTGGAAGACTATATGTGACCTATTTTCTCCAGCACAAAACAAAGAGTCCCAGTGAAATAAGTTTAAAGGGCTTGGAATGGAATTCGGAATCTTGTGGAATAGAATTATATTGATCTGAAAGGATATTACAAATATACAAATATGACATTGATTCAGTACCGTCTATAGGAAATATTTATACAGTGTAAACCACACTGACTGGGCGATAATATTCTTTTTTTTCAAGTGATGATTTTGCAATGATTTTAATACCCTTTTTATGACCAGAAGTTCCCTAAAGAGCAAGAATGAGAATTTTAAGACAGATGTTTTAATACTTTAAGATGTGTTTCAGACTCAAACTTGAGCAACAGAAAAATCTTAATTTTTATTTTAAATTTTTTAAATGAAAAATACATTTTCATTATTTAGCCTATAGAGACAATATATAACATAAAAAAATTGAAGGTATATGACAATATTAAAAATATTCAATACATATTCCATGATTTTATTTTATTTTATTTTATTTTATTTTATTTTATTTTATTTATTTTATTTTATTTTATTTTTATTTTTATTTTTATTTTAAGCTTTGTTGCCCAGCTTTTTGGGCTGCCTCTTATGTTCTGTGATGTTGCCCTTAGTATTAAAGGGGAAGACAGACTAACTAATCAGCCTTTCCATTTTGTCCGTGAACATAACCTCTGATCTCAGGGTCACCAAGTCTCGGTTCCTTATCAGGACCCTTGGCAGTTGTTCAGCGCGTTGCCACATGAGAAATGGATACCACTATGCTCAAATATCCCTACAGCGTATTCCTGTTAAGAACAAGGATTCTCGCCTACATGTTCGCCAGTTTCAATATTAACGAGCTCTGTTTTTTACTTCTTGTCACGGTATGCATCTTGAGTGTTGTGAAAGGCAAATGTGTCCTAGCATTCCAGTGACTTGTGTAAACTTAGCTCCGCAGGCCAACCTGCATGCATAGTATTTTCAGATAAGATATCTGGCAACATGTTTTCAGCCATACCAGGCTGGGATGATGAACAACGCTAAATTCCGTCCCGTCCTGATCACCCTCCTGAGGTTAAACTAAAAACTGCTCTATGCAGGCTGAAGCACACCCAAGTGCAGGACAAGAACAGCTGGGTACCAGCGCAGCCACGATTGGCAGGGTGTTGGGTTTCATCTGCCGAGGGGGTCAATTCTGCTTCCTCGGAAGAGGGCCCGGGCCTCTGAGAATCTGTCATCGTTCACATTGTAAAAGCGCTGCATGTATCTGTTTTTGACCTCCCAGAAAAAGCCATCTATCTAGTGTGAGCATCTACGAAGTGTTAATGCAATAGTGTTCAGAGTAGTTCATACCATTCTTTGAGGTGGCAGGGTGGAATTATGAAAATGGTGTGCATTTAATTAGTAAAAAAATTGAAAAGGGAAATATCTGAGCTGAAATTAAGAATTCTGGACGTAATATTTTTTTAAAATATTATAATAAATATAAATATTTTATATAATATATAAATAGTTTTAATCAATTATTATTAACAATTGAATTTAACTTTTTAATTGTCAATTTAAAGTAATTACTTTAAATGCATTTAGTGTTTTGATGTGCTTTATTTTTCTTCCCAAAACCAAAAATAAAATTTTTAGTAATTTTTGGCAAAAATGGCCAAAAATGCCACCTTTATGTAATTGTGTGGCACGCATTTCACTGTTATAGATGGCAATCAAATTAGGTGTAATTACATCAATTACATTAATTGATCAACATTTTTTAAACCCAAACAAAAAATATTTTTTATCAATTTTAGCCTTTTTTTATTTTAACCATTCTTGGCCAAAACGTTGTAGCAGAAAGGGATGCATCTCAACATTTCTGCACCTCCTTTATGTAATTGGGTGGCATGGCATGCATGTCCCTGTTATGGATGGCATTCGAAGCGGAGAAACACTACATCAGTGTGCGTAAGCTATCTGACCTCCTTTTAAGCTCCCTTATACTTCGACTCCCTCCCATGTGTCATCTCTTAGACGATGCACTGCCTTCATATTGCAAATCGTATCTTTGGCTAGAAAAGCAGATAACTGCGATTCCTCTGTGGTGTGAGGTTAGAGGTACACAGGCTCTATGAAATTTTTCATCACAGGGACTGATAGCGCAGGCTGGCGTTAGAGAAAGCCAGGATATTTGAGATATCTATCAGGGTACTGTGAAGGGTTTTTTTTTGTCTTGCAGATGCAGTTCAAGGATGCCTGCAGGCAGCACGACCCTCGCTGTGCTTCTGACGCGACTCAAGGTCACGCACACTCACCCTCTGACATTCACTCACTACAGACAGTGAGAGAGAGGAAGAGTGTGTGTTACTGATAGAGTGAGTGGGGGAAGGGAGAGAGCAAGGATGGGGTTGCAGTAAAAGTCATCTTCCCCTGTGTGCTCTGAGTAAACAGTTCACTTTGCTCTGTGTGAGCACAGCCAGGGCCTCATTTGCTCAGCCGTTTTTACTCATCTCTCCCATTTGCCGACAACTTGAGACATGCTGTTCTCTGGCTGCCTCTCGGTAGGACCGTTTGTCATGTCAGGGGGTTTTATTTGACTTAAGTATGAGTTATCTCAAACTCAGCTCCGAAATTAATGCACCTTTAAATTCTGTGCTGTTTCAAGCCTTTATAGTTCTTTTATGTGATCAGTGCTGAGCACTCAGGATATTGAGATGGCATACGCTTACATTCTCTGCTAAACGGATGCAATTGTGATGTACATACAATACCACAGATGATGTATATTGATATTTTACCCAAAATAGAGATGGGCAAAACTGCTATTTTTTCATAGTGGACTAGTCAGAGTAAAGATTTGTATTAATTAGCATGTTCACTACATGCTTTTCTTAAAGGGATAGTTCACCCAAAAATGAAAATTCTGTTAGTAATTACTCACCCTCATGTCAGTTCAAACTCACAAGTTAAGATATTTTTGATGAAATCCGAGAGCTTTCTCACCCTGCATAGACAGCAACACAACTGACACGTTCAAGGCCCAGAAAGGTAGTAAAGACATTGTTAAAATAGTCCATGTGCATCAGTGGTTCAACCGTAATGTTATGAAGCTATGAGAATACTTTTTGTGCACGAAAAAAACAACAACTTTATTCAACAATTTCTTCCCTTCCATGTCAGACTTTGACGAGCATTCATGACAGTATGATGCATGCATTGAACCATGTGTTGCTGTCTATGCAGGGTCAGAAAGCTCTCGGATTTCATCAAAAATATCTTAATTTGTGTTCCGAAGTCTTATGGGTTTAGAAGATTTCTACTATTTAGCTTTATTTTTCTGTTTCAGATTAAAGTTTTTTTTTTCTCTAATATTTATGATTTATTTTATTTCTGCATTATTCCAACTCCGATAACCATTTTTAAGAGTTTTAGTTAATGATAACAATGCTTTAACAATGAATTGGAGACTTTTAGAAAATAATAATTTCAACAGTTTGATTTTGCTTGGGCATTGTGCAAAGAAAAAATTGTAGCCATTCACGTTAAACATTGTTTAATGTGAACATATTTGCATACAAATACAAACATTTAATCAGCACAGCTGTTTTCAATGTTGATAATAAGAAATGTCTCTTGAGCAGCAAATCAGCATATTAGAATGATTTCTGAAGGATCATGTGACACTGAAGACTACTGTAGCTGCTCACATTAAACAATGTCTTGAAGAAAAACAAGTGGAAGCTTCTGGCACCCAGTGGAGCTGGCAGTGGATTAAATGAATACGCAAATTGTAAATGGTAATCATATCATGGCTAGCACCAACGTAATTGCCTTTCAGAAAATGTGTTAGGATAACTTGGCGATCTTTGTCACCTAATTAATATTCATGAAGCAAGCCCAGTGTTTATATTATATTCCCACCACTTTTCAGATCATTTTTACACCCCTGATTATTAGCATGCTAAAGCAAAGCACACATTAGCACTTTAAAACTCCTCTCAAGAAGGTTGTGTCCCATTCGTGGTGATATTGTAAAAAACAAAATAAAGGATAAATGCTAATCGATTAGTCGGTTGTTGGATGACTAGTTAGTCACTCTAACCCAAAGCTACCAGCAGAACATGGATTGGTGGCAGACATGAGAAAGGCCATGCTATCATTTGAAAGTGTTTCTACTACTGTTTGACGCTCATTAATAAATAACAAAACAGAAAATAGGACAAGAGGATAGAGGCCAGAGGGAGAGAGAACAACTGTGTAAACGTTGCTTTTAAAGAGACAGCCTGTCAACCCCCCCCCATTAAGTTTTTAATCCAACTTCATTTCTGCTAATTAGCAACTGTAGGACTGACAGGTTTCGCCATGTCCATCCATCTGTGTCAAGACAGCGATTGCCTCTCCTGAGTTGTGTTCATTACTTTTGTCTTTTTCAAGTCCTTCAAAAGTGCTTATTATTATTTAAGTCAAACCGATGGAAAGTGTACTGTCAGCTCTTTTGGGAGTGGGCCGTAGTACAGAGCGCAGGCCAGGAACACAGGAGGGACAGTTGGAGGTACATAAAAAGCCCATGTGCGGTGGAGGCCTACCGCTAGCTGCTCCGTGGGTAGCCGCTGCGCCTTTTAGATGTTGGGTTACCATGACGATCAGAAAAAGTATAGCTGCTTCCTGAGGCTTTATGATTGTACTGTGGTACTTTGATATACAGTGTACTGTATGATCATATTAATATACCATTGTATTTCTATAGTACTCCAAAGCACTTTAAAGAATACCAGGGTATAGTGTTGGGTAGCTACTATGAAATTGCAACTACAGTCAAGTTGCTCTTAAATTAGTTAGTTATTACAAGCTAATAAGTAAAAATAGCTAAACTGAATTGCATGTAAGTGGGCAATACCTTTTTATTGAAATGTTGGATGATATTATTATATTATTATTATTATTATTTTGCAATTTATTTGGCACAAACCCATTGAGCTAGTAACAAATTATATAT